>NC_090944.1:72197910-72500941 GCF_040807025.1 Struthio camelus | reverse complement strand
TATCTTAAGAGTTATAGAAGAGCTACTAAAGTATAAAGGAATTGCCAACACTGTGAAAAATGAATAGGTCAGTGAAGGAATAATTGAATTCAATGTTTCCCTATTATAGTAATAATTATTTTTCAACAAAAGCAGCAACTTTACTTCAATGTGTCTGCAGCAATGAATAATGCAACAATGGAAAAAACAATCAAAGAACAATGGACAAGCAGTTTCCAGGGGGAACTTCCATGAAATATTTGTCTTTTTTACAGGAATATGGAAGCAAGGAGGTTAAGCCAGGAACCGCAAATACTAAGTAGGATTGAAAGGGACCAAGAGAAGTCATCTAGCTGATCTTCCCACTCTACTGCAGGTTCAGATTTACCCAACAAATGCCTCTGCAAGCTATTCTAAAAATATTCTGATGTTGGTGATTTCACTACTTCCACAGATGATTCCCATGGTTAATTAACCTTTACCATTAGGAATTTTCTCCTTGATATCCACCCTACACATGCCTTATTGCAATGAAACCATCAGCTATTGTCTTACCTCCCATCAACATAGAGAAAGATTATTTCTTTCCTCTCTGCAATGGCTTTTTAAATATCTTAAGACTGTTGTTGTGTCTCTTCTCACAAGCTCATGATTTCTAGATCTCTGATTCTTATTGCACTCCTCTTGTTTTTCCTTCAGATGGTCCACAAAAAAAGGCTTATGATTAGGAAAAAACCCTGTGCGTGTTAACTGTTGAATGAGGATCAAACTTCACTGCGTTTAAGGAATAGCTGCAGTTATAGCCCTGTGCCCAGTGCAGTGCAGAGATCACTGAGATGAAAAGTAGAGAGAGATCTTGTACTGAGCAGAGTTTTCTGTGTTCCTGACAGGGTTGTAACAGCGACCATGCTGTTCCCAGAAGGAATTCCTGATGCAGAATTCCTTCAATGGCTTCCAGAAATGGTGCTTCACTTCCCACCCCCTTCTGTGATGTTGGCACTATTTCTCAATGCTCCTTCCCATGGTCTGAGTGTAATCTCAATAACTGAATCCAAAATACACATGCTGTAAGACAGATCATGACATTCGTTTCACAGGCTGCTTAATACCACGTGATGTTTGGGATACTTCTGCCTTAACGCAAGATTTTTACAGCTACAGCTCATTAAAGGATGATTGAGATAATTGATTTTCCCGACACTATTAGAATATGTGTTATTTGAATACTCTGTCAACACAGTCGCACACTCACTGTTATGTAAGATGATGTGGATACAGAAATTAAGCATTCCTAAATCAATAAATTATAAATCATGAAATCTGCCACGATTTGTGGAAATCTGAGAAGTTGTCACAGGCTGTGTCACGTTTCACAGGAATGGTGACATTTCTTAGGTTACACAGAAATTTTGGATGTGATTTCAAAACCATGAATTCCCAAACTGTGATACACAAGCCCCTTCAAAGAGGTAAGCAGTTACCAGCACAATAAGGAACTGCCCTTGTGGAATCCATCAACACGGCTTCTGTTGGTAACAGTTGTCATTACCGTCACTGATGTGTTATGCTTCCAGAAAACACTTGTGAAGCTGTGGCCTAGCTTACAGAAAGCTGAAGGTCAGACCAGAAACTATTTCAAAGAAAGCTCTGTTTAGATTTTATTTAACAAAACCTATTTCTTTATTCTTCTCCACATTTTTTCTGCACTATGTAAGGTTTTGAAGAGAGGTCTAGTACTGGAGCCTTTACTCCTTTAGGTGTCAGAGAAAATATGCTGAATTTGGAATCCTATTATTGATATAAACAAATCTAGACATACACAATACCTACGTCTTGTAACTGACAACATAAGTGTCAGGAAAGTGGTTTTGATCCATCCCTTACTGGGGGAAAAATTATTGATAATGCAATGTAGTCAGAGTGGAGGAAAGTATTATTTTCTTACCTATTTTGGTTGCACTGTAAATATTTTCAATAGGAAAAGCTCCTCCTAAGCTGTATAGCAGGACTTTCGCAAGTGCTGGAATAAGCTGGGTTGTTGTTACCAACACATTTACACAGTTACTCCTACAGGGAGAGAAACAGTTTAAATCAATTTTCCAAATCCTGTTGTGATAACATAGCTGATGAGAGCATATTCAGGATTCCTCAGCATTTACTTTCACTCACACTGGTGTGCTACTCAGCATCACCACCTCCAGAAAAATGTACATGAAACTTTTGGAAAAATCCTATCTTTTCCTATCCTTTACATAAATATGCAGTTCTGATTAGTAGGAAGTTAAGTTAAGTTAGTTCCACACTGCTATATGAAAACCAGATCCCTGAAGATGAGTCGACTAAAATACAGAGTGCATGAGCTAAGAAATGCAGAGCTAAACACAGCATATTACACAGAATTTTTATTTTTGTTTTCTTGAGGTACTTAAGATGCTTCTAATAAATTTAAACTGCAATTCAGAGAAAAACATTACAAAAATATTTATAAGCTTAAAATAGTTTTTCACACCTTTCCAAGTTTATTCTTTTCACTCAACACTGATTCCTCTCTCAAACACGCTTAGGAGGCAAGATGGCTAAATATTATTGGTTTTTCATGGTTCAAAACTTGCATTTTTGAGGATTTCAGAAGAAAAAATGCATGGCTAACTAAGCAGCAGCAGTGTTCCCCCTTTTATTATCTCAAAAAACCCAACTAATTTTATGTCTCATGACTGGAAGCATAGATTTTTAACTCAATAACAGTATAGAACATATATATTCACTTTTCTAAAAACTTACATATATGCTTAATCATGCTGAATTATTTGGAAGAAGGAGGACAGAAGGAATATGATTTTGTGTTCTGGGACCTGCACCATACTTTGGTACCACTATGAATAGGACAAGCATTGAAAAATAAAACATATTCGGAGTTCAGAGGATGCTGACCAGTGGATAATAATTTAAAGGCTGGCTCAGAGTTCTAAAAAAACAACATACACAGGGCTATTTATCACATTTTAAAAGTCATTTCATACAATCTGCAATACATGCTGGAATCACTGAAAATAAAATCAGTTTCCATGGAATTTTTTCTCTATCCCAACTAAAAATCATGTTAGACCTGTTCTGTTCTGTAGAGGTACTAGTATCTTGTAATCCAAAATGTGAAAAAAGCCATTACATGTTAAAAAAAAAAAAAAAAGTTTTACAGCAGACTCAAATACTTACCTTGTGCTGATAATTGATAATGATTTAAGCGCATTTGTTAGCCAGGAATCTGTTAGAGCTTCAATCTCTGCTCTTAATTGCAACCACGCATCTCTTTTAGCAGGACCAAGGAGACCTTGTATGTAAAAAATCAAGAAAAAAAAAATTAAATTCTGTACTAGCTGGAATTCCAAGATTTTGCAGAGATTGTTTCTATTTTAAATTCCACTAGAATTTGAAAAAATAGCAAAGGAAAAACCTCTGTTGTCTTCAAGGCTCAGTAAACTGCTTTCTATTTTCTTTAGTCTTGTAACATCATTGTATCAAGCAATGTCAGAGAGTATTGTAGATATCTAATAAGTAGTCATTTGATTTTTTTCCTATACCATACATGATTTTTTTTCCATTACCATGTTTTTAACTGTACCTCTCCGAAGAACATATTTTTAAAGTGAAGCTCTCACATACACCCTACCCTCTTAATTATCAGAGGCAGTGACAAGAGGATCATGCCGTGAGGATCACAGGTAGAGACACTCATAGAAAACATAAGGAACTTTAGAATAAACTTCTCTTTCTAGTATCTGCATATGTTTATAACTGCACTGTTTATGGCTTATTTTATATGTAAACCTCAGGTTAGACGTGAAAATACAGCATTTATTTGCTTGCTCTTCACTTTCTATTCTAGTTACTAATGGTAACTCCTTTTGTAGCGCTTACAGTATTACAGCCCTGAAATATCTGTACATCGTATGTTCTCAAATCTTAGGTAGCCCTGACTTCTTTAGAACCAAACTATTTTAAATTTACATATGGTCCTGGAAGAGCAGGCAAGCAGGCACAGTGACCTTTGGTATCTCCCTCCTCTTTCACACCTCATATTCCCAAGAAGTGGTGACGACCGTTTTCAAAAATCTCAAACAAAGTAACCTACAAACTCCTAGTTTGACCTAGTCTTCTGTTGGCTTCTAATTGCTATTTTGAAATAAAGAGTTTACACACACAATAAGAAAGATTATTATAAAGGCTAATGAGTGCAGGATGCATGAAGGAACTTGCCCATTAATTCCACTTGCCCAAGAGGCATATATTTCAGAACCATGATTTGTGGGGGAGAATAAAAATCTTAACACAATGTACCAGCACATAGCTGCACTGTGTCTTTGCAATATGATGCTTCCTATTAATGTGTTTCTCCACACTATGCTCTCTGACATAAGCTCTCATTAAAGTTTCTATGAAATGTAACAGCTTTAGAATCATAGATGCATTAAGAGATGTCATACGGAAACCCAGTAAACTTGATAAGATTGTTTCATGTATTCTTTATATGTAAAAACTCCATTCACGATAGCAAGGACAGGGCAGGGCAGGGCTGGGAAGTTTCTTTGGGGACTATCATTCACTTCTCAGGGACTCAAGCCACCATACTTCAGAGCAAGCAAAATCCAACCATCTACTATCACCCTTCTCTGCCATTACTTCATCCTGTCGCAAGAAAAGACTTTGAATCAGTAAGAGTGAAAAGATATAAGCCAAATTTACCTGTTTTATAACATGATTACGGCAGTGACAAATTCACTGTCTACATTATTAGTAATATTGTTTTCCATTTCTGAGAAACTGCTATCTGTTTTTGCTGCAGGTGAGCTTTACTTTGAGTTTCAGTTTTCTCTGAAATAAATTTCAACTGATTTGAAAAAGTCCATGCTAAAGAACGGGAGGGAGTTCCCTTGAACCACTGCCTGTTTGGGCTG
This sequence comes from Struthio camelus, assembly GCF_040807025.1. NCBI lineage: Eukaryota > Metazoa > Chordata > Aves > Struthioniformes > Struthionidae > Struthio > Struthio camelus. The sequence continues at coordinate 72,496,010 of NC_090944.1, read as the reverse complement.
GCCTTTTCTCAACGTCAAATGTGGCTGTAGAAATGTTTGAAGACCTGTTAAGTTCTCTCAGTCTCTCCTTCGAGTAGCCAGCTGACATACTCCTCTCTTCAGAAGAGGGTTGGCTGCCTCTGCAATTCATACACAACTCTCCAGGACATATTCCTTTAGTTCTGCTCCTGTGACTTCCTAAAAACATGCTTGCACTGAGAAGTCCATGAGTGAAAACAACAATAAGAAGTTCTCTTCTCAAATGGAGTCGGGATTTTCTCGCTAACCTAATTAACTTTGTTAGCTACCAAGTTATTTTATCGTTAGTTTATTTTAGATGCGGGAAGTGCTCAACCAGCCAGTAAGTCAACAGGAGGTAGGTATATCCGAGCTCAGTTTGAAGGAGGAAAAACAGCCTCTCTGTAAGTTAAATGGAACTCCGCTCTGATTCCCCATTTCTGGTTCTCCCGCACAAGAGCATTATGTAGGATCTGTCATTCCTGTAACCGTCAATAGCAGAAGGTCCAATCACTTAATTTTCTATTCACACAATGGCTTCCAAGGCACATTCACTTGCCATGAATTCATTACCATACAGCTTAACCTGATCAGTATTCTAAATTGTTTTTGACAAAAATCGGTTCCTTAAACTCACCTCCTATGTTGTTCTTGTAAGTATTATACAACTCTTTTACTCTTCTGTAACGGAAAGCCAGCTTCCTCATCCAGTCAACCCCTCCTCTTACACCTGTTGGCAGACAAAGGTTTGCACTACTTGCAGCTGCATGGAAGCCATCAGTTGCAAAACTGTAGGTACTGCAAACACCCAAAATACAGTAAAAATAAATACAACGTATTCCTGTAAATGCTCAATTTATTTAATCTTTGAAGAAAAAAATTTTGAAACAAACATTCAATCTTACCTTAGATCTTGTCCATTATCATCAGAAGAAACATCATCTATATGAACTTGATCACACTCCTGTTGAAAAAAAAAAGTTGAATGATAATTTATTTCAAGAGAGCATGATCAGTATGTGCTCAGTACAGATATTGAAGAAATGCTCTTTGCAGGCCACTAACTGCACCAGAAGATGGCAGCATATGTACACTCACAGCATCATATCACATCAATTTCTTCAAAACAATAGAAACTTCAACTCTTTCTACACTATACACATTATGAGTCAAAATAGGTCTTCAGAAAAGTGATATGTTATTTCAGCGTAATTTTAGATAAAAATTATTTTTAATTTTAAAAGCCAACATTTATCAGCCTTCTCTTGGAGTCTCTCTAGTGTACCCGTCTTCAAAATCACCTAAACGGTATTTTCCCATGCCCTGAAAACTAGTAATCACGAACCTCAAAAAGCATGTCATTTATGTTAAGTCTCCAGGAGTGCGGATGCTTATCAGATTCTTGCCTGGATTTATCCAAGTGCCTTTGGCTGGGAAATCTCAAGGAATCAATCAGTCTCAGAGAATTTCACTATTTCCTGGTTTCAAAAGGGCTGGAAGTAACTCAAGGGAACTACGAGGTACAGTGAAAATTTAACTCCTCTCCAAAATGTTTTGATAAGTGCATCCCTATCACATGTCCCTTTCTGCACGTTGGTTACAGCAGAAAGACAGGAAAATACAGGGGAAGCAATAATAAATACGTAATTCAAGCCGCCATGCAATAGTAAATATAGAAAAGTCTTGCAGGGATTGTATTATTGTTTTCTGTAGTTGCTAGAATTAAAACCTCTTAACTCAAAGACACACCTGAAATTCAGTGTCTGGAGATTTCCTGTATAAAGTGTTTTTTTTAGTATTTAGAATAGCTGTTGTTAACATAATCCTAACTTAATTTATGAAAAAATTAAAAGATAGATTTAAATATGACTCACCAAATATGTTTTCAGTTAATTTAATCTCATCACTATGACAAAGGAGGGCTGAACTTTCCAAATGCACAGTTTCATGCTTCAAATAAAGAGTTATTTGGGTCATTTACTTCAAATAAAGCTGCTGACAAGCTACACTTAGGTCAGACTCTCTGTGATACGCAGGAGTATGCAGTTCTAAATTTCTAATCATCTCAGTTTAGTACTAGTGTAAATTGTCCCGAAAAAGCACAAATCTGAGCACGGGAGTGATCTCCAAATGTATATACCACAAATTCCTAGAGTTTATTGAGGGAAAACAACATATATCAGTCTGAATTTGGGCAAGTACCATTTCTGGTCCAAAGTTTTGTTTGCTTTGCACTGAATGAAAACTTATTAGGTTTTTATCCACATGAAGTAAGTTTGTTAAAAAAATCAGATTAGCAACTTGTGAATAAATAAATACATACAATGTCATTTTCATACAAGTAATCATAATGTAAAATTTTGTATCAAGACTAAAAGATTGAGTGGTCAAACTCTGCTCATCTAGCTTAATCCATTGAGACAGGCACGGAAGAACTGCAGTTTGAGGAACAGAAATTAATCACTCTTTATCCCACTAGACAAATAAAATACATTTTTGATTGTATCTGAGGAGCAGATTATCTTGAGCCACAGAATATTTTAAAGAAGCTGAATTTGGATGTAAATAATAGATGAAAAGAGAAAGAAAAAGGGAAATGACAGCTGAAATAAAAAGGTTTGTTTCTTTATCTTTCTTTATTATTTATACTCCTGAAAAAAATGCAACTATACTCCACCCAGTGGAGCACAGGAACTCAAAAGACAGACAAAACACATCTTTGGGACAAATTCTAACCTGATATTTTGCAGTACCTGAGCAACATCTGGCTTCCTCCTCACGTTCACTGATTTCAGTGGGACTAGTCCAAACATTAGACAATTTAGAAGTTTAAGACTCAGTCCTGTGGATGTGAACAAGTATTAAAGTACATGGAGAGCACACAGAAGCCCTCATGGATAAAAATGAGTGTCTGCTGCAATGTGGGTTAAGTCATTCAGCTATATTGCTCCAGCCTTGAAAATACCGGATTACTACTCTTCTGTGGGTGGCAAAGGCTCAGCTATTTACTTTTACTTTTTTATCTCACGTTTTGCTCACTGACTGAAGAATTCTGATTCCTTGACTCTTGTCCCTGCAATAAAATTGCTTACTTAACACCTGTGTAAGGTGGATCAAAACTGATAGCATTCTCTACCTTCATCCTTTTTCTTCCTCCTCTTCTCCTTTTGGATCCACTCAATATCCACATCCATTAAACAGTCTGACAGTACACATTTCCTGAACAACAGCAAGCTCATGTGTTCACCACTCTTTGTTTCATTTTGCTTTCTATTTGTTTCATCCACTTCAAGAAAAATGTTTACATTTTACAAATTCACTTATCTAGGGAGAGCAAACTTTCAAAAAGAAAAGAAGGCTTTGTCCATCTGAGCAGACAGTTTGGGTAGATTTCAGACAGTTCTCTCCTTTTCCCAGAAGAAACAGCAAACCGATGGCACAACACTACATTTCAATTTGCTTGTAAGTGAGACCAAACAGTTGTGTGGAAGATGGAAAGGAAGCTCGCTGTCAATTTAAATGTTAAGGTAAAATACCTCTCCTAACAACTACAGTACTGGCTTACACCCATGTCACCATGGGTCACTGGCTGTGCAAGGTCAAAACTAAGAAAGATAAAATATATTTGCTATTGCTGAGTGCACAGAAAATGAATACAGGTATGATGATAACTGTTTTGCTTGAAGCAATGCTAATTTAAATTATACCTGAGTGCAGTCAATTCTTTGCAGGAAGTTTTAGAGCCTGAAAATTTGAGAGTACAAAATCAACAAATTGTCCATAAAATTAGCCTCCTGGAATGGCAATTTCATTATCCAGTAAAAACACTGACTCACTGGAGTGAAAACAAAAATGCTATTACAGAGCAGATATCCAGCAGTATGCCTTTTCAGGCTATATATAACTACTCATTTAATGTATATGCTTCAGCCTCTGTTAAAACTGGTTTGACCTGCTTCCCAAATTTTGAGTTATTTTAACCTATTTTTTCTCCCTCATTTCCATTTCTTAATGAGAAAAAAACAATCACAAAATCTTATTTAAAATATGGTAGGCTTACCATAAAAATGAAAATTTATTTCAGTCCATTTTAAATAAATACGCTTTTCTTCATTGCTCTAGAGAGTAGGGGAGGATAATGGGAGTAGAAAAACTCATCTCCAAATTACTGCTTGCATTTTATAGACGTTGATTGTTTTGTGTGTGTGCATACAGTATGTCCTACTAACTTTCTAAAAGTTGTCCTAAAATTAATACTAAATAGAAAGAAAAGCTTCATTTTATTTCTGACCTGGTGAAGAACAGAATGTATTACTCTGGATGTTGTTACTGAACTTAGTCCCATCCCCTAAGCGTTGCTTAGGCACATGAACTTTCTAGAGCACAAGACTTCTATTTTCATGGCAAAATACCAATTGCCCTCCCAAGTGATACTTCTCAAGCTAACTAAAATTTATACACTGAGAATGAAATAGCTGGAGAACAGCCTAGCCTCAAATAAAACTGCAGCCTGGCTGATTAGAACATGGGTTAGTAGGTCAGCAGGGAATGTCTCAACAGATTGGAATTTCTGCATCAGCAGTCATTGTAATGAGACATATTTGCATAAAGGAAGGAAAGCTTTATTTTTGTAGGTGATAACTTTCAATAACTTGGTTGTTATTACTAACCCTCGGTATGTAGTGCTTACAACCAAGCAAGAGAGGGAAAAAAAATCTGCTTAGAGGACTTAGTGGCTGGAGTCAACATTATAGGAATATGGCTTCATTACTCTCTTACAGATATCATGTCCAGAGCTGCATGGTTTAGTGTGGGTAGATGACAGTAAGACAGATGGTATGGGATGTGATGGCTCAGCACTTCAGAAAAGTGAGATGATGAAAGGATAAGTAATTTGTGTACTTAATAAAAGCCCATCTCACTTCTTCCAGTAAGAACTAAAGGCCTTGTGTCTTGATGGTCATGACCCTCCCTAGCTCAGCACCCTGCTGTTACATTGTAGACCACCTCCCCACTCCTGAGGAAGGAGGGAGGGAGGAAGAGAGGGAGCGAGAGAGAGACACAGAGAGAGAGAGAGAGAGAGAGAGAGAGAGAGAAACACAAAACAAGAAAAGGAGAAGAGAATCCCTTACAGTCATCTTGCAGATCCACTGTAATATTCAGCACTTAGAAATGTCCTTGTGCTCTGCAAATATTTAAACAGACAGATTTACTCATCTGCATATTAAAAGGATGCTTCTATGTATTTGGCATAGGATGCCATGCTCCTAAGTACAAAAGCATTTTTATACCTTATTTGCTAAGAACATAGAAACTTGTTGGTCTTCTGGTATATGCTACAATTTGTGCATACAGCTCAGAACAAGAACTTTGGAAGAGCTCTGCTATTCTTGGTTTTGAAACAATTCTGAATTCTGGGTTATAAAACAGTTAACTGCCTAGAGAAATTGATTTTAATCAAATCAAACTGATTGAGTTATGAGATTCTCAAAGAAAGTCCCAAAGCAGAATTTTTTGATTTATCTAAAACTGAAAACTGTTTGGATACTGTTCAAGTTCTGGAATGAGCTGGAGTATGAATTTTTGGACAGGATATTAAAAGAACACTATTAAGAATATACAAGATGTGATGATCCAGATTTTTAAGTGACCTATGACTGCTGAACCTGAGATCTACAAAGAAAATAAATAATGAGAGAAAGGAATGAAGCTTCAGCAGCCACAAGCAAGAACAGAGAGATATGCAAAGAGGGCAAAGTTCCATTTTGCTGAACTCTTCCACTTGAACTCTGCACAAGCTTGAAGAAATCTGGGCACATGCTACTGAAGGGCTTAGAGTTCACTGGGCGTCATATGAAATCTGAGTGTGCTAGGGCAAAGGTCTGTTAAAAAGAAATTTAAGTAATGCTTTGAAAAATTGATTTGGAATCTATCCCTGGTATGGGGCACCAGAAAGAGAACATTCACCGAATGCACTTGCATTGTCAAGTGATGACTCACTTAGATTGCAATAAAACACCGACTGGCTGAGGCATATCCAGGGTTTTAATTTCTTATGTTTCTGCCACTGAAAGGAGGAAGTGCAGCTCAGGTAGAGGGTGAAGCAGATCCTAGTCACCTGACCTGAAATGAGCTGAGGAAAAATGAGGTCTGCAAGGGACAACAAAGATAACCTCAGCCTGGTACCTTCTGATTTTCCTACGACCTAACAAAGGAACAGAAGAAGTGCACACTACAAAAATCCAGCTCTCAATAGATGGAAAAATCTAATTTATCCTCATTTTCTCCATTCACTCATTAGATACCTTCCTCTGGCATTTTAAACAAAAACTCTAAGTCTTCCAACTCTGGTTACCGGCAAAATATCTGTCCAGGGAGAGAACGCTGTGATCTACTCTGATTAAGAAAACAATTGAATCAGATCAAGCAAAGGTCTGAAAAGCCTCTAATTTAATTTGAGAGCTGTTTTTTCATCCACTGTCTATTCCACAAAATAAATAAAGGAATAAACACAGTTATAAGATTGTCACATTCCATGTTAACAGCTCTGGACTCCAGAACTGAAACAAAATGTTTATGAAGCATTGCTGATGGGCCTACTTCCCAGACAGTTGTCACTTTGGCAGTCTATTTGTGTGATTTTAACAGGTGAGCAGTCCACAGTGGTTGCTCCCTAGGAAGTGGTCTCTCCCTTTTCTGACCAGATGTCAAAATGGACAGCTTTGGCACACTGTGACAAAACATGTGGTCGCCTGGTTACCTCAAGAAGAAAATGTGGGCAACCAAGAAGCTCCACACTGTCAGTCCATGACACACTACACTTGAAAGTCTGCCAGATCAGAAGTTTGGGATGGAAACTTGTGTCCAGATTTCCCCCTGTGATCTGGAAGGGGAAACAAATAAATAAAAGATGAAAAAAGAGTACAATATCTGATTTCCAATAGGATTTGATATGCAGAGATCATGTATGGATTGGCCAAATTAGCATACCTGTGAGACGTCCAGAAACCTGGTGGAAAGTGTCTGCCAAAAGCATAGGACAGTCAGTGAGGAATCTGAACCAAAGAGTATTCATGTTATTTAGTCTGGCTTACTGGAATTTTTTAAAAGGAACACAGAGATATAAATGAAATTACCTGGAAGGTAATTAAAAATTTAAGGAATTGAATCAGATGTATAGGTGCTGACTTGAATGTTAAGACTCATAATATTCCATACAATCCTGACTATGTTTTGTCCAATACCTGTAAGTGCAAACTGATTTCTTTCAGCCTTCTTAGCTAAAAAATAACCTTAAATAAATCCAGAAAATTCTAAACAGAGTTCCGGAACGACTCTCTGTTGGCTGATGTTGAAAACAAGACAGATGCAGAAATTTTTTATTTCTCTTCCACATACCACGTTCTGAAATGTGCCATTCCTGCCTGGAATCTCTCACTTTAAATTCTCCACATTCTGCAGGGAGTGGAGAAGGGGAAGAGATGACCCGCGTATAAGCTCTTCTATTCTAACGGCAAAGTTTTGACATTGGTGATCGGAAGGAACCTGAGACTGAGTCCTCAGTTTCTATGACATTGTAGACATCAATGGTGAGTCAGTCTACTACAATTACAGTTCTCTTGATGCTGCATTCTTTTATATGAATGAAGAGTGTTCTTCCTTTGAGCAGGAAAGGGGGCTGGGGCCAAAAGACTACTCAAGAGTGTCAAGAGAAGAACAGTCACTCATGGTCAAATGGTATTATCCACTGAAAGCAAATTAGCCTTGAGAACTTCAAGAGAAAGAATAGGAGATACATGGGTCTCTCTCCTGGAAATCACTACAGACAACTCTAAATCCATGGAAACTGTAAACAAGGTACAACCGATATCTCTGCTACAGAAAGGAAGGGAGAGATTGCAGATTCCCTTTTGACCCTAGTTTCACGGAAGGACCCTGGTGCCACAGAAAATCACTGCCACCTGGCTAACCTCTGTCTGATTAGAGTCTGACTTAGGTCTGGAGAAGCAGATAACATCACACTTAACAAGCACAAATACATAGGAAAGCTACTATGGTAAAAAACCAGATGTAATAATGTTAATGTTCCTTTGATTCTTACCTCCAAGTCATTAAAAAATAAATGCGTATCAGCAAGATTAAAAATCATTTCTTCCATTCGCAGACCAAGGGTCACTGCCATTGGAGGATCCTTAAAAAAAACAGAAAATATGATTAACTGCTTCATCACCTTTAAGGTATGTCATAATAACTTTAAAAGCTACTGTATAAGAAGTGTTTTGAAAAATTAACCCTGCAACAAAATTCTGCAAAATCCTTTCAATATTAGGTTATTTTACTATAAAGCTACAAGAAGAGACTGCTGAACTAGTGTGAGAACATCTGGGGAGCTGCAGATGCTGAAACACCAGTTTCAGTAAGTCAGCTATGACAAAGTGGAAGCCTAATGGTCATATGTAAACCTGCATAAATATTAAGGCTGTAAATGGGGAAGGAATTTCTCACAAGAGGTATATGTAAGAAAGTAAATGCTTACTATAATAAGAATTTATTACACTTTTCATCCCTGAGCTTTTATAAAAACATGTAAATATCTCAACTGCCAATTTATAGGCAGAAAAAACAGCAATAGAACAATAACTGATTTTTCTGAGCCTATGCACCAAGACAGTAGCACAGGCAGGAACAAAATTACTCCATGTGACACCTAGTCCATTGTACAGTTCCTTTGATCTCTTGGCTCTTCTCTGGACTGAAAATCTTCCTAGTTTTTGGAAACACAGAATCCCCTCTACTGAGTGCTGTAAGAATCCTCACCAAGGTCATGCTAAACTGGACTAAGAGAGACTGGCAGAGATTGCTTTGTAGGTGATTATCCTACACTGTGATAGGAAGGCATGATTTAAGAGGGCTTTTCAATTTCTAAGGTGCTGCTTTATAAAAATATAAAAGCCAGTCTGAACCTTTGTCCATTTCTCTAAAATGAATTTCACTTTAGATAATCATCACTGTCTTACCCATGCTTTTGCTTATATCAGTTCTTTCTTAGAATTTCTCCTGCTCCAGAATGTATGCTTAAACCCTAGTCTTCATCTTTCCTGGTCTCAATATTTACTCTTCTGCTCCTGTAGGCACTCACTAATGATTTTTCAATTTTACAATTTTATTGCAGGCATCCAACAAAGTGCCTTCTTCTAAGTGTTCTCCAGTTCTTCTACAATCTATGGCACAATTCTTTAGGTGGTCCACAGTAACGAGAAAACATATGTAAGCTTGTTTGTTTGCCTAAAGAACATTCCTTAATTTAAGTTATTAAATACAGGATTCCTCCCCCTGGATGAGATTCCATTCAAAATTTTCTATCTGTTTGTGGTCAGGCTTTCACACTTTCCATTACATCATTCTACTTCAGCAAATTACCACAAATGTACTGATCTGCAAAAACAGTTTGCCTTAGAGCATTTAGCGTGCAACAAACGTGAGGCAATTAATTTGACTTTGCTAGGCTTGCTAGGAAAGAGGTTAAGACAAGGTACATTACCTTACATTTGTTTAGGTTAAGAATGCACAAATGGACAGTTTCCGATGCTCAGCTGACACTTGGGAACTAGTTATTTCATTACCTTAATCATCTGCCTGAGCTTGTGCAGTTCAGTTAACTTTTTTATGTTAAGGTTGCTGCAGTACTCTACTTATAAAGTAGATTTGATCCTCTTTTCATTAAAAAAAGAAAAAAATCTGCATTTCATAATTTTAGCTGTGATTGACACTAGTGAGTTTTCAGAAATCCTTTCTTAAATACCTTGAGATTAAAAGACTTAAAGCTCACCAGTATGTTCCCATCTGGCAACAAAATCACACAAAACCTCAAATGATCATTTGTTAGTATTATGATCAAAGGCTTCCCAATCAGGATCAGACGTCTCCTATTTCAGGGCTTTGCAAAGACAGAATAAAAGATGGCTTCTGCCCTGAAGCACTTAAAAACTAATGGTAAAATCTGAAACATAGACATATTTTGACCCTTGCTCATGAAAAAGTCAGACTTGAAGGGGAGAATAGTATATAAGAAATTGCAATGATACAAAGTTAGACCCAATTCTCTGTCAGTGAGAATGAAAGGAAATATTTTTATGTTGACCTTTCAACTGGTCCAGGCTACTTTTCAGAAGCAAAAACAAATCACAGTGCCCGGTAAAATAACTTGGTCTCTATGTCTTCTGCAACCATGCTCACTGAATTCAAAATGTCTTCTGCAACCACGTTCACTGAATCCAAAAGGCACTTGGGCGAAGGGTGCAGCAAGTGCAAAGGTCTATTTTCCAAGGGGATGATTAAGGAACATACATTAACAGATGTGCAAAATCCCACATACCAACACAAATCAGAAAAAACCTCTGGACTCATGAGAGTTCTCATGAAGCCTAATACTTTCATGAAAATGTCATTATGTATGTATGTAAACATGTGCTTCTTTCTCCTTTCTCTTGCAGTTTTTCAGTGTCCAGTAAATTAAGACTTTTTTCCTCTTCATACCATATTGTAAAGAGAACTTGCAATATGGTTTTTTACCTCAATCCTGCGAACATGAAGGCATGTGCATAACTTTACGCACAGGTGGTAACTCATTTTTATTTATGGGAGCTAAGTTATTCACTGGAATGTTTTCAAGACTGGAATCTTAGACTTTTGATTCTCAGCCCCTTTTTCCCCTTCCCGGGTAGAAGCAGACATAAATGCGGAAATATGCTGTAACATATTCCATTATAATCCAATTTATTTTAACAGAAACTACCAACTATGTATCACAATTTCCTGCCTTGCCTTGTATAGTTGAAAGATATAAACGTGACAAAGCTTTTATGATTTTCTTATTAGTAGTATTTGTGTAACCAGCTATGCATGACTTTATAACTGTTAAAATGAGAGGTTCTATGTCCTTGTTTTGACATAGGCAAGTGTGGAATATTGCTACATACTATATGTAAAATAAAATAAATCAAAGAGACTTCATTTTAACTTGGCATTAAATCAGTCTGGGATCTACCCATAACAACTTCTGCTACAAAGAGTAACTAGAATTGAATTCTCAAGGCACAAACTATTCTCCCTTTAATAAATTTGCCGAAACTCGCACTGCAACTGTTTAACAAGTATGAGACATCAAGTTCCAGCTCCTGCCATTTAAGTCTACCTCTTCACATACAGAAACAGATAGAGGAAGCAGACTGTCAAGGTCTAGTGGTTTCATAATGTTTGTAGAATGTGGAGGAACATCACAATCATCATTTTACTGTCTTTCAGCTTGAAGCTGAAGTTGCGACTGACTCAAGTGGCACAAAGAACTAACTGAATGTTGAAAAGAAAGCAAGACACATGTGCAGCTGATATAGATTTGAGCACAGCAAACTGAGAAACTGAATAAAAAGCAGACTGAACTTCTGCCAAAATGGTATTCTGTGCTACTCCGCACAAGCACACACAAAAGAGGAAATAATAATAATAAAAACACTGAAAGTTTTCCCCAGATGATTTGCTGAATAAAAAAGCACAACTCTTTGGCCCTCAGAGGCATGATACTTAGCCAGATATTACTAGCATGCAAAGGAGTCAAGATCAGCTACAGCACTTCTGTATACCAAAATACAAATGACTTTAGCTACGTTACTATGAAAGCACTAAATTGGAGCCAGACTGTCTGTCTGTTGACTTCTGCACTAGACTGGTCCATCCACTGGAATGCCTCCTGGGAGACTAGGTAAAAATAACCTGGGAAGAGCAATATTTATATATTTTGACAAAGAGGAAAGCACGTCAGTGTCTCGAATAGAGCCCCAAAAGCTCCATATCCATTATCCATTAGTGGAAGAAAATTATTTAGTATCATCTGGGAAGGTCAGGTTTCAGCAAAATATGTTTAAAATACTTTCATTTTTTGTAAAAAAAAAAAAAAAAAACAGATCAAAGTATTCTATATAAAATCTCAGAAGAAGAAGACAAACAGGCAAATAGACTGACAGGTAGATTCAGTTTGACCCAATTTTGTACACATGAAGCCTTCAGAAAAGTCAAGCAAGCAAACAAGTAAAATATGTGAAAAATACTGTGAGAATAGATATTCAATAGGTGACTGTCCTGAATAGACTTAAAACAGCAGCATCCTCTGGAAAAAGTAGAAATGCTGAAGTTAAACACTAACGTTTTTAGCTTACAGACACTTCCCTACATGAAGCAGGAATCTCAGATTTAAGTTCAGTTCTCATGCTCTCATAGAGGATGCTCGTTCCTAGCACAGTGTTATGAAGGTGGCAACGGACGCAGCGAATACATCTCGTAAAAGCTGTATCTGGTAGCTGATGAATGAAAACTCACATACTCCCCCCCTAAGGAGTTTCTGCTCCATGCACTCCAGAAGGCAGTAGGAAAATGGACTGAGGCCTTAGACAATCAGGGAGTGAATGGAGAGCACATCTGGAGGTCATGAAAGATACAGTATTAATATGAGGGGACAAAGGCATGTTTATGAGTGTTATCCTGGGCCCTAATGGTGACAAAGTTCTTCTGTTTAACAACCGGACAAGCACAGTGTGAGCAATAACACGCTTCTAGGCCCTTTCCAGAGCAGCGTACAAGGTTAATGTGACCTCTCGGGCAACTTTTTGCTGTTAGCTCTTCCATCAAAAATGTCAAAATGTGATCATCAAGTGTTCATTTGTTTTGATTTTTGCACCTGAAGATCCCATTTTCACCCTTCTATTGTCATGAGAGACTTTCTTTCTTTCTTGATAGGCTGCACCTTGAGTCATGGCATTTATCCACGCATCCTTGCCCTCTGCATTGACCTTGGAGAAATGAATGAATTCCTAATGTTAGAAATATAAATGCTCTGAGGAAGACAAAACTTCAGCTTAATCACCTTCAATTAGTGAGAATAGCTGGAATAGAATGGAACAAAGAATACACACTGTTCACAGGGAATAAGAACGTCCCTTATAAACATTAACAGATAATGATAGTCTCCTAACACATGTTCTGTCACATCAACAAATCCTTACTTAAGAGTTCAGCCTTGTAGAAAACTGTATCTGCCAACTGGTGCTCAGCTGCAAAAACCATAATCAGCCACACAAGTCATAATGTAACAGCTCAAATGCCAATTTTCATAATTTCTTACTGCAGTAAATACTTAAAAATAGAATGTACTAGTTCTATAAAATATGAAGCACATGAACAAACGAGATGAACCATGAGAAATACTCTTATTGCTGGGAAAGAGAACAGTTACCTGGAACCTAACAGAGGTGTAGTTCTTATTATTTATTTGTATTAGCTCTGACCAGCCCAATAAAATAACCACTACACCAAAGTCAGACAGAAACACCCACAGGCAGAAAACAACAAGGCAGAGAGTCTTCCTCTGGTAAGTTTTATGTTTTGATGTTTTAAAGTGATACATTGACCAACCTCTGGTCAAATTTCTCCCACTCCAGTGGAATTTAAAGCTATACTCCACTGGTGCCTACCTAAGAAGAAGCAATTTGCCCTGCGTTTCAAATGAGATACCTAATGTGGGATCCTCCAAGTTAAATCTTTTTTGCAAATCATTAGTTTTGTATTTACAATAACATAGCTTTCCTGTAACAGTGATACATAATTCTGAAATCAAATGAGTATCACTCCATGCAAAGTGCTGGACAAGTATATAGCAAGGAGAGCGTCCATTCTAAAATGTAGAAGTCTTCAGGTCTAGGTCAGAAATCTGACGTTCTCTTGACAAATACATGATCTGAAACTTGATTTTATTGGATTGAGGCCTTCCCACATTATCTCTGCTAATGAAAGCCCCCGTTATCTGTCTCTTCTAGTGGATGCTAGTTTTCCTTTCTCTTTTCTCTTCAACTTGAAATGCCTATTAAAATGTAGAACTCTTTCGAGAAAGAGACTGTCTGCTGGCACCACTGTGACTCTCAAGAGCTTCTCCACATATACATTGGTCTCTCCACCCACCTGGCTATAAGACCATGACAGCCATCTCCACATATTGCATTTCTATTCATAGCATTCCATGCACTGTCTGAATTGCAGCAGAGCACAGAGGATTAAGAGACTCATTTTTGAATGTTTTGGTTTTGCCTACTCATTGCAAGAAATAGGGCAAAGAGCTACTGAAAGAGGGGAATGAAAGTTTGCATATCAAGGAGTAGATGGGATAGAACTGAAGGAATATCCTGACCTGTCTGTATATATCCTGTACATTCACACTGGCTCTAAACCTAGCATCTTATCTCTTGAAAGTACAAAGTACGGAAGAGCACACTAAACACAGTTGAGCTTCAATGCAACTTTACACATCTTCAAATTTTAAAGCCAGATAGCAAATCACTGCAAAGAAATCACCAAGTATTGCAGCTACTTGACACTACCCTAAACATTTTTTTAATTGTGAAGTAATAATTTTATACCATCTTTCTAGGAAAAAAACAGAACCTACAGCACTTTTAAAACACCAGTGTTCTCACAAGACTTCCATTGAGAACTTCACAATTAATGGAGTATTTATTCTCATAATAACACAACTGTCCTTACAATCCAGATTTTACTCTGGAATAAGACCTTGTCTGTAGATTGAAATCATACACAGAAAACACAAGGGCCACATCTGCTAAAGAAGTCATGCCCCTAAAATTGACTGAGGTCCATCTGTATTATATTTTCCATCTACCATGTCTAACCTCTTAGGCACTTAGGCTCAGATACATCCCATCTAAGTTTAGACATGCTAAAGTTAGAGTCTAGTCATGCAAGCTCTCACTGTTTTCCCTTTCCTACTGCCTGAGCCTCCATGCAGTCAGCAACGTATAAGCTACGAGATAAGAAATTACAACATATATTTGAGTTTCACTGCTAATTTCTTATCACGTTTCTAACAAGTTCTCCAAAAATAAGGTACAGGTAGTTGCTGCAAAAAATGGACTACTACTTTAATTTTACTGTTCGTGGGAATGAATACACTTCCCTATTTGCATGGGTGCGGCCTCTCAGTAGAAAAAATGAAGTATTTTATTTAATAATTCCTCTTCTTTTGCTTCATGGTCGTTCATGACGTTTGGTTACTGGTGGCTTGGTTTATACAAGCTAACTTTATTTGCTGTCATTACTACTGGCTGTTAATATGCCATTACTGTTTTAAGGACTTTGTGTTGATTATAGGAACAGATGAGTTCTTAAAAAGCAGTGGTAGAGGGATTTTTTCAAATATCCCTACTGATAATGAAGTTAGAAACCAAGAAAAATTATGTTTCTGTAGCTGTTTCCAAGACAGTTTTCAGAGTTATCTGTAAACGCCTAAGGATTATAAAA
Organism: Struthio camelus; assembly: GCF_040807025.1. Classification (NCBI taxonomy): domain Eukaryota; kingdom Metazoa; phylum Chordata; class Aves; order Struthioniformes; family Struthionidae; genus Struthio; species Struthio camelus. The sequence continues at coordinate 72,480,653 of NC_090944.1, read as the reverse complement.
TGCATTCTGATTTCTAAAAATTTATATGAAAGCTGACTGAGGTGTTGACCACTTATGTTCTGAGATGGCAAAGGGTGTAGCATCAGACACAAACATCCTAAGGGCATAATCAAACAGGAGGAAAGAAATGACTGCATCACTGGGGCAATTCAGCAAGTCCTCTGGTGGTATATGGCCTACACTCAAAGGTGATATAAAAGTTCATGTTTATGTTCCTCTCTTGTTTTGATAGGTATAAGTTAGAAATGGCTCTGACAAAGTCACTGTTGTTATAGTGCTTGAAAAATAGCAGAAGAGGAATTTTTTGACAAGGTTCTGAAACGTGCACTGATTTGGCACTGTGAAGCTGCAAAACAGGCAAGCATATTTTATGCAAGAGATGAATAACTACTCTTATCTTAACATTCCAGAAAAACAGATTTTTGTCTGGGCCTGTGAGTTTTCCTATTAGCCTTCTCTTTTCATAAGCACAAACAGCTGTCTTGAAACACAGAGGACTGGCCCATCAAAGGTTGTATACTGCAAATTCTGGCTTAGGAAATCTGTAAACCACTGACTGGGGAGGTCGGGTGTGGAAATCATTTCTCTAATGTCCTGTTTCTCACAGTTGCTTCTTCAGCATCTGATTCTGGCTGGAGTTAAGAAACAGGAAACTTAGGCTAAGCAAGCCCTTCTTCTGACATCACATGGACACAGTTATGTTCTTAGAAAGAAATACCTCTTTATTAATTACACTTGAGTGGCACAATAACTAGAAAACCTTCTGCACCCACATATGTACATACCCACATCCTCTCCCCTGTCCTTTATTCATTAACAAAAAGATCTTTCACAAGAGGGGCTTCTCTGTCTCTCTTTCACACAAATATTTGCACAAACAATCAGCTCTGCAGATGGTTCTCATCCCACAATTGGTGAACAGCTTTGCCATCCCAGACACCAGGGTGTTCATACTATCCCCAGGTATACTTAGGCAGAGGTGACAAAAGCAGAAAAACAGTAAGGATATCAAATAAACAGGACGCTTTTCCACACCCTTCTAAGTTTCACAGCAGGAACTCCATGGACTTTTTTGTGATGTCCACCCTCCTCCTTGTCCATTTTCTTCTCCTCCATATATTTGCTCTAATTTTTCGTTTTATCCAGATCTTAAAATCTACCCTTCACAGCAGTCCATTTCCTCTGCAACCCACTCGTCTTCCAACCAGCTCCTTCTCCCCAGTCTTTTACCCCTTGCCCAAACAGCCATTCCCCAACACTCAAGACCTGAGCCTCACAGGGGGCCCAGTGCTGAATCAACAGGGGAACTCCTGGTTCTGCTGCTTCAGGATGCCACTGCTTTTCTCTCCCTCGCTCTCTCCCTGATGCTTTGCCGCTCACTGCTCCATGACCTGAACCTCTTTTGGATCTCATCACAAGGCAGAGGATGAGTACAATTGACTGGCTGGTAGAGGGATTCACTCCCTAGCATTACTCACCCTAGAGCTAGCCAAGGGAACCAGAGATTCAGAGGAAAAGCTGGGGAGTCAAAGAATAACATCTGCAGTTGGCATTTAAACAGCTCACTCTCTCCCTTACCCCTCCTGATTCATCAATTTCCCTGTAAATTCACTAGTTGTGTTCTTTTTCCATATTCCAATTTATTTGTTCTTTCTTCCTCTGTGCATCCAAATACTGTCAGTATAAACCCATTATCACCCTGCAGTATCTCAGGATCTCAGGAACCTCATCCTTGTTCCTCTATGAAGTCTTCCCTCTGCTTCAGTCCCGCCTCATATAGTGTTTAGGGTCTGTGTCTCATTTCTCCACTTGACTTTTTTCACATTAACCTTCTGAAAAGGGGTTTTATTGTATGCCTTACCATCTATCCTCTCCCAAACCATTATGAACACCAAAGGTGAAAATCATATACAGGCCAGATAGTTATGATGCAGTCAATCAACACGGAATTCATGGATTACATACCTTGCCATACTTCTGTGCATAGGATCCTGTCAGCAGCGAATGAAAAACTATGATTGTTTCATCCAAATCCCAAACAAATACACGCTGAAAACAGAGACGGGGACACTATAAGCTCACAAATAACATCAAAGCCCCACCACCACCCCAACAGCCAAAAATCAACTTAGTCATATCTTAAAGTTTAATTGTTTAATCAAGCAGGTTATCTCTGAAAATCATCAGGAATGGTGTATCGTACATTTATTGGTAAAAAGTTAGGACCGTAGCATTTTCGTTGCTCAACAAGCTCTTACTCTTCCTTCAACGAGCTTTTCAAATTAAGCTGCATAACACAGATGCCAAAAAACTCTGGGTCAGACATGACTATTAATTTAACGATAAATAGTACTCTCACCTACCTCTGCACAAATCTTACTGATTCAAGGCTCTTTTTGTTTCTCCTGCATAGCTAATATTAAGTCTTTGGTAAGATATGCCATACAGAATATATAATGTAAGTAATATTTAAAAAGGATTATTCTAACTTAAAAAAAGAAAGAAACTCCTTATGTTGATCAGGGATTTGTGTTCATTTTCACTAGTAAACTATACAAGTAACAGGAAAACTGATATAAAAAGTTACAGCCTCTTCCCTAGAAAAATTATATGCCTTTAAGAGTAGGAAAAGTAGAAAAAATTTTAATAATTTCTGTATACAATGACACCTACAGCCAATGCTTAACACTGCAGGCCACCCTGTCACCCGAGGAGAACCTGTGTTGCCAGCCAAGCCCTAGCAAATTATGTCCTCTGTTACACACAGAGATGTTCAGTGAACACAGAGGCAGTGCAGGGCTGGCCAGGCTGCTCGCTCGCTAGAGTGCCAGTCTCATGGCAGAAGGAGACACATGACACACACAGGCAGCACATTCCTCTGATGCCAGAGCTGAAGTGTTTCACACATATGTGCGCTAAGCTTCTTTCTCCTCTTGTCACTGTAAGGCAGTGCGCTGCTAACACAGGAGTAATGACACTATTAATTACTCAATTGCTAAGAGGTCACCTGAACTTTAAATCATCACCTTGTATATTAGGCAGATGTACTTCTTCACTAAGGCTGTGTTCTTGCACATAAAGTATAGCCATCGCTTCACTGATATAAGCTGCCTCACTGAAATCCACGACATTACTGACAAGCATAAAGACAAACTTGTACTTAAGTGTTTGAAAGGTTACGGCCAGATAATTTTGCCTATTTTCTCTGCATTCATAAATAAGCATAATTATGCTGAATAATACATTTGACACTTCCTATTTAAAAAAAAAAAAGAAAAATTAATTGTGATTAATTGGAACACAGAAGTCTCACATCTGTGGTTTTGTTGCATGAGAAACTGAAAGAGACTAGGGCATACGGCTAAAAAGCGCAAGGATGAATCCCATATCTAACTTCCTCATACAGAACAGCAATGTATCATTGTAGGTGTATGTTAAAATGGCCACTAAGTTCTGTTATATTCAGTTAATAAAAGAGTCCATGCTGTTTTCTGAAAAGCTCTAAGCTGTTTCCACAGCTGTAATTTGCAGAATTTACTTTCCATCAGAAGAAACCACGACATTACCACTCATCAATTACTACAGGGCATACCTCCAAGTCACTGTCCGGAGGGGGTGATGGATTATTCTTCCGTCCTCTACCCCGGGACTTAGACCCAGAACTCCTACATGTTCTCTCATCAAGATCTTTGATTGGCGTTGAGGGACTCTGTACTGTGTCAAACTCCCCTGTAAAGTCAACCATTCATTGCAAAATTAATGCTGGATTTTTAAATAAGAAATACAGTTTTTAAAGTGGCTCTTAAATATCTATTTGGCAACCCAACTGCAAGACACACCACAATAAGTTGTAAGAAAAACAGTGATCCTTGATTTGTCTTATGTAGATGGAATTTGCAGATGTCACAAATACGTCTGACTTTATCAAGGAAATGTTTATAAACCCTGGTAGAATAAGAGAAAGATTAAAATGTTACATACAGATGTGCAGACATATATACATATACACATGAGCATGTGCAAAAATACTGATATATCCACGGGAGGTGCATTTTAAAAGTCATACTAAAAAAAGTCATATTTTCCAAAACATGAAGTGCTTTTTAGTTAAAGTAGTTTATTTCCAATGTTTTAGAGTTCAGCTAGGCTTATTTCCAAGTCCTGTGTCATTTTTACCAGAATGCCCTTCGGTATTCCTCCACATACTGGAATCCCCAATCATCTTCCTCCTCCCATGTCACCTGCTCCTTATCAGAGTACACTTTTTTTTTTTTTTTTACCATACCTTAACCAATTAAATTACTGAACAGTAGATTCGAAACAAAAAGGAAGTATTTTAATAAATTGTAGAGTCTGTTCTTATGGGACTCAGCAAAGGTTAAGAACAAAATGGGTTCAAAGATGAACTACATAAATTAGCAGACAAAAGTCACAATATTAAATGCAGTGCTCCAGATACTACAAGAAAAAGCACCAAGTCAAACTTACTGTCTTCTAATCATCCTTCTGTACGTACCAGCTACTGCTTGCTGTCAGAGAAAAAAATACCGAGACAGAAGGACCTCTGATCTGGCATGGCATAGCTGCTCTTACCATACAGGTTTATCTCTGACTTACTCATTTAATCTGCTTTGCCTCTACTGGTAACAAACCAGTATGGAAGTGGTTGCAAACCAATATTACTGCAAGACAGACAGACTGAAGGGTGTGGAACTTGCCCTAATAAAGAATTTTTATGCCATAGCTCAGTAACTGGAAATTACCCTTTCTTTGTAACACAGTATCTCCAGTGCCCCTACAAATGTGCTTTGAAGAAGAAGAAATGTAGTTTGTCTAGGTTCCCGAGTGCTAAATGACATAAATTCTCCTTTGTCATCGATTCTATTAATGATTTTATTTTTCTTTATTAAAGAAGAAACAGGTGCAGCTTAGATCTGGCATCTATTACAGAGTCTGATTCAAGAGTGTCCTTGAGCTGTATGTAATTGTGTGTTTCTGGGTCACTTTTGTAATACTTGTTACAAGTACTCATGATGGCACATCTTCAGAATAAATTAATACTCGGGACAAACATTTCCCAGGAACCATCCACAATGCACCCAATTTTGAGCTGCAATCTGAACATTATTCATTATTATTAAAGAGTAATTAACTACGGACACCAAAGCCCACCAGGCAACAGAGGACAAAGATTTCTCCTGTAATCTTTTAACATACTGGATTTTCTTTTTTATTTCATCTGAAAAGTAAACGTGGCTTAAATCTTTGGAGTAACAGGAAGAATTTGCACTGATTGAAAAGCAGAGGCAACTGACCCCTAAACCATGGGTAAGATAATTCAGCAGTGTCATTACTGTTTCATTACTATACATTCAAGAGACTTCCTCACAGATATTATATTGTGTTTTAAAATCAAGCTGAAGAACTTTGGAATGGAATTTTATAATTAATATTAAGGAATATTACAAGACTTATTTTATTTTATTCCTCTCCTCCCCCTTTTAAAGAATATTTCTATTAACATCAGCTATATAAACCAACTGTGAAATCACTGTGAAAGAAAAAGATCAGGTCATACGGGTCAAAATAAGGAATATTTCCAAGTTTATTTGTGGAAAGAAGTTTTTTGAAGCATTTTGAAGTCTTCCAGTCACAGAAATCCAAAAGAGTCTAACAGAAACAATACAACTTTGAGGTTGTTCATGAGCATACATGGCTTCTTCCCCACTACACTGACCACATGCCACTCAAAATCAGAAGGCACCATTATGTATAGCATTGGCGTATATTGATGAAAATCCTAACTCATGAAGATATTTTATGATTGCTCTTTGGTCATGGACACAGCAGTGGGTGTCATTTACCTTGATTTTAGAACGGCTTTCAACATGGCATAGCATGGCCATAGCATTTCAAGGAGATGTGGACCAGATGGGTGTACTAGAAATTTGTGTAAAAAACTGGTTGACCATTGAGTGAAAGGGACAGAATCATGCATATCCTCATTACATACAAGTAAAAAAATTTTCATAGTGAGAGTGCTTAAGTACTTCACATTGCTCAACAGTTCCTCAGGGCTGATACTAGGACTAATTCTGCTTAATGTCTTCTTCAGTGACCTGTGCAAGGGGACAGAGTGCATCCTCAGCAGTTCTAAACATGACACCAAACTGTGGAAGTAGTTGACATGCTGAAGGTCAAGGCTGTCACAGAGTGGGACCTTGACAGGTTGGAGGATTGGGCTGACAGAAGCTTCACAAATTTCACACAATGTAAATACATAATGTAAAAAATGTAAAATATAAAAGATGTAGGAGTCCTCAATCAATGATGGATAAAATATGCAATAGTAGAGGCTGCTGCCTGGCAGGTAGCAGCTCTGCAGAAAAGGACCTGAAGATCCTGCTGGATCCATGCTGAACATGGGCCAGTAGTGTGTCCTTGCAGCAATGAAGATCAACCCACATACTAGGCTGTATTAAAAAGACAGTGGCCAGCAGATCAAATGACTGTTTTTTTCCCCTTTATTTGGAACTTGCAAGACCACGCCTGGCAAAATGCCCAGTTTTGGGTCCCCAAGTACAACAGAGATACTGACAAACTAAAGCGAATCCAATGGAGGGCCACCAGTGGAGGGCCACCAAGACAGCTAAGGATCTGGAAAACATGAAGAAGGAAAGGCTGAAGGACTCTTCTCAGAGGTGTACAGAGAAAGGAAAAGAAGCAACAGACACAAGTTGCAGCACAGGATATTCCTGTTAGATATAAGGAAAAAAAAATCTTTACTGTGAGAATGGTCAGGCACTGCGACAGATGCCCAGAGAGGCTATGGACTCTCTATCCGTGGAGATATTCAAAACTCGACTGGACGCAACCCTGAGCAAGTCCATCTAAGTTGGCCCTTCTGGGAGCATGCTGGACCAAAAGTTCTGTAGAGGTCTCTTTCAATCTACATGATTCTGTGTTTCTGTGGTTTTCTCTGAGTCATTCACCTCATCTTCCCTCCACAACAAGGCAGCAAACAACTCTAGTCTAGCAGACCCCAGGATTTAGAAGAAAAAAATGTCTGTAATCCCAATTAACAGCCTGAGAGTAACATAAGAGTTAAATCCTTCATCTCTTCCATCATGTAATTCTTTATACCTTACAGGGAATCATATAAAGAAGTTTATTATGAAGATATTCTTATAGAAGACAGAGAAGATATTTTTATTAGTATCTGGCCTGGAAAAAATATTGTTGTATTTCTTGTGAGAATTTAAGCCCATAATATCGCATTCCAGAATGGGAGCTCTAGACATGATGAAGAAAAAATTCAAGATTCAAGGAAAGGGGAGAACATGAAGAAGAACAATTACCCAGCCTATTAGTTAAGATGTTTACCTAGAAGAGGGACATATCTAGGTTCCACTGCCTTCTCCAGGGCACACTTGTTTATTTGATTGAATGACTGATAAACGTGAAGTACAAAGAGAGACATATTTTCAAGGCCCAGAATCCACTTCCCTGTACCCCCATGTGGACGATGATGGTACCAATCTCCATGAAACAGGAGGAAATTAAGTCGGTATCCCTCACTTCCTGGGAAAGTATCCTAACTATTCTGCTATGGCCTGGAAGGAGATACTAGTACTTTATTCTCAAATTAGATGATGAATAGTTCAGTCTTGCAAAACCAATACGCTTCTCTACTTACACAGAACAAAGCCAAACTTTCAGGCAGCACCTAAGAAGAGGTTCTAAAAACTGTAACTTGAGAATCCGCTCCAGATAACGTTTTAAGTAGCTCTGTCCTGATTTGGATATGGTTCATTTGTAGTCTTTAGTATTTTATCTTTAACTAAGACTCATTTGCTAAGAAATAATGGGGAAATTAAGCAGTGATAATAATACCTAATAAATAAGGATCCTATAGTGTTTTTACTTTATCCCTACAGAATGGAGAGAGGGAGTTCTTGTTGACTAATCACTTCTATTCCCAGCATGGTGTTGATGTCAGTAAGGACACTGCAGGCAGTGGAGAGATCAGTTAAGGTCACATTATCTTAGTTCTTTCTCCATAAAAAGCATAGCAAAATATACTTTGCACAAAAAGAAGCTTCATAACTAGATTCCTTGCGCAGCAAAAATCTGCACTGACTTCAAAAGTGAGTATGCAACACTTATGTACAAAAATATAATTTCCTAGTTTTTCGGACAAAGTAGAAAAAACTTCCAAAACAAAAACTCAGCAACTAAAAGGCAAAAAATTAAATAACTGAGCATGAATTATTTCATTCTTACCACAAAAGTTCTCATATTTATAAAATTTTACCATTTTACAACAAAATCAAGACTCATCTCTACAGTAATGCATTAAAACATCTGTTCTCTATGATTGTGTTTACTCTACTCTACAAAAAATAAAATTTAACAACCCCCTGTTCTAAATCTTCTCTGAAAGCATCTTGTAGCTGAGGTAAATAACCTCAATTTTCATTTAGCATTAGTCATCACCAGTTGCCCCAGGCTTCTGCTTGGGTCAACACTGTACATGATTGCCTAATTATCCATTAATCAGTACTGTAACTAATCACTGTACCACTGTACCTTGTAAGTTCTAGATATTTAGAGCCAACTTTATTTCATTAAGCTAATCTCTAAATCAGAATGACCAGCTGTCTCTTACTTGAATGCAAGGTATGCATCTATTTTAGAACTGCAGAAGTCAGTAGTGCATGGTTTTTTGAACAACTGTAGGCTTAATTGCTTGATTCGCTTTTTAGTAACAGCAGGCTAAAGGAGCAACTGCATTTTCTTTTCCTCTGCTTATTTTAGAAATTCTGATAGTCAATGCTGGTGAAAGAAAAACTTTTTAAAAATTCAGCCATGAATATCATAAAAAGAGTACATGAGAAATTCTAGACTACTGAAAACCTTAATCTCATATTGAGTACCTAGAGTAGCTCATATTTGACAGAAATTTTTACTACAATGTTTGAAATTTTCTACCTTTTTCAATATTCAACATATGTCTAATAAATATATTTCATGAACATCACTCACTAGAACTATGAGCAGCAGCATCACAGATCCAGTAAGTAAAAAGGAAAATGTTAAAACTTGAACATGGAATGACCACTTTTTCACAGACGTTAAGATATTCATACACTACTTCATGTCCAGCATGTTATAAAAGGAGGTGGTCTTTCATATTCAGTACATTTTTTTCTCAGTTGTAGTTCAGTGTGAGTGTCCCTTCCTGTTAAAACACCCTTAAATTGTGCTACTTAAGGAGGGAAGAGGTGTGTGGGCATCGGCCAAAGCAAGGGCTCAATAACAACTTCTGTCATGTGTAATGAGGGCAGCATACAGGAGGAAAGCTAGCACCACTGCTTTGGGCTTGCTCTTAGTCTGTTCAAGGTGAACATGTTCCAGCTCTTTCACCAAATTCTGCCAGAAGGAGGGAGCACTGAAACCCCTCCCCATCCGTCAGTGAGGCTTCCGTGCAGCTTGCTACCTTTGAGCCCCAGTGGCCCAGTCACAGCTCAAAAGGTCCCTCAAGCAACTGGGATCTTTGCCAGGAACCTCTTTTTTTTTAAGAGAGGCAAACCCTAGAGCCATTTTTGGAAATAATCTCTCCAGCGACTGTAATATCACATGACTGATAACATAGAATAATCAACGAAGCATGGAGTAAAGCTGCTGACAGAACATGGCCCAGGCCACACTAAAAATTGACAGCATATTTGTAATTGCATTATGGAACAACGTTACTGTGACCAGACACCTGAACTCTCTCAGTGCTTGTTATAATGGACAGCTAGCTATATTTCAGTCCCTGTCTGCGTATCTTTACACCTTTGCTGTATTTTTGATAACACCATCTCCTAGAGAAGTTTTAAAAGATGGCTTCCTTGTGGGTACCAAATTAAGAGAGACCAAGTTCTGCTGTATCCCACTAATGAAATTGGAGCTAATATATTGAGTGATTCATCTTGCCTAACTCTGGACATATGAAAGTAAGGGGCTTAAATCTGAAGCTTTTACCTAAGTGCCCTACAGACCTCTTTCCTCTGTTAGAATTTTATCTGCCTTAGATTAATTATATGAACTCATTACCTGAGGCAGAATCCCTTAAAGATTCATCTGCCTTATCCTAGGAGAAGATGAACTCCCTTTGGAGATACCTCTTTGTCTGCACACAGATATGCTGTGGTAATGATTGTATTTTGAAATATCTTAAGTTAGGCCAAGTATGATAAAAAAAGAGAAGTCCACAGAAAGGTTAAAGAAGCAGAACCTAACACAGATGTGGACTGGATGAACTGCTAAGCCTCATCCTACATGCTTTACTGATCGACTTTTCTTACGTATTCTTAAAGCAACAGGATATCAGAGAGAGCAGCCAGAAAACGGATTCAATGTTATACCTCCTACCTGTTTCTACTTCCTTGTAATGTGTCTTGCTTGTTACGAGCAGCAGAAAGAGTAATGTCTATTTAAATTTTCACCTTTTTTTTTTCGACTCAGCCAACAAATAAAATTGTAACTGATTTTTAACTCTTGAACTGATGGGGGTTTACTATCAAAACAAGAAATGCTGTATGTGTGGGGAATACTGAGGGCTTTGAATTAACAAAGTATTAATTAATACTGAGGGTTATTTGAATTAACAGCCATCAGAGATGGTAGAAGGGTGAAGTGCCTTACTGGGTTTAACCTTAGGTTTTAAGCTAGCAAACAATGAAGGTCTGTCAGATAGCAAGTGAACATGATGAGTCAGGCTGCAGAACTGAAGTATGATCTACTCTATCTGAAGTGATCTCCAGGTTCAAGACACTGCACCTCACTGAGACAAGTGTATTTTTATAGTGACAGACAAGGGCATATGCATGTCACGTATTGTCAGAGTGAGTGCCGCGCTCTCAAAGGAGAGTCGCAAGATCAGTTCAACACTTCACAGAAATAAGTGTATGGGCAGATTTACAAGTTTAGATGCACAAGTTACTTAACAGGAACACAGGTACATATGCTTAAACAATCCACAAACATCTAGAAGACAAAATCCTTACTGTTTCATAGATGTGCAGCCCTCAATATTATTTTCAGCTGTTCAGTCTATGTAATATTCTCTTCTACTGTCAAGCTATTCTATGCAAAGACATTTCATAATACACAATATATCATTACAGCATTTCTAGGAAACACAGATATATAGATGAAACAAAGGGCAAACACTGTCTGATTTTCTCAACTTAAAATATAGAAGAATAACAGAGAAACAAGAAAGATACACAGGAAATGTGTAATTATCAAAACATCAGTTGTGAGTGCTCTTTGCAATCTAAAAATACATTACATATGATCTATTATGGATGTCCTGCAACTGTTAGATTTCACTTGATTGTAAGTTACCTCTTAGCTTTTCCTCTTCAACTTGTACTCAGGTCTGAGACTACTGATTCACGTTTTAAACATTTATCAAAAATACAGGAATGTGCATCTCCCCATATCCATACCCTCCCATAGCGTACCACAAACACACACACACACACACACACACACACACACAATTTAAAAATCAGCCTGAGGAAAACGCCTGGCAAGGAAGAATGTCAGCTCACGCAATTAAAGTTTGCAAAGTTTTTAGCAAATTTAAGCACTTCAAAGTAGGCTCTTTCTGAAATATGAGGTCTTGCCTATACTTTGCTAGACAATATAAAAACCCTTCCTTTGTACAAATTCATTATTATAAAACAGTATGTATTCTACTATACTTTTCAGTGATACAGGTCAATTGTTAAGATGAGAATTGGGAAGATTTGTGCAGTGAGCTGATTTTGTGATCGAAGTACGATATCTTTATGCAGAGTTTGATCCACACCCACTGAAATTTGTTAGTCTTTTCATAAATGCTCACAGATGTGGGTAAGGCAGACATTCCTGATGCTGTATGAGCGAAGCAGGTGTTCCACCAGCAGTGGCCCAGGCTGCTGGGAAGTTATTGTCTCTCTCACAGGGGCTACACATAGCCTTAGTAGACTGCTTGGGATGTACATATATGACACAGTACTGAACTAGATCTTTTAGAAAAACTTCCTAGAATAATGGAAACAATATAGAAAAGTCAGCATGAAAAAGCAGGCTCCACTAACCCTAGAGGCACACCACATTAATCTGGCTTTGTATTTAGTACTTTTAAGTTCCGAAACTAGCCCATTGAGATCTTCTCAGACCCTCACTGAATTACACATAATTTCAAAGACACAATTTCAAAGATATAATTTTATTCTTTCTTTTTCTAGTGGAAAATAAATTAGTGAGATATTCAGGAGATACTAAGCGCCCCAGAGAAGTCTAGCCAAAAAAAAATCCTTATTAACATCAGTGTCTGCGTGACATGTAGAATGGGGCAAGTAAATAGCTGCGAACCGGACTATAACGACAGAAAGAAAAACTGAAGAGTTGCCTTTACCCAGAAGCCACGCGCTAAGAATACAACTGTGTAACAAAATGCTGTATCATAGTGCATATGCACAAGGGGGCAGAGTTGGGCAGGCAAATTTAGTCATCTGAGTTTGAGAGCCTTCCTTTTGCAATTTTAAATACGTTTCAAATAATATGTTATTTTTTAAAAAGACTTGTGATAATAGCTGATAGCTCTGTTCTTAGTTACCTATTAGCAAGTATGGCTTGCACATATTTTAAATAAAGCACACAAACTCCTGCTGGCATGACTGGGATATAATTAAATGAACAACACCTTGTTCTAAATTATTTACAGCAATATTTCAGAATATGTATGCAGATACAGTAATGTTCCACTGTCAGCAATAGCAGAGCTCACTGATTTTTTTTTTTATTTATTTCAAACTTTACTGAGGGTTTGTTACTGAACAGTAGTTTTGGGTACTAAAAGATCCCTATCAGATTATTTTGACTTTTTAAAGACCTACTCCCTTCACAGATAACACTTCATTTACAAAGTTTAATTTAACTAACAAACAAATTATGTATGTTTCTTGAAACAAAATAAAACAGAACAGATGACTTTATTTTGACTGGTTTCCTTGAAAAATAAAGTTTTCTGAGAGGCATCAGCTTAAAATGTCAGCATTCAAGATGAATGCAATCTTACCAAGGCTGGGCAAGGAAATTTGGAGTTTTTATAAGTAAAAGTACAGCATAAAATACGAAAATGGTTTTCACCTGAATGTAGATCTGTACCTGGTTGACTAGTCAGGCCAGGGAGAGACTCCTGTAACTGGTAGGTTGATGATGATGAAGAGGTGCCATCGGCCGTATTGTTTGAGGTCATATATGCGCCATATGTTGATGCTGAATAATACTGTGCATATTGGTTTTGGCCAAAAGCTGTGTAGGATGGATAATCCTAAAATAGTAAATGCCATTAACTAAGTAGAGTAACAAATAATTTTTCCATTAAGTATTTCTACGTATTTTTATTTTTTAGTTCAGATTTATAATATTTATTAATTTGAGGAGGCTTATCAAAATTAATTTAATTAATTCATTTGAAAATAGTACCTAATTGAAAATAGTACCTAATAACAGTGAGTCTAGTTCAGCGTTAACAGTTCTAACTTAAAATAACATGTCATCATCAGCTATATAAGTATTTTTGCAAAGTACAAACAAAAATGTTGATATTCATACCTGTTGTGAGCTACTGAAGTTTGTAGAATTTGAAACTGAATTGTTTGCATAAATAGTGGATGATGGTGTAAAACTAGAACCTAAAATTAAAAAATATAATTAATCGTAAGAACTTGTCTGTGAATCAAAATAAAATTCTAAATAGAATACTTCATGCGAGAACTTAGATAAATCAGAGGAACAAACAACTCCTACTTTCCATTTAAATGAGAAAACATTGTAATGAATTTTAAAAGAAACTAAGTGCCACTTCCAGGCATACATTATTTTTCATTCTATGAACGGAAGTATTGGCAATAAGTCATTATACTGATCAAAAAAGCATTTTTCAGTTCATTACAGCCTCAACTCTCTTCAGGTCTTTTTCTTCTTTCGTTTTTTTCCCTCATTTATGAAGTTAATGCATTTTAGGGCATGTTCACTTACAAAATCAAAAAAAAACTTTTCAAAGAATATTTTAATGAGCCAGGTGTTTTTAATAGATCTGTAACGAGGCATGTCCATGTTCTTGATATGTCAGATGATTAATATTCTAATCTGTATTATTTAAAAGATTAACCGTTGTATTAGAAACTAAAAAAATCTCCAAATAAAACAAAGCACTGATGATCAAAGGATAATAAATGAATTAATAACTGAAAAATAGAGGAAACAAACATACGAATTAAGGAGACGTTCTAATACATTATTTAATCCAAAAGGAAACAAGTTTCAAATGATGTCACAGGGCATATGTTCCTTAATAAATAAAAATTGCTTCCAGTCCTGCCATGTGATTTCACCCCATAAAAAACTCAAGGTGCAAATGGGATTGCACTGCATGACTAGATCTAAATTAACATATCATCAAAACAAATTCATTCATGGATATTAGTCATGGAAACAAATTCTGAGCCTTAAATTACAGAAGTAAAAATAACTGCAAAAGGTAAGCTATTTGTTATAGTTCACAAAAAATGAACTGAAAATGGACCACAAATATGAGCAAACAGCAGGCCAGCAACAGTAAGAGACAAATTCTCAGCTAGCTTTTCTCAGTCCCACTGATACAACTGGAACTGGCATTCCACCCCACCTGCTAGTTGGTCATTTCTGTGTTCATTTTTTTAATTTTCATCAGCACTGAGGGTGAAACATGAATGCTTCCCAAGTCACATGCAGACCTACCGGCTTTAACTGCCAGCATTTCATTTCACTTTTGCTTCTGAAACAAGCTCTAGAACGCTTTCAGCATGTCTGCATGCGGCACTCTTCAGATTTGTGAGCAGAATTTCATCACATTACTTTCTTTTTTAAATCTATCATTAACATACATGCTGCCTCTTAGAAAGTGTCAAAGATGAGATTTTTTCAAAATCATTAGTCCTTCAATATACCGGTGGGCATCTTGAGGTATTTTCAAGTATATCAGGGTAAGATACTTAAATCCCACCAAAATCAATTGGAATGAATAGAGTTAGGTACCTCTTATGTTCAGGCATTTTGGAAAATGCTATTAAATGCTCATTTGCATCTTTCAGATACCTTTGCATATATGTACCTAGAGGTCAAATTCAGGTGTTCTGACAAGAAGTGTCCTAGGAAAAACGATGGGAGGACACACGGCAGTGATGGATACTCACCTGGCATTTGGTAAGAATATGGTGTTTGGCCTGGCTGTGGGGTGGAAAACCCTGGACTGTAACTGAGGCACCCACTCTGCAGTGGTGACTGTGTCTGCGAGAGCCCACTTTCCGTCTTGATGCCTGGCAACATTACACCCAAATCTGTGTAAGAAATCAATTTTCAACTGATTCTTTAAAATATCTTCTTACAGTTGGGAAAATAAGAAAAAAAAAAAGCAAGGAATGCTGTCAGCATTGCTCTTACTTCTGTGTAAGGTGAAGTAAATAATAAGAGGTCAAATACCATAAGTAGGTAAGCTGTACGGCTGTCCTGTCTGTGAGTAGGCTGTATAGACCGCTGGCTGCTGCATTCCTGAATACTGGGTTTGTCCAGCATAGGCAGACATTGTTTGAGCTGCTGGTGTAGAAAGAATGTGTGGATAGGGCCTAAATATCAGGAAAAATAGCATTACTGTGGCAACAAATACTTTGTACGTTGATTCAAGCAATAAAGTAAATAAAAAGGTTCAAAAATGTCCAAAGACAGTTCATTATTCTGCTAACTGCTCCTCTTACAGGATTCATTCCATCCCCCACTGAAGTAAGCTGAAAAACACTCTAGTTGACGTTCTACTAAGCTCTGTACATATTTTGTGTTGTCCCATCACTACAATTTAATTCCCAAGCTTCTTGTCCAGCTCCAGATAGACTGTGCCATTGCTAATATGGCTTTACATGATTTTGATCCTTTTGAGCCAAGATCAGCAAGCTTAAATCAGAAAAGGCCTCGTGCTTTTTTAATCCAGTGGGGGGAAACTTGGCCCCACATGCAGGAGTGAAAGAAAAAAGGGAATTTAGAGGTGAACTTTAACGCTACTACATTTATGTTCTCTATGTATGGTTCTGCTTCAATAGACATGTAGCGTCTGGCTTCAGTGGGAAATGGATTGTGCCCATAGAGAACAGCATGAAAAATATTGACAGCAATACTTTGGTAACCAGATGGGCTTTCAACATTTGGAAAATATGGGCTAGGGAAATAGAATGGAAATAAAAATGGTCTTTTATTTATAAATACTGAGGTTTTATAGAGAGATTGAATAAAATCAAGTTTAAAATTTTTGCCCTCCAGAGTTGCAAAAACATACAGAGAAACATTTGTCTTGGATTGTTTTGTAAGTCAAATAAGATTTTATGGACCAAGAGTTGAATAAACACACTCTGCAGAATTACACTAACTGAAACCTGGCCATTAAAAGCCATGACTAAATTTCAGATTCTAATTTATTTTTCTTCTTTTTTTTTTCTAATTAGTTCAGTACAGTTGGCAGCAGTTAATATCAGAAAAGGATTACTCATTAATTTAGATGCCTATAAATTATTACAGTAGATTAAAAATTCTACTAGACCTTGTAATGTATTTGGCCAAGAATATCTGACATGGTCAGCCAAAACTTGCTTTAAGTGGAATAAGCAGGACTGTTCTTAGTTGAGGAGTTTACCTTCTATACCTTGACTATATCAAGATACAAATGCAAATTTGTTAAAGAAAACTGCAAAAGTCTAATCAGCTAAAGTTTCAGTGTTTTCTCTGTATCAAATTTCAAAGTCACTTAGGTACCTCTATCAAATATGCAGAAACAAATATATTACATATTGAAATCAAAGACCCTTGTGCAAAACATTGATCACAGGACATGCAAATAAATGTGCATACAGATTGCCAATAGCAGAAGTATCATAGTATCTTCAGTGCTTTTCATTAAGTTCCTACTCCTGGATTCATATGACTGGCTAAGAGACTGTTTTCCTCTAAACAATGTGAAAGAAGGTCCTAACAATGCACACTGTTTTACAACTCATAAATCAGATCAAAAGGTAATCTAATTTTATTTATTTGATTTTTAGATCTTTTAACATCGGAGAAAGAAGAGGAAAGCGTGGCTCATAACTCTGACATTTTTAGAAGTACTTGGCAATTTGGCAATGCTGGTACTGGGAGGGGTCTATGTGAGCGTGGTTACCGTTAAGTATGTATTTTCCACATGCAATTGTGATTTTAAAGTATAAACTGTCTTCTTTAAATACGTTGGTGTACACTGTCAGCACAGCGAAGATGCTGATGTCTGAGAACCTACTAATCTAACATTTTTCCTCTACTATTTGCAGAAATTCAAGGATACTTCTTGTGCAGTAATACGTTACTGCACAAAGTAGGATCTTATTCTGCAGCCACCTGAGAAAAAAAAAAAAGGGAGAGGGAATGGTAATGCAGTCAGTACTGAGGCTTAACTATTTTCCTCTCTCTCTCTTTCTTTTTTCTGTTGATGAACATTTAGTTCCAACAAACCACAGAACTGCCTAGAGCCAAGGTCAAATCTCTATAAAGGCTAGGAGAGGTGCAGACACTAACTTGGAGGGATATATCTGCGGAGAGTACTGATGTGCTGATCTTGGACTGTAGCCGCTACTTGTTATTACTGCAAAACAGAAAACAAGAGAACGTCACTTTAAAAAGTCATGAAATCAATACAGCCAAACATTCTAAACACTAATAAAGTCACATTGGCAGAAAATCTCATTGAAATTCAAAGCTTTTCATCTAAGTAGATGCCATCTAACCTGTGACATCCTAATACAAAAATTAAAACATGGCACTCATAAATCACTCATGTTGTAAAGAACTTTTTTCTTGGTATGAGCATATAGCAGCTTTTAAGCTTGACTAGCATGCTTCTGACTATATTTTAGAGACCTACACTTCACACATAATCTGTGATCCACACACTATAGATCTTTCAAATTTGCAAGTTGCATTAAAATTGCCATTTAAAAAGAGTTCTGTAATTTAACATATGGTATTGCATGAGATTGAAATAACATGCATATAAGTTTAAATTCTCACATTAACAAGTTTAATTTCAACACTGGATAGGAAAAATATGTCTTATTTGGACACAATTTTGATCAGCTTAGCAGTGATGGAAGATATCAGATTGACTGCAGTAACTGTCCTAGAAAATGAATTTCCTTCCTTATCATCAGGCTGATTAGAACACAGGTACTAACAATGATATTTTATTACAAATGTAAGCATAAACAGTCCTGTACAGTAGCCATCAAAATCTTGCATGTCTATACTATTAACAGCTGCATTCTTCCAAGAAAGCTAACAGAACGATAGTCATATCCCATTAAAATTTCATTCAGAAGCGGTGCTCACACTGGATTAGTTCCAAGTGTTTGGAAGTTTCCTTTGACCATCTGTCTTGACAAAGACAGATGTATTCCAAATACATGTAGTCTAAAGTGCTGAACCAATCCCTTCAGAGCAAATCCATACTGGGCAAACATACAGAGTGTCTTTATTAGGCCATCTGCTGTTCATTCACTTTTCAAAAGATTAAAGTAGTACGCAATGAAGCACTGGAATTTCTTTAGTCTAATCAATCATAGCTGTACTTCAAAGTATACCCTCTTCCTGAGTTGTTCGTAATGGTAGCAGAAACGAACTTCCAGAACTGTATTAGTGACAAATAGGTTTAGGTTCCTAACTATTTTATGAAACATGATATATTTCTACATCTAGGTCTAATTAATGTCTCTGAAATCTATTGCTTTGAACACATGCAGAATTTCATATTTTTAAAGCTAGTTTAAACACATTTAGAACACGTAGGTCTTAAAAGGAAAATACAGTAGAAGAAAAACCATTAGCTTCTTTTTTAAAGGTGCATGGAGTATGGCTTGAAAATAAAGAAGAATTGGATAATAATTTTTAGAACATGGGCCATCAGTTTTCATAAAACAGAGTTGACGGCTGAAAAGATATTAAGGGTTTTCCTGTAATGGAAATCTGCTGAATTTACATATTCCATGTGGAAGTTCTTTCTTTTTGAGAATGCCTTGCCATGGTTTAAGCTCAATTTGCAGAGTGAGCCACTAGGTGTGCATAAAGCTATTCTCAGATACAGGCAAAGTTAAGAGCTGCATACATCAACAGAAATGGCCCATAAAACTCCAAAGGATCCTCTTATTTGTTCAACTCTGGAAGAGCAATCACTCTTCCCTGTTGTATCGCTGCGACCTTTCTGAAGACGCGTAAGAGTTAACAAAGTGACCTTGGTGATTTCTCAGGCCTGTTTTTTTTATTCTTTATCCATATACCTTATTTCAAAAATTCAGACAAGAAAAGAAAGTATTTTTGGAAATGTGTCTGGCTTTTAAATTTTCTATTTCTTTCAGTTTTCCTAATGACACTAGTGGCGTAGGCAAGAGACAGAGAAACAGTCAAGTGCCCCAAAAGTAAACTGTGTATCTTTTAAATGAAAAGTCTTGTCCTTTCACTCTCTCTGGTAGCTTGTCACATCAGTTTGTACGCAACATTTTAAACTGTTAGATATTTGGGAAACACGTTGGTGTAAGGCCTACCATAAAAGAACACTATGACTGAGTAGAGCCTGTGGACTGGACCTATGTATCACAGCTGAGATTATGTTAAAGTCTAATAATATTCAGAATTGCCAGATTTCACTGCTGGATGTCTTCCTAATCCTACTTTGCTTTTGGTGGGGAGGGCTGGCAATGGAAGAGATGGTGAAGGGAGGCTGTTACGTTTTTTATAATTATACTACCTTACATAGCCATTTCTAAGAACAGGGCTAGACACCATTACATTACTTTGCTCATGCTGAAAACAAAACTGTCACTCTCTTCTCCGAAAAGCTCGAATATTTCTAAGACTTCATTACTTGAATTTTCCAAAGGAATGGTCTTCAGGGCTGGTAAAATACCCTTGATTTCTCAGTTTCTCATCAAGTTACACACCTCTGGAAAAAAAAAAAACCCACAGTTTGTGCATGCTGTGTAGAGGCATGATAGGGGATGTTTGCAGGTGAATTTCCTTTTCACTGAGCCCACCTTCTCTGCAAACTGCAGTTGCTGGCTGATGTGTGCCCTGCAGGGTTTCTGCACTGCTACCCTCTCTCTAGCTGTGGGGAGGTAAGAGCTTCTGGAGTAAAATGTTCAAGGTGGAGGTTCCGAAACAGGAACGAGGGACTGGCTGGAGGAGAGAAGTCTAAGAAAAGAGCCCCTTGGGCTGGAAATTTGAAGACGGGACGGGAAACAGGTTAAGGCCTGAAGGTACTGGCTGGGAAAAGAAATCGTTTACCAAGGTTGTCTGAGATGGAGAGATAAAGGTTGTGAACGGGACAGAACAAGACAGAGAGAGGGAAAAAGACAATTGTGGAGAAAAAGCAGCAGTACCTGTGCCCTATGGGGCACACTCCCAGCTAGAGCGTGGCAGAGCTGAGGCTCACTATGGTGCCGAGGGCACATTCCAGTCCCAACTAATTTTGATCCGCAGAGGGCATGACAAGCTAACAGACAGATCTTATCACTTACTCTGTTAGCTTAATTGGCAAAGGTGGCTGTGAAGAATTTATATGATCATAAAATGTGCTGATAGCATGCGCTGGATTCAGTATAGTCACATGCTGGAATATCTTATTTTTCCATTACACATCTGGAAAATTCTGTGCAAAGAAGTTAGGTTAAAAGGATCTCATTTAAATAACGAATCACAATGTATAAACACAAGGTAACCAAAGGTTGTGCAGCAGTGACATTTCCTACCTTTGCCTTTCTATCCTTCAGATTTTTTTTTAATATTCTTTTTCTGTGTCATAAATTGTAAGCAGAAAGGATGATGGGAATGTCAAATGTCTCTCTCTGCTCCATTAAAATGCTAAAGAGCTCTCAGACTAATCCAGTATTCCAAGCAACTTAAGCACAAGAAATGCATGTGCTAATGATACATGAGTTAAAGCAAATTCACAGATTATGAAAATGCTCACTTTAAGACTGTTCTGCAGTTCTCCACATCCTGTAAATATCCACCCCAGAAAGAGTTTGCTACAGTATCACAGAGACTCAAATACAATATGCTGATATTAATTACCAACCGCCATTCTCTGAAGAAAAAGGAGGAGGAAGAGGGGTGCACAAAATAATCTCTCTACCTTGTTAACCCGTGCTAATAAGCAAAAATTTTCCCAGTGGTAACTCCACAGAATGGTGTAATGAGAGCTTTGAGTATGAGCTGTAATACCAGAGCCTGGGTGAGGCCACTGGGACAACTTTCAACTCATTAGATCAACATGGTGTATTTTTCAATTTAAACGTTGCTTTGTGGGACTTCAGATGCCAGGTTTCTTACTTAGTATATTCAATTTACACTATTGACGCACGATTTGAATCTAGTATATTCAGTACAAACTCGCAGGTTTATCATCGTGAATCTTAAAGCCAGCACGTCCATTTCCGAAGTATTTCTGATTACAAAACACTAGGGAAAGCCAGCAGGATAAGTGTTCCAGAGCAATTTAAAAAAGCTGCAATGTTTATCCATGAAAAATCAGCGTGCATCACAGTTACTTGTGAGGTCTAATGTGTCCCTCCTGCCATTATACCTCACAGAGATCATCACTTTCTATGTTAAAGCAGGTCATTAGGTATAGAGCTGGCTCTACCTTACATCCTGGAGTTCAGCCTCTCACCCGGCTTTAGGAAACATCATGGGTTTTTGTTGTTCTTTGAGCATGGAAGTCAATTTTAATGGACAGAATATCTGAATGAGAGAAATTCTACACGGCAGACTCTCAAAGGGGCCTTAGCAGTACGAGTTCTCTTTTCACCCACATCTCATTTCATAAAAGTATTTAATAACAGAAACAAACATTTAATAACATAATTAAATTGTTCCATATTCATCAAAGAATGCTTACGTCCTTCTGCCCTGTGAATGTAAGACAGAGTAGGTGATACCCCTGTTAGTGCTCTGTAAGTCTACGCATCTGCATGAAATGAGAACACAGTTGTTCTGAAAGCTGCAGGAAGGCACTAGCATTATGATTTTGTCATAGCTGGGAATGACACATATATGTAACTGTTTATTAGGGAAAAAATAAACAATGATGTTCAGTGTTATGCTATGTTACCCACTGTTTTCAATTGCGGCTGGTTTGCCAAAAAAGGTATCTTTCTACTTTTTAGTATTTATTGTCATTGGCAATCCCTTAAGCTTCCCAAATAACTAGCTAGGTTAAAACATGAAACATTTATTTTTATTAAGTGAGCTTTTATTGTTCCTTACCACTTCTGTCACAAAGCTGATCCAATCAAGTTGTCCAATTTGCAAGTACCAGTAAAAGGCAAGAGTGTAAATACTAGATATAATTTTTATTTAAGACTCAAAATGTTACCAAGGCAGGCTCTGCCTCTTACTCTGATGTGATGAAGACTAGACATTACTCAGATAGACAGACTATTGATCTTCCCACTTGGAATGACCACACTCATTTATTTCATACCTGAGCTTGTGGCCTAACCCGAGAATCACGCTCCTTTTTCATTTGAATATGCAGGTGGCTAACAGACAAAAATGACTGTGTAAAGCTCAAATTCCTGCCTTTTTTGGAAGCGCTGATTTTTTCTGCATCTCAGAAGCACAGAGATCTCAACACTTCTTCTGAAGTCAGTACGAACTAACGGGTGAGTGGCATCTTGGGAAAATAAGTTGTTATTTAGGTATCTAAACGTGAACTTGAGATTGCAATTTTTGGCACCTTTCATAAAAATGTTGCTTAGCTATGTTCTACATATGAAATGAAACTCAGATATCCTAAATACATCGCACAAGCTGATAAAATTTCAGCAGTAATGCCAAAATCATATATGGTCAGACATTCTACAATCTGCAATCATTACTAAAATTTTAGAATAGAGTAACAACAGAGTCAAAGTTCTCACCAAAAAAAAGCTATTTTTTAGCCAAGACTTTCATTTTTATGGAACTTAGATTTTAAGTTGTTGAGTTTCTTGCAATATGATTATAGTGAGGAAAATGTTTTTGTTTTTCTAATCAGACACAATACATGATTGCTTTCATCTTTCAAAAGACCTTTTTCTCAAGAACTTATAGTGAATAAGTACAAGTTCTTCAAGACCTTTTCTGAATAATCAACTTCAGAGTATATTTGCATTTACTGATGTATAAAGATAATTCCAACATTTATTCTCCCTCCCCCTCCCTGTTAATATTATTTTTATCAGGATGTAGTTTATTAGAAGGCAGGTTCTCTGTACTTTTCCACGGTTTATCACCTATAAATACTTTAATCTACTTAAAAGTTGCTGCTTCTGTTTGAGTTTTAAAAAGAAGTAACTGAGAACTTATTTAATTATTAAAATTTAATTATTTAAACTACTATATATACTTTATTTACATGGACAGAAAGTAGTTTAGAGAAATCTGATCAGTGTTTAAACTAACACACTGCTAGCAGGAATAGAAAGATTATCACTGAAATATAACCCTTGACATTTTAAATTTTACAAATTAGAACGGCTGTTACAAATACAAACCAACTTTTTCTTGCTGAGATTGTACAGTACTAGCACCAAAAAAAGCTACAGTACATGAACGACATTATTGCAGTAAGATTTCTGCACACAGGAATGGTCTTAGTCACCACTAAAGCTTTTTTAAGATCATAGCTCATGAGAATTGTAAATTAAGATGTTTTCTGAGAAAGCTATTATTATTATTTGGTATTAAAATGTTACTTTATTGTAGTTTTTAAAAGATTGCTTCCATGCAGTGAAATGTTCATTAGTGAAGGTTATTAAATGCTATATTAATGTGCATCTAATAATATATGATCTTATTATGGCTTTACCTGACCCAGTAAAAGTGTCAAGCGATGCATCTCCAGTTGTTGTTGCTGTTTCACTGTTGTTCATGGGTTCTGTTTTGACTGCAAGAAGAGACACTACATAGAAGAATAAGCAGACATGAGATTTTATTTCTAAATTTACACCGGAGTCCTCATGCCAGTTTTACCAGTAGTAATCCGGGCTAGAATAAGCATGCGGGGTAACAGCTTAGACCTTCATTCTACTGTGTTATTGAGAATACTGTACAATGGCTTGGGCTGGAACAGCCATTCATCTATCTCTTTCTGTCTGTGCATTCATCTGTCTATTGGGTTTGGCAACTGGAATATCTTCTGGGGAGATTTCAACTTAAATCTAATTAATTCTAACAATTCCCTATGATTACCGGAGAGGAAGAAAACATTAGCTGTCAAGGAATGAAGCACATAACAAAAATAGTTTTGCCTGACAAGTGAAACAATAATATGGTTTCATTTTCATATAAAAGCAAAAGTCTTTAAGAGTGCCAGCATTCTCCCTTATCTCTTCCCTCTTTTTCTGGTGTGTATGGGAGCTTTTTTTTTTTTTTTTGTGCTAGGTCATTGGCAAGGCATTTTCCATAAATTTAGAGAGAAGTAAAAAAGAAAAAGAGTGAGAAAAAGAAATTTAGAACTCAAGGAGGGCATAAATGACATCCATGACAAGTCAGCTTCTAATTACATAATACCAAATTAAAATTAAAAGTTACCATATATGCTATTAAACGTTACCAAACATTTGGTTCCACTATGAACTCAAAATGTTTCTCATGAATCATCACGTGACCTTACCAACCAAGCTTTAACTGAAAGCATCACAGGGGCAATCACAGGGGTAATATGTTACCTCAAGGGACCATTTAGTGTGGACTTTTGTATGGGAATTTGGGAACGACTCTGTAATTCATGTGGTAAGAAACAGAGGTACAGAATATACCAAGGCTTTTATTAGAAGTTTGACTGCCATATGTGGAAAACCCCAACATATTATCATAGTTGCTTTACGAAGGTCAGTTAAGCGGGTATGCATGGTTATCACATGCACCTGCGGCCCGCTACAGCGTGGATCACTGTTTGAGGGTGTAGAGTGAAGTGGCAGGTATGAGGACCCGGGGGCCCCATTACTGCAGTCACATGCCAGGTACTGAAATTCCAATGACATAGTCTGGGATTTTAAGAGAAGCCTTTGCTGTGATTGCCAAGCTGGCAAGAGTTCCTTCTGGCAGCTGTAACATGTGCCAAGCAGAGGCATATTCTGCCAGCTAGTTACTCGACCCCTCTGAGAGACCTCAGCTAAACTAAGCTGACCAGAGCTCCTGTCTGCATCTGTACTTGACTTCACTGGCAACAGTCAGGTGTAGGAGGGGTTCATATTCTGAGCTGACAACATATTTACAAATTATGGCCCATATTCAACTCACCAAAAGTTTGGCACCGCAGTTAAGCATGTAAATCAGGTGCATAATAATCTCCCTTTAAGTTCAGCAGACAGAGAGAAGCAATTCCAGAGGGTGACTCAGTCCAAGCACAGTTTGAGTCGCCCTCTTGAGTTGATCATCTCTCTTAAAAGTCTCTAGAGGAGACGATGGTGGATGGACTAAACCTAGGATTTGGCGTTCCCATGTGGAAAGTGGCCAGAACGGTACCTATAGAACGATTCTGCTATTCCTCCCGCTGTGAGCACAAGAAAAAAGTTATCATCAGGAACTACACAGCTCTAAATACAGTTGTCAGTTTCCCAGAACAGATGAGCTCCATGTGAGTTAGGTGTCCTAAGTCAGCACACCCAACAAGGCTAGGCAAATTGCTGAACAGGTTTTACTTCAGTAAGCTATGCTGGATGTTACAGATGTTTACCGCTGCACAGGTGACCCATGGTGAATTCAAAAAATGCCTGTTTAGATAAAGCGTGGAACAGTTGAGAAATCAGGGTATATTTGTCTCTGTGATGTACGGAATGTCCTGCAATATTGCCAGTGTCCCAGTGCTAACAAAACCAAACAGCCCCTTCTTACATGAGTTACAGTTATGCTGCACCTCTATCTTTCCTCTTTTATGAGAGGTTAACAAATATTTGAATGCATGTGCCTTTTAAATGTAACCTTCTTTTCATTATCTTTTTCTCTTTAAAACTGGCACACTCATCTCTCTGCAAGCAGCAGGATATTAATTCAAAGTGAAATCATCATGGAAGAATTTTAGCCACATTTTTTCAAGCTGCTGTGCCCTTCTTATCATTTTGCAAGCTTTTACTTACTGATTTCAAAAAAAAACTGTGACAAAAATCATACAAACTGAACAAATTCATTCGTAAGAGTAGTAAATTGTTACTATTTTCTATTTAGATTAGAAAGATGTGTTTTTATTTTCATCCCATCAGTAAGATATACATCCAGGAAAAGGCTTAATGGTCATTCACCATGTAGTAACAATTGCCTCCACTAAACCTCAGGCCTTTCCATCGCATCAAACACGTATTTTTGCTTGAAGCGTGAAAAGTAACAAAATTAATTTTACCATATGCACGTCTGTTTATTTCTTACAAGGAAAATGACAAATTGTAAAGTTTTATCTTCCCCTCTGAAGATCTCTGATCGTATTGTACTTTGCAAGATATATATCTCTTTCCTTTGTATTTTTTCGGCATTTACCTACAAGGAAAAAACTACTTTTCAGGACCTTTAGCCACTGCTACTCAAGAAGGCATTCCATTACTGCCAGCGCTGAAGAGTCATGACCTATGTTCAGTATTGCATCCAGAAAGACACTTTCACATATGCCTGTTTTCTTTAACTAAAACTTCAGTGAGGAACTGAAATGTGTACTTCAGAATTATGTCTATTTCTGGTTATTGCCAGTTCCAGTGCACTTCCATCGACATAAATATTCACCATATTTTTCTCTCCCTGTCAAACAGAAAATGGTCTAAAACAAAAGAAACTCCTTTTTGTACTTAACTGGAGGAAAAACACCATATTGGCATCATGCTTTGTTCAAGAATACATATAGAAAATGTTTTTATATGTACTTGATTTCAAACAGCTCTGCTTCATTACATTCACATTTTATCAAAGTGAGGAATTAATCTAGACCTTTCCTCACTGCAGCTAGACGTTTGGACTATTACCCTTCTTTTTTATGTTGCATATAATTAAACTAAGTGGGGGGAGCACTAAACTAACAAAAAAGAAAAATTCTAATGTCAGACCAAAAATCCAATAACATTTGAAGTTGAAATCAAAATATAAGCTGACACCACGTAAAAACATAGAATCATCCCTAGGTTTCCTGCCACTTGAGAAATGACGTGTGGTTCTGATACTACCATGGCAACTTTTCTAAACATAGTACAAAGATTAAGAGTTTCAACCACCACACTGAAGGAATACTTTAAAGAATACAAACTGGATACCCTATTTTTTCAAGTGTGGATTAGATTTAATTTTTAAGCATTGGAGGAGTAAAAATAAGATGAAAAGCCATCTTAGCTGGAAATGTATTTGACTGTTGACAGCAACAAGGACTGAATATGCTAAAAGAGTGGGGTCACCATAATGGTCAGGGCTGGAGCACAGGATGTATAAGGAGAGGCTGAGGCAGCTAGGTTTGTTCAGCCCTAAGAAGAGAAAGCTGACAGGAGAACTAATTGAGATCCACAGCTACCTAATGGGTAGGTGCAGAGATAACCAACAAAGGCACACTCTTCTCAGAGGTGCACAGTGAAAGGACGGGAAGCAACAGACAAGCTGCAGCCAGAAAAAATGTAATTAGATGTAAGGGGGAAATTTTTCACTGTGAGAGTGGTCAGCCACCTGGAGAGGCATCCAGAGAGGCTGCGGGATCGAACTTCACACTTAAAGAGATATTCAAAACTCAACTGGACACAGCCTTGAGCAACATGATCTAACTTCAAAATTGGCCCTGCTCTGAGCATGGGCTGGACCAGCTGACCTCCAGCAGTCCCTTCCAAACTTAATTATTATATTGATTCTAAGACTAACTCAGAGTAGTTCCCAACAGGCAACAGTTTTTACAATACAAGTTCTTTGCTTGATGAAACAACTTAGCAGGTCAACACGACTCGTGATCTGTCAAGCTCTTTTTTTCCTAAGGAACCTCTCTATGCTGAAGATTGAAAATGAAAATGGAATTTTCAGAGCAGATGCTACTACTATGCCCAAGGTTGGACCAGCAAGTGTGACAGCAGGAGGCAATGACAGCAATTAGAGCAAACAAGTCTGATTCTTTAAAAACTCGTATAAAACAATCATTTAGGCAGCCTGTCAAGGGAAGGATATTCTCCTTTCTTTTAGCAAGCCTAAGGATTTTCCTAAGGGAGGAGGCCAAGAACAGCGTGAAGTGGCTAGCAGAGTTTATGAAGCCAATGAGCTATGCAAGCTGTAGAGAGGACAGCAGCTGAAAGCAAAATATCTCATGTGATGGCTAGCAGCTGCCTGGCCAGCTGAGGCTCATCTTAGAGCTGCACCAAGCCTGGAAGGCAGGACACAGGGCCTGGTTTGGGCAGAACATCTGAGATGAAGGATTGCCAAGGCAGGCACATGGTAACAGCATCAGCCAGGGAAGCCCTATAGCATACATATCTCATGAAGGAACTGACGATGACATATATTAAGCTAAACTTAGTTTAAGCACGTAACATAATATAATGATAGACATATAGAAAGTGCAGTTACTGCAGAGATTGGCCTCCTCAGGACATACTCTACCAAAAGTATAGATCTAAAGATTCTAAGGCTGTGGGAAAATCAGATTTAAGGTTACAACAAAGCTGAAGTGCTTCCCATAGTGCAAGGACTTCCCTGCTGGATTTCCCCACTCCTGATAATTAGCAGCTGAATTACTACCTTCATCATTTACATGCTGACCATGTAACTGAAGTGACAGACTAAATTAGCTCAGTTTTTCCTTGAACTTAAATTACTGTAACTGAGCAGGAACATTCACACAAAATCATTTATTCCAGCGCAAAATATACTTTTGTGCTCAAGTCTGAACTTTTTTGGTAAACTTTCTCAGGGTACATGGCTTGCATATGGCAAGCTAATTCTAAGGTTTTTTTAAAAGGAAACTTTTTAGATCTTCCAAACTTTAGCCCAAGCCTGTGTAGCTTAAGCATCTATGCTTGTAGATAGTCACAGCAATGCATGTTTCCACTTATGGTTATTCCCACAGGTACTGCAACAGTATTACATATATAATTATTACAAAGCATTATAATACATAACAATTAGTAATACAGATGAGAGGAAACTCACAAATAAAAACAACAGCTTGGAAATTTGGCCAAATGTTTGCAAAGTGGTAAGTTACATGTAGTAGCACACTACATATAAGTTTTAATAATAAAAGTAGTAGTAGAATAGTAGTAGTAGTAGCAGTAGTAGTAGTAGTAGTAGTAGTAGTGTAAACCTTGATTTGTGCTCAGGTAATTATGTAATGTTGTACTAAAATAAAAGAAAAACAAATGGGCGTTCCGTGGAAAATCCATTCGTTTGACTTCCAGAAATGAGAAGTACTAGCAGTTCCCAGCAAAGTTCATCAGCACTAGGTTCTCCCAGTCTCTCAGAGCATGTATACAGTTAACCTAACTTAGCGTCAGTTAAAATTTTCGTTGCTCATGAAATGGTTTTCCAAGTATGGTAAGATAAATATTTATTACAACTTCCTTCCAGTTTTCTGGCTCTAGGAAAGGCCTCTGAGAAGGGTTTGGAAAAAAAGGATGGAAAAAACCCCAATATGTTAATGTTCAAACCACAAAACAAAAGATCAAAGCAGACCAAGAGAGATGTAACACAGAAGTCACAGAGACACACCACCACACACATGCACTGTACCAGAATCTCTCATACTTGTTGCAGAAGAGGGAGTACTGCAACTCAGCAACCAGTCTGCAGTATTTAAAACAGTCATGTTGTCTCCTGAGAACAGGAATAGTATAATGGTTCATTGTCCGAATGTCTATTCAATGTACATGAATATTCTTCAATGCAAGTCAGTGTTTTTGCACTTTGTGCCAAGTCTTTTAACTGCACAGTATTGTTTTTATGAGTATTATTTTAACCGGTTTATTTATGCAAGTATAATATAGGGGCATATAGTTATTAGTGTTTTTTAAAGGTTTGCTTGCAGTTTTCCCCTCTCTTTATGCCGGAATAAGCTTTTTATTTAAAAATATAACTAGGCTGAACCTTAATGGTTAGGCCTTTCTCTGCAGGACTCTGTTCCCTCCATATACACAGGCACTTTTCATTGACATTGTCAGACTTGTTTTTAGACAAGGGTAAGTGAGTAAAATGTTTTACATTGGGATGAGAAAGAAAAAACTGCAAAGATGTTGGTGTCAACTGTTAAAATAGAATATAGCACAGCGCAATGTATACAATCCAAAAAAGAGGGCTGAAACTTTAGCTTAGCTGGTATCAATGGTGTTACTCTCACTGATACTAACGGGGCGAGGACTCCATCTCAGAACGTGATACCCTTCCCCCCACTGCTCCATTTCAGCTATGGCAGAACCTATTATCGGCATAGAAAACACTCAAACATCTGTGTTTTAGCTGTATGGTAGTGCTGTCCCTACAGTAATAGAACAGCAGTAATAATCAGTAAGCTTTAAGAAAACCTTACAATCGTTTTATGAAAAGCTTTCATTACCTGCAAAGAAATGAAATTAGTGTGTTAAATTGTGTGAGAAAATTACCTGAACCAGCACTAGTGCCAATTTTGATGCACTTCTTTTGAAATAGCTTTTAAATTAACGAAAATGGGTGTAATTTAGTGTGTAACAGTAAATTATTACTCAGCAATAAAGTATGAAGCAGAAAATGCAATCTATTTCAAGTTACCAACAAGGATAACCAAGTATAAGCTTCCTTCAGATCAATCATTCCAAAATTTTATCAGTTTCACTATTGAGCATTTCTGCCTCTCACTTCAACTGGTGCAAACTGGAGAAATGCTGCTGGAATTACTATATTTACACTAGTATAAAATTTACAGTGGGTAAAACGTCAGCCTAAAGGTCTTTATTTTCATTTGTGTTGTAGAATAGCAAACTGAAACAAAGTGCTAATTTAAATATTGTATGACTGCAATTTTTTCATAATTCTTGCTGGGTTTATAAATGGCTTCATGCTCACCATTGACATGGTAACTTAAAAAATGCATATGACTAAAAACTAGCCAAAACCTTCTGTGCATCAGCAATATCTGATACTTACCTCCAGTTCCATTTGTTGTAACTGATGTGCTACTGAGATTAGATTTATCCAGTTTGGAACTACCTGGTGCATCACTACTTCCAACAAGATTATGGGGACTTGCTAGATCTTGCATTTCCATAGACCTGTTACAGAAGAAAGCAATAGTATTTAAATATATCATGACAATATCTATAATAATATGAATTTTCTAAAACAACTTTTTTGGACATGGAAATTTGTAATGTAGCTAGATTTACAAATCAATATAGGGTCCTCCACCAAGGTCGTCTTTGTTCTGTAACGAACTTAAGAAATAAACCATTAATAATTTGATGTGAACAGCAACAACCCTCGTATTTTCTACTTTTCCTCCAAGTACTATAAAGCAAATAACATAGGCTAATGAAATTGCTCAGAGTGCCTGTAAAAGATGTGCACGAGGGAGTGCACACACACGCACACACACGCGCACACGCACACACACACACACACAAATATAGATGCACATATATATGAGTGCATATTGTATAAGTAAATGGATAAATTAAGCGAAAAGTCAGTCATCACATAGCAATACAGAAAAACTTCTGACTCTCATTATCTGTATTCCAACCACCAGTAATCACTAAATTCACACTAAATCATAGTAACAGAGCTTACAGGTGAAAGAACAAAGCTGTCATGTACATCTGGAAGCCTCTTCAATCTCACAAACACATGTATTCTTAATAGTTTGATTTTTTTTCTTCCAAGTCATTTCTAGGCAACTTGCAAAATTTCCAAAAGACAAAGATGTGGATATAGTTCACAATGGATTTCAGTGTCACAATCATACTGAGGGACTGTAGACGGCTTTCGGTCATAGACAACAGATCTTCCATCCTCTGATGCAGCAGGCTGCATACAAGGAGCATTCCATGTTAGACTGGCATCACAACCTGATTTACAGTCTGTGCTCCCCTTTTCCTTGCTTCATTTGCAAATTAATTACAGATTTTTTTTCCCCCAAAGAAGCATGCAAAAGGCTATGCATAAGCAAATTTCCAAGCCCATCTGCAACAGGAGAATCAATTACCATATGTATTCTACAAAGGCCAATACTGTCTTATAGAGTTGTAAAAGCCCAGTATCATTGTGGAAGACTAAAGTAGCTAGGAAAGAGACAAACAGTTGGGACAGTTCAGTAAGTATAACTGTTCCTTTATATTCATATTCTGGACAGGAAGAGCAGTGGCCAAGTGCTAAGGCGACACCCAGCATTCATTGAAAGTATTCATTGAAAGTCTCCCTTTGAACTGTCTATCTTCTGTGCTCCACACATATTCCCCCAGGAAAAAAATACATATATTTTTTCATCAGATATGTCTGCTGTCTGAATCTGTTTTTCACTCCAAGAAAGAAAACTAAAAAAAAGAGGAAGAATTTTTGTGCTCCTAATTCATTTGATCTCTTGGTTCCCTTAGTTTGCCTCTCATTACATTCAGGTACCCCAAGACACAGACTGAGAGCTTTCATGTCTTGGATATTTTATGGTTTAGGAAATACTACATCACAACTGGGAAAATGCATCAAGGCCTTATCTAAAATCACATGAAGCCCATGAAGCCCATTTTCTCCAGTAAAAGCTTGAATCAGGTCTGAGACCTAGTAGTAGTCTATTAGCAGGGCAGTTTCCCCCAAAACAGTCTGGATGAGTAGTGGGAAGCTTATATTGCAGGAGGTCATACACCAGCAGGTAAGAATTTTATAGCAATATTCAAGGAAATGCAATGGCACAAACTGAGATTAACTCAGATTTCATCATCTAATTGTATATATATTTCCATACATCTGTCAGCAGTGTATTAGATTTCTTGTCTACTGGAAATGTGATCAGTGCTCGATGACATAAAACGAACTCAAGTGGTTTACTATCCCATCAGTTTTTGTTTAGTAGTTTCTATACAACAAGGATAGCAGCTAAAGGTTAAAGAAAGTCTGTGAGTTTCCATCTTGTATGTATTTA
Source organism: Struthio camelus (assembly GCF_040807025.1). Taxonomy (NCBI): domain Eukaryota; kingdom Metazoa; phylum Chordata; class Aves; order Struthioniformes; family Struthionidae; genus Struthio; species Struthio camelus. The sequence continues at coordinate 72,447,409 of NC_090944.1, read as the reverse complement.
AGAGAGAAAGAGAAAGCTACACAAAATAAACAATGTATGTTTCATTGCATATATAGCTTAATATTCTCCATGTGTTCACTTAGCAGTTTAAGCGTCATGATTTCCTGTTCAAATATGATCAGAGATACCTAATGGATAGCTCTAACTCAGAAAGTTTACGTGTGCTTTTTTTCTTGTTTAACATGAAAACTGCAATAATTTCTTTCCAGACAGGTATATATCACAGCCAGAAGATGCATGTGCATCAACAGTACTTCATAAGCAAAATCATTAGCTTACGCAGCTACTGTATTTAAAGACTACTTGTCTCAAGTAAATTTCATACTCAAAGGAATTAGATTTTTTTAAGCAGAAAACTAAGTCCATTGGTTCTCTTTTTTTGATAGATCTGACTTTGTAAAAGGAATAGTTATTGCTCCATACCAATACGACACCTTTTGTGCAGAAACCTTACATTTGTTTTTTACGCTCAGCATCCAGCGAAAGGCAGTCTAGTCCATAAACAGGGCTCCTAAATATAACTGAAACGCAAGTGAACTAATTAATCAATACTGTCTTAAAAGTAGTACATTTAAGAATAGAAATTTTAGCTGGATGAGTAAAAGACACTTTGCACTTATCGGTAGACTATTACAGATAAAAATGATATCCAAAAGGATAAAAAGTTTCACAAAACCACTTGTATACATTTACACTTACCCTGGGTGCTCTACCCTGTGTGAACAAGTAAAGGGATTGTTTTCCTATATCCCTATCTGACTTACTCATTCAAGTGCACGTGTTAGCTTCCGTGTAACAGATTTCCTATTCACCTTTCTGGATGCTCTTAGTTTACCTTTAGCCTAAAATTTCTCAGGACGTAATGGACCTACCACAAATCTTACAGTACCAGTGAATAAAAGATACAGGAAAAATGTTTAATAAAATGGATGAAATAATTCCAACATCTTGAATTCATTTTTTCAAACTAAATGTTTATCAGACTCCTGCTTTCACTGACTTAATCAGAAGCAGGTTTGGGTTCCGTATGTGCTTTCCTGCAATAACCAAGGCAAAAAAAAGTAAAGAGTGATCTCTGAAGGATCAATTAATACTTCTAAGTGCATGTGGTTATTTATTAAAGACTGTTTTCTAGTGCATGCAATGTGTTTCAGTTTAGGCAGAATAATGTTGATTGTTAAAACTGCTTGAACAACTACATCATACAACTTTATTTTCCATTTGTTGTTGCTCTGCCATGCATGTAACTGAGCTATAGTTTCCCCAGTCTTGCACTGTCTCAGACTACTTTTTAAAGTAATTAAGTGTCCAGTTGTATCAGAACATAATTTTTTGAAGAAATGGATTGTTTTGCAAGAAACTGTTTTAAATTTCTCTTGATTGTTTACCTCAAGAGTGTTAGTATAAGTCCAAGCTTCTGAGCAAAAACGAGAAATCTAGCATGATGGAATTATCTTTTACGCCGCTTTGGCTAAGCTTTTTTGGGTTTTTGAAAATTGGTATTTGCATGTGCTTAGTAGATTATTTTAGAGGCTTACTGGAAAAGTCTCTAAAACATCCCATTTGCACAGAACATCCTCCCAGACCCCAGAGGGCTTCAGCTCTCCATGTGAACATGCACAATCCCAAAAAATCACAGCAGGGCTATGGGTGACTCTTGGGGCTTCCATATTAGGCCACATTTTGTTCCCTGGCTTGAAGCGACACCTTTTCAAGTGATAGCTTATGTTCAGAAATGGGTTAAACAATAGCACCCAAATAGCATCCACCTGTCTTTACAGAGGCAACTGAATAGAACTTGTGGGGTACCCTGGACCACTGAAGCACACAGCCCAGCATCATAATCTAAACTTCCATGCGCAGCAAATCCAAAGAAAACTGAAAGAAGGACTAGCAGAAGGCTATTTAAAATCTAATATTTCCATTAAGTTTCTAAATGAGTCAAAAAAAAATCTTTAAAAGGAAATTATCTATATAATTTTCTTTAGCAGAACCTTTACTAGACTTTACTAGGACAAATGTACATTATCTGTTTTTTTTTTTTTTTTTTAATTTTCCCTGTTTCTCTTTCCTATTACAACCCCCATTCTTACATGTCCCAAACTTTTCCACAGAAACCTGGAGCCTTGTCCAATTAAGATGTCAGCTACCTTGGAGCTTCTAAAATTAAACAAATATGGAATTCCCCTTTATTTAAAATTAACTTTTAGAGTAATACTGATTTTGGGTAACAGATCTGTTCAGACTCAGCTAAATCTGTTTCCTGCTGCTGTGGGCTCAGCTCTCTGACCAATATCACAGTTCTGAAGAAAATCGGGGGTTTTTTGTTACCATTTGACATAGGAAATTTTGTTAATGCAGATTTTTTAAGCCATGTTCTGAACACGACTAGTAAGCCTATCTCTCTTAAATAAGCAATCAGAATTATTCCATACAAGTCTTTCAATCTGACAGAAAAATCAGAATGTATATACATGTGCATATACAAATGTCATAGTATAAAAAAATCTATATAAAAATTGCAACAAAGCTTAAAACAATCACTAGCAAGAGATATCAAATTTACGTATTTTTTCTAGCTGTTTCGAAAACTGTATCTCACACATCACCCTCACAATTAGGCCAGGGATTTTTCATGCTTACTTATATCTACACAAGCTGTATATAATGCAATTTATAAGAAGTTACACTAATCCTTTAACGGAGCAGTAAGAAAGAAGGTGGAGAGATATAGATTCTCGATCACGGGCATGTTTTGGGAGAAATACACAAATACGTAAAACTATATGTATATTAACACACAACTACATACATACTTTCAATAGTTTTTTGGTGCTAGAAACACACACATGTATGTGTATATGCATATGAATGCACAATAAAAAACTTTCCAACATCTTTTAATCAAGGACTCTCACAAATAGTATAACGCAACATGCAGCCCAAGAACAATCCTCAAACACATAATGTTTTTAATCATTATGCTAATACTAAAATATAGGTTAATAATTTTTGCTTTTCCAGGTGCTTTAACTCTATGTATGGCAGCCCTTGACATTTTTTGCCACTGTAAAAGGTAATAAAAAACCAGTAAAACTGATGATGCAAATTTTCTCCATTGAGATGATTCCCAGGCTCATCAACTCCATCTGCTTTGTATTTTCTCAAGCTTAATAGCTGGTCATAATACCAGCTCCTTTGCTTTACTAGGCACTATCTTGCAAAAGCATGCCTCAACATTATGCAAGTCCTGGGAGCCTGCCAGAGAGTTAAAAACAAATAATACTGCTGGACACTAACAAGACCTCCTCTCCACTCTCCTTGAGGCCTCACTTTTTAACTTGTAAAGTGATCTGATATAGCACTAAGAAGCAGTAAAAAATGTCATGTTAGACGGATACAACCAGCAAATGCCCTTCAGAGTTTTATTACTTTTTTTTAACAATTCAGAAAATAAGAACTGAACTTTTTGCAACCATTTGGGGATGGAAGGTGGATTCTAGTGCATAATTTCTTTCTCTCGTGGTTTGGTAATTAGGATGTCAACTTTCATATTAAGAAAGTAAGAGAAAAAAGGAAAACTAATACCACACTGATCTTCCAAAAATACTTTTTCGCTGTCAATTTAGAACCAATGCCACATAAAGTGTATCACTGGGAGGAAACCTAAGTGAAATGAAGAAGGGCAACATTAGTTTTCTGCTGTGTTAATGAATATCACATAGTTAATAAATAATAAAAAAGCATGAGGTTCAGCTTAGTAGAACTGTAACTGTAGAGTAAGGACTGCACTTACAGTCCTTATGAATATGGATGATTCACTACAAACTTGAATCTCATGGTGCAGATTCCCAGTACTGAAGTTCATGAGTTCAAGCTTGCAAGGAAATAACATCTACCCAGGGACTGCAATAACAGCACTATGCAGTGTGGAGAGGAGCCCTGGAGTGCAGAGGGACAATAGCTTGAGGAAAACTGGTAGTGCCCATTTTCGCTTTATAGCTTTTTAGATCTCAACAATACTGCTTATCTTGTGGAGAGTGGGACTCCTTAGGGCACAAAGTGGCACTGGGTGTGATTGTATCTCTATTTTGCTTTTGTGACTATTGTCTTTCTCTTGGTTATTCAAGCTCTAATTCCAGGAGAAAAAAAGCATCATGCAGACAGTATTACTTTACACGAGATGTCTGACAGGCAGCCAGCCTCAGTGTTCAGGCAGCATTTGGTGCAGAGGGCTCAGATGTAAACGTGAGCAAACAGGTTCAGTGACAAAGGCCAGCTTTGTAGTGTGCCTCATTATGTCATTTAAAGCCGGAGAAAAAGAATGTTTCCTTTAACAGCATTGCAGCTTCTTCCTCAATTCCCCCATCCCAATTCCCCAACTAAACTTTTACTACTGCCCTCCTGTTTTGTCTGTGTCACCTTGAGCTTCTCTGTCCTTCCCCACAAATAGGCGCCAGATATTTTTGGCTCCATTAGATCTATGCTTCCTTCTTTTCTCATCTCACGAGTAAATGCCAAAGGCCACAGCTTGTATTAGTCTAGGATATGGCTACTGCTATAGCAATAAGCAGGTCTTGTTTTACTAAAAGGGATATATGGATATCATTGAGATACGTTTAACCATAAAATTTGACTAAACATTTTGAAGATGAATACTGATAAAAATTCAAGTTGATTTTTGGTGAACAAGAAAGCTTATACTTTCTTCTTTTTCTATCTGAGGGAAAATGAAGGTGAAGAGCTTGTGTTTGTTCTGTTGATGACCAAACACAGTAATGAATTCAGAAGACACAGGTTTTCACGCTGCATAATTGCTGAAACTTGCTATGTACTTGAGCATCAGTAACTCTATGGTCTCCCTGGCTTCTGATTGACTGAGACATTTTATTTCAGTTTAATATGATTTAATATGGTTTCCAGCAAGTCACTGAAAAATGTTTATTCTACTGCAATTGAGTCAGCTGCAAATTCTCATTAAATTATTTTCTCAATTAATTAATTTACTTTGATTTCCACAGTTGTGGATAAAACATAAAATAATTTCTAGGAAACATTTCTGATTTCTTCTATTGGACACTTTGGCCATTTGTCCAAGGCCAAAAAGGATCAAAATGAATACATAAAAATCAAGACAACTCTGGAAAAAAAAAAGGTTATTAAATGATTTAACCTCAGCATACACTTCCAACACACGCTCTCTGTGCCCAGGAGATTTCTTCCGTTAGAAAACACAGGTCTCCACTAGCATAAACTAGCAGACTTTCGTTAAAAAGGTAGATAATGGGAAGCGTTTTCTCTGTATTTCCCTCCTTCCATCCCACCACCCCATCCAGCAGTTTGCAATTGGTTTGGTTTGACAAAGGTAAATGACAGTTTTATATGGGGCACAATTATATTTTGATTGTAACAAATGGATACATACACAGAAAGCAAAGCTACTGAGAGTGATACCTTCTGGCCAGCTGGATCCCAGCCTTTGAGATCTCTTTTCTATATATAAATATGAATGTGACAGTCACAGGTTTGATGTGATCTGTTTTTAGCTCAAGGTCCATGCTCCAGGCATTGGAGGAAGTTCTCTGGCAGGAGGTATTGTGGTGTTTGAACAGATTTCCTGTCTTCTCCTAAAAAAAGGCAGCTGATTGAAGAAAATCGTTCCAGGAGCCAGAGAGACAGCATATTAATATATTAATATTAATTAATAAATAGAGCAGGACAGGGATTTTTCTCCAGTCCAAAGGCCAGCTGAGATGGAATAATTGAGAGAACAGTAGTGAGATAAATTCTCTTAGTCTGCATACAGACTGGTCCATCCTGAACCACAGTCACATCTGAGCATGTCTGAGTGCTAGCTGGCACACACTGAACCTATGCCTAGCACAGCTCTAGCAATTTATCAGCATGCATATTCTCATGACACAATTCAGGCTCATACACGGCTAATGTACGGCTTAGCCATACAGCCCATAGACCACAAGGTAGATTACACAGTTCTAGTCCCACTGTGAACAGAAAATATATAAAGGTATATGGGAGGTTAAACATGAGTTTAACCTACTATTTAAAAAAGGGTGACTAAAGTAGGTTTTGAAATCATTATGTAAGCATTTAAATAAATCAAAAGTGATAATGACACAACAGTTCCACAGGGAGCTGTCAAGTATTCAACTTATATGAAATACAGACTACCAATTTACAGATATGTAAGATCTAAATACAGATCTTTGGATCACAGGACCACATTTTCAAAGAGTAGTTCACCCAGCAGCTCCCATTTCCACTTCTGATCATTTCCAGATGTGATCCGCACACATCAGTTCTGTGGTTCTTATAACATGATGTTATAAACAAATAACAAATACTTCTGTAAAGATTGCTAGAACACCAACAGCAAGCCTGTAGTCTTCCCTCCTACTCTATAACTTCTTAATGGAAACTGCAGATGTTGATCCCTTAACAAGGTCTTTGGGTGGCGTTTAGAGTCACCTTTGAAAAATCTGCTGGGAATTTCAGAGTCTCTTCTGCATCTCCAAGAAGTCACCACCAGTTCAACTGCTCGAGAGTAACATGTAATAAACAAAGTGAACAACTGAAGAATGTCACTACGTCCTTCTTCAGTATTTTTAACTGCAACAAAGACTACTTCTCATCTCAGAGCAATGTGCATGTACATAATGCGATGATCAGCTCTGTCAATTACTAGCCTGCTGCCCATCTGTCCTTTTTAAGGAATACCCATCGCAGTCACAGTTTACCACAAATGATTTCAAAGCATCTCACAGAAAACACAGGCCAACGTTCCTCACCGACTGATGGTATGATTTTAATTGCAACAATGAGAGGACTTTCTGAAATGGCTGTCTGAAGACCTTGTGTCCTACAGACAATGAGTACGGTGGTGTTCTAGCATGGCCATTCTCGAATGGGAAAAAATGCCCTCTTCTAGACAACATGTTAACAAGCTTGAGATGAAAAGCAGCATCAAAGCACAGAAGATTCCCCAAATCCCTGGTACTCACCCACATATGAGAAACAGGAATTTCTAGGGATAACTTCATCATTATCTTATCTTCTGACTACCTTTTCCTGAGAGAAAAGGATATAATACCTCATACCCTTTTCTAGGGTGCTAGAGAATATTAGAAACCTGCCTTTGCAATGAGGGTGCTCTTCCCTTCACTTCTGATATAACTCCCAAACCCTTCATTCTCGTCTATGCTGTAGTTGGAGGTACGATTGGAGCAAGGAGGAATATAATTCCTAGCCTTGACCTGTAGCACTGAAGTTGAAGTTGCTGTGAACTTTGTTATTGGCTTCAATGGAGCATGGACTGCATCCCATAAATATTACAGCAGAGGGTCGGCTCTATCATCTCTGACTTTCTCTGAATTGAAATGTCTGTTATAATTTCAAAGTAGAGACTGAAACATGTGGATTCTTCTTCCTCAGGGATTGCCCAAGGGAAAAGAAGCTCTTTCAGGCACACTGTACTACAGTTATCATACCTAATGATCATACTATGACCACTAGAATGAGCATGCCTAATTTCTTTAGCCACCTGTACAGGGGCCTGCAAGAACTTTATCCATCTCCAGGAAGGATGATCTATGAGCCTGGACTGGGCAGAATGGGAGGGCTGCCAAATAGATGTAGTTTTCATACTGTGTTTGAACTTCGTATTTTAATGCAAACATTCTGAATCTTCTTTTTTTTTTTTTTTGGTAAATATAAAATACAGGTAATTACTGGCAAGAAGGCTTAACATGGGAAACATTAATATGTCTCACACTTTACAGTGAAGTTCCCCTTAAAAGTTAAACCAGATCTGAACCTTGGCTCCCAAGACAAAAAATTCTATAGTTTACCTCATGTGGAGCACATTATATTTGGCCCTAGAACAGTTTGTGTCAAAAGCAATTATTTCTATTCTCCAATCGCAGTCACAACAATGTTCTAGGTTTAAAAAATAAAATATATAAATGCAACTTTCTGACTGCCTGATACTGTAACTGCCTCACAGTCTAATCATTCCTGTTAAGTAGTAAGGTGTAGCTGAGCATAACTTTTCTGGGTGGCAATGTATATTAGATGCATTGCACACATCCTTTTTTGTTTCGTCCAGGAGACCATATTACCTGCAGACCTGAAAGAACAGGGAGATTACTGCACTTAGTTTTAATAACTAATTACATTCAAAATAATTTCTACTATCCCTCGCAAAGAGGGATATTGATGTCCTGATAAACGTACTCACGCTGGCTGCCCTTTACAATTGATACTGAATGATTAGATTTCATTTTGCTTGGCTGTTTGATTTCCCCAAGTCATTTTATAACTTGAGACTTAAAGAACGTACAGTTTTTATGTACCTTTTTAACTGGGGGTGAAGTAGGTGATTTTTCTAAGAATCAATAAAATTGCGTAGCTGAGGACTCTAGGGCACAATCCCTTCCCAACTATCCCCCTAAGCCTTAAGAAGGAGCAGGTACCAGCTGCAAAATCGTAACACCTCCAATTTCAACCCAAGCTGCAGACTGGTACATGGGCTGCGGTGGGGAATGAGTATGTCTACTCAGAGACAAGGGAGATGGGCAAAGACAGCAACGGCTCCAGCCATTCCTCACCCGCTGTATGGAATAGCCTTGCTTGCAGGACTGAAAACGCACGTGTTTTGATGAAAACTGTAAAAGGTTTTGACTGCCCCTTATACTGTACATCTGTTATAAGCCTAACTCATACCAAATAGTTTGACCTTGGCATGACTACCGACATACCGTCTAGCCTTTAAAAATCATTAAATACCCACATCTATCAAAGTCTTCAGATAGGATGAAACAAACTCTACAGTGTTCTTGGCTTGTAGTTTCATGCACATCTATATTGCAGACTTCCTGGGGCAAAGACGGTGTAACTTTTTTGTATTTAGCATAGACTCTCCAGTGGGTAAGGACGTGATTAGAGATACAAGGCACTAGCGTAAGAGATGCTAATAATAATTTGATTGCTTTTTATAGTTAAATTATTTTTGTTTCTCAGTAAACTCTAAAATTGTGAAATACGGTATAATAATGAAACTCTAAGGGGGATGAATGTTTCTCAAGTATTATTTTGAGAAAGTCTCAAAAAGTAGAATTATATAAGAGCACATTTTTTCTATTTAATTTAATCCACACAATTAGAAGATCAAAGTCTGAAATAATACAGGAATAAAACATGATCTTACATCTAGTCACCTACAAACTATTTCTACACTGAAAAGCAAATAAAATAGACACACCTTAAAAGTTAAAGTGACAGAAATTCAGCTATAAATTTAAACAGAACTAAAATAAAATTCACACAAAAAAAAAAAAAGCGCTCCTTCTCTGCCCTCTTCTGTGCTCTGACCACATAATTCTGCAAAGAAGTCTGTCCACGGAGTTGCTTTATTTATTTGGGCATTATGTAGGCCTTTTTTGATAGATCTGCCAAACATTCCCTCCCACAGACTGGCTGCTTCAGTCCTGGGCCTCTCCTAAATGGTAGACAAGAATCCCCTATAAATTAGATTAAGACCATCATACTCATTTTCACATATAACCAAATCCAGATTTGAACTTAGGTTTTCAAAGGTGGAAGGCTAGTGGAAGGCAAGTATATTTCAAGCTTCAAGGGGAGGTAAAGACACCTCTGCTCTAAAAATGACATAAAGTACTTCCCAAAGAAATCTGACAATCTGACAATAATACAGACTCAGATCACACTAAATTATATCAGTTGGCAGCTAAATCAGAGAACTAAGTCCAAAATTGCCAACAAAACTCAAGATACACATTTGGATGTATGGAAAGCTTTGAAATTTCTAACAGAATGGAGCATGCACAGGGATCTTACGAGACTCATAAAGAATCTTATCAGTTGCAAAGGAGTGTGTAAATTCTAAGGATAAGATGAAAGTTGCTTTTTTTTTTAAATAAAAGCATTCAAGAGGAGAAGATGGAACAGACCGACCATCTGCAATGTAACCACATAAAAGACCCCTGGGCAAATCCAAACCCATTAGCAGAAGTGCTTGACAAATCTGCCAAATAACCAGATGCTGCTTATGGAGGAGTCTCTTTCCCTACTTGTCATCTGGATCCTCTGACTTCTGCTCCCAGTGGAGGACAATGATGACTGCTATTCAGATTAAGCTGTGCAGGAAGAGAACTGAAGCACAGAATCCACTCACCACTAAGGCTATTTTAAAATAAATAAACGAAATCAAATCTGAAATATTAAAAGAAAAATAATTTTAATGCATATGTATGTCACATGTGCAAGATGCAGACGTCAGAAAACAAAAAGTAAACTTTCAATTCATTTTATTTCCATATGGTCTCTTCTTATATTGATTTTTTCAGTTTGCTCCACTCTTTTTTCTTTCCTATGCTTTTTTTTTCCTCTAATGACTGATCAGGATTTCGCAGGATGGTGAACAGGTGATTTCTGGCTTGCTAAAAACTAGCAAAGAATATTAACTTCTTGCTGTTCATTAAATATTAATAGAGTGCGGAGACTGACTGATGGTATTTAAAATGTGTCTAAACAGGTTGTGAAATACCTAAGCAAAAATTTACACTTAAAAATATCTGATGAAAAAAAAGTGATTTATTTAAATGGAAACCTGTACCAAACTCAGAAGATAGGATTTGGATCTAAATGGCCATTTTTCTAGTATTCACATTTTTCTAGGAATCTATTCAACTGGATCAAAATAGGTTGAAATGAATACCTTTACCCTTTAGGCTCACTAATGATGAAATATATTTGGATTATCTAAGAGGATTAAAGAAGCTCGAATGGAGTTCTCCTGTGTATTGCAGTAATGTGATATGACAGAGTAAAAAAAAGATTGAAGGAGAAAGAAAGGAATAGAGCTCATTCTCATTCTGATTATATGTGCTGCACTTGAAGAACGGACACTGTCATTTTATGGCTCAATATCCAGTTCAATTTTAAGATAAAAGTCTCTGAAATTCTTGCACTAAATAAAAACTCTTGCAGGTATAACCTCAGGTTATCTTCTTTCATTCAAAAATAGCATTTATCCTATCCCAAGAAATCCCTGAAAGTTCCAAATTATTAAACGACTAAGACCACATTATTTAACACTAAAATAGATGTATTCCTTTTCAAAATCTTTGAAATTCATGAAGACTTTGTATATCAAAAAATACTTTGACTTAGCAAATCAACAGATTTGGTATAAACTGCTCAAAATGCTGCAGGGGGGTAGGAGAGAAGGAAAAGAAAGTGTAAAAGATCTATAACAAATGCTCAATCTGTGAGTAAATGCTTTTGAAGGCCAATCAATGGGACCTCACACACCTTGTTTTGCAAGGTAGCAATATACTCACTTTACAGACATATTAATTTCAGTCAGGCCAGTGATTCCCAGACTAACATCTTGGGACTGCTGGTAATCCAAGAATACTTGCTAGTAAGCAAAGGAATGCTGGCTAGTCAATAGCGCAAGGTGAAGAATGGATTTAAAAGTGAACTAAAAAAACTATTTATCTATACAGCTTGCTGCAGCTTAGGCTGAACGTTGGGCATGCTATGATTAGAGAGAAGCAAGCTGTGTCATATGCAGGTGGAGAGGACATTAGCCCACTCAACGTGCACTGGTATCTGATCAGTCCAAACTAGATGAGTAACAGCCGAGAGCATGCTAAGGCACCTTGATTGCTTAGGTCCTGCTCCCTCCCTACATCTGCAGCTCAAGCTAGAGAAAGCGAATGGTGGAGAAGGACACTAGCCTTGAAAATAGACTTCGAACTGCGTTTAACTGCTGCTCTCAACATGTATGTAACGTTACGTCACCTGTTTATCCAATATGAAAAGCAGTGAAACATATACTGGTATCACTTGTCTTCCATGTAAATATTTGCCATAGTTGCTCAAGTTATGCTGTGCAACAAGCACCGATGTATAAAAGGGACATGAGATTCCAGTGGAAGAACTGCACTGGGTGTTGCTATACCTGTACTGCTAATAAGTTGTTTTGAAATGATTACTGTAAATGCATTACATCAGTTATTTCAGTGTGCTGTCAAGATTCTCTTCTTTTTAATTGCAACATTCATGCTGAACTGTCTTTTTACACTTTTGCTTATAGGTTGCCATTCCCAGGTGAAAGTTATTATTACAGGCAAGTTGTTTTCAGTGTTTCTCTTCCATCTTATTTCCAGATGCATGAGATTTTTCTATTTTAAATTAGTTTAAAATTATTAGTCATGGATTGGTTCTTCTACTCCCGTACCACAAGTCCACACTGGAAAGCTCTTATTTTTCATAGTGTAGGGGGTTAGACAAAGAGATTATGTATTTGCATTTAAGGGTAACTATGAAATCTCCCAGTTACTTCTACTAACACCTCTGTTTAAAAATTTTGTTTAGCTTAAATTTTTTAAAATAATGTGATATATAAATTTCCAAAAAGTATTCAGAAGTCGACTTTTCTTGTTTCTTACACTCTTTCCAAAGTCTGATCCACAACTGATTCAGGTTAATGCAAGTCTTAACACTGACTTTATCTGGCTTAGGATCACAAACAGAAATTATTAGTAAGAGTGAAAATATTTTATGCATGACTTTTTAACAAAAACCAGCAATTTATAACAGACCTCAAACATTAAAAAAAATACATTAATTTTATTGTTAAAGCCACAGGGATCTGTTAACATAACCCATTCAAATACTTCTCTATGATGTCATCAGTTACTATGTGTTTGCACTCTAAATAGATTATTGTAATTTATGTAAACATATCTTATATATTTTTAGAACTCTTTGTAGGCTTGATCCAAAGCCTATAAAAACCACTGGACAGACAGTGACCAGCTTCAACAGGCTGTAGGTCAGGCCCCTGGGTAATCAGCAGGCTGAGGCTCTGAAGTTAACTTACTAGAATATCAGAGTAGAGCAGGCAGAAAGATACCCCACAGACTGTGCCAAAAATAGCAAAGACTTACGCTTGCCTGAAAACAACAGCATATACAGCAAGACAACATATTTTTTTGTTGCAACCGTGGTGTAATTGTCATGGACATGTAATTCCATTACATGTATCTGCATAGTCACCTCAGTAACTGTATTATTTTGATTGACTTAAGCTGTGTAAGTGGCATGCAGACTAAATACTTGAATCAAACCTTTAATAAGTAACAGATTTCTATAAAGCAGTCTCTTGACTGCAGGCTAAGTTTGCATGTCCCAGAATGTAGTCTTTTAGGAGAAATCTTATTCCACAATGTAGTTATTTTAAAATTGGAAAATTGTGATACTTTTTTTGCCAGTCACTGTCTTCACTGAGAAGTCTGGGCTTGATCGTGCCAAATATTTCTCTTAGGTGAAGTGTTTACAACTGCAGTGGCCTCACTGTCGTGAACGCTATATTCTGACAGACTTATACAATGCCTCCTGTTGACTGAATTCTTTCTTCCATTTCTCACAATTACTTGTGCCAACCTTTCCATTTCAATTTTCTTTATTCTTTTTGTCGAAAATTTGTGGTGATACACCTGTTTCTCTTTATGGTTCACCCCAAACCCAAGAAATTCTAGCAGCTAGTCACAGTGCTTTTTCCTGGCTAAAGTATAATTTTATTTTTGCATGTATTCCCTTTGAAACTGAACAATTGTGGAGTACAAGGAGACAATCTATAAAATCAAAACAAGTGCTTTCACTGCCTGTGCTTATGTCTCCAGCTAGTCTTCTTGTAATAAATTTACTTAACTGCAGGTGGACTCTGCATGGATACCTAGGAGAAGAGGAATATCGTAAGATATCATTATAGTCAATAGAGAGAAGGAGATCAGCTTAATGGCATCCCACACGTGTCAACCTTACACATTTACTTTAGGGTGAGATGAATCACGCCACAGGAGTCTAAATTAGATAAGAGTCTTGTCAAAATCTCATTTCCTCAAATGAAGCCCATTTACCATGTCACCATGATCTACACGTTCTTCAGTGAAGAAGAGTAAAGCTACAGAATTCCTGACTCAGAAGAACATTTAAATTACCTGCTAGCTTAGATGAGCTACATGTAGTTCACAGAAAACAAATCCTTATCTACTAACAAATTTTTAAGATGTGGATGAGGAGAAAGTGAGCAAATGTATTTGGCTAAACAACATATCTGAAACTTAATAGTCTGCGCTTGTCCATTTTTACTGAACGATACTATTTATCTTTTCGATTATACTGGTTGAAACATCAATTTCCATAGCTGTTGCTGGCTTTACTTACTTGGCAGACCAATCATAAAGCTTCTCTTCACTGTTGAAGAGCAAGTGAATGGGAAGGTATATCTGGTCCCACTCTCCTCTCAACTGTTAAGTATAGGGTCAAGTGTGTTCAAAGGATCATGGGATTACCACACTAAAGCTTCATCACAGAATCTGCCAGGTGACCTGTAAGGCTTGGATTTGGACTGAGGAGTTGCAACATTTGATCTGGTAAATATGAACAATTACAAGGTACTGAAATAGAGTCAAAGACCTTCCTGAAAGAATCAACCATCTCCACAATGCTGGGCTGAGACTGTGAAGTTCTTGTTGAGCGAGTTCGTCAGTGAAAGCGAAATCTCAAGCGTTTCTTACACAGTCAGAACTGCTGAGAACTACACACTTTGGATTATTTGATTCTTTAGAATGCGGTGCAGAAGATGCACATTATTTTCCTTTTTAATTTGTGTTAAATACAGTCACGCCCATGGGAACACTGTTAGCTAATGCACTCATGCAGTGTTAATGTAGCTCAGGCTCAGTATTGAGTAGTGAGTCCTATATTCATAATACCGTCTCCGAGTTGCAGAGGAAACAAACTTCACCCTAAAGAAAAGAATGCAAAAAGCGTGGTAGCTCTCACTGTTATTCCATACCATCACCTACTTACCTGCTAATGTATTAATGATAGTAATTGTCTCTGGACTGTATGTATATGTGCATTATATCCCAACAGAAAAAAAATATGGGTGGGTATCAATATGAGACGAGTGACAAAACGAAAAGGCCCATTTCTCTTACAAGAGATTTAAAACAGACTTTTAAGATGAAGAAGTGGACACAGAACTTTGTGTTTTCTACATACATTTCTTATAATGTGGTGCACTTTTAAGAAATTTGGATGTGGGAGAACAGAGAGGAAATCATCTGATCAACAGCTACAATCTATGCAGAAAGCTTCACTGACACCCATATTAAATTGAAATATCGGAGACCATTTTTAAGCATCTAAATAAAACCTCTGTGGTTTTTTCTGGACAGCTTGTTTACCTCGTAACTGTACCTCTATGTATATGATTTACTATTTGCCAGTGGCCACCACCAGTGAGTTTGTATTTCAGAAATGCACAGGAACTAGCTTTGTCTGGTTCGTACTCATATAATAGCTAAAATGCCTCTGACTACACTGTTCTGACAGCATCCGACAAAAGTTTTTAAAGGGAAGATTTTCTTAAGATTAGTTTCTTTTCCTTTTCTTTTGTTTTTAGAATTTTGTAAAAAAAAAATAATGTCAGCTAACTTTCATCCCTAGGCTACAAAATTAATTCTCAGATTCTAGAAGTTTTTCTTTTTCCCTACAGATACCATTCTCATAATTTAAAGTTCATGGTTTAAAGAGAGAAAGAAGGTCCTTTTTCTGCAGACTCTTCTATCATCTAAAGAGGATAAAAAAGCATAGATGTTGCTCCTATAATCTATGGACTTTGAGGAATCGGCAGATGTCTCTGCTCATCCTCCACTTTTAGGGACTTCCTCTCTCTCCTCCCTGTTTTATTTTATAACCCTGCAAACTAGATATCCAGCAAGCAGCTGGTGAGGACAGGAAGATCTGGGGTAGAAGACCCCTCAAGCAGTCGATTGTCACAAAAAATGATGCTGCCCTCGGCTGTGCAGCCAAAAAGAACATGCTGCAGCTGACTGTGGACTCTGGGACTCAGATATTTATCCTTCTACCTTCAAACTTCAGAATCTCAAATACTCTGATGTTTTACTCATTTTTGTAACAATATATTGGGATATGAGGCTGTAACAGGCATTCAGTATGGTCAATAAAATATGCATCTACATAAAGAAACAGCAGTCTATATGTTTTAAGGCAAAAAAAGCTATTCAAGCTTTTTATATATGTATTAGAACTAAAATCGCTTTATCTGATTATCTGTATAAAAATGCAGCTGGTTCATAACTGCAAACAAGTTAACTCTCATACATTGCACTACAGTGCTAACTTATATGACATCTAAATTTAATGTTGGGACTGTTCAGTGTACTTGGGATCAGTCCCACACAATGTAAGAAAATTAAGAGCAATGTACTTCTATAGCCTCTGAGCCTAGGAACTGCTCTTCCTAATTACTCTCCAGTGAATTGGATAAAGCGTCACTGCACTGGAGTTGTCACCCATGCATACTACACCTATAGTGTAGTATGGCTGTTGGCATGTCCCAACCGTTTGCTGCCTCTGTCTTACAGAACAGCTACAGAAAGCCATGAGCATTTTGCACTGCTGGACAGCTATCGAGACTTGAAAGGCAAATGTGATTTGTATTACAAGTTCACGACAAAAACAATGCCATAAGATTCATATAGCCACAATACCACCATGATAAGTATACTATAAATATCTAAACAGATTGGGACAAAGGGAAGTATTTACAACCACTTCATAAGGATGTAGCAAAATAATTCTCAAGAAATTCTGACAGAATTCTGGAGACTAAGCCACTTGTGAGTCAAAATTTGCAACAGATACATTAAAGACTCATGCATGTTTTCTTTTATGTTTATAACTTGTGTATTCACTATAACTTAAACTCTTTAACTACAGTTTCTTCTGCATGTGTGCAGTTTACCTATCTGTCAAGATAACAACCATTTTGTATAAATAACTGCCTGTGACGGTTGAATTTTATTGCCTATATAGCTGGATACTTCTGGAAAGAATTTTTTTGATATGCTGCATAGGTTAGTAAATTCTCTTCAACAAAATTTTACTAGTCACATCTGTAGCTTGAATGTTTTTTTCTAAAAGACAAACCAAGGCCAAGCAAGACAAAGAATCTGCTGATACACACATGTCACTCCAAGAATTCTTCTGACAAAGTTCCCACACCCAATTTAATTACTTCCCTACTGTAAAAACACTTTCCATCTGCATTTATTGTAATAGTTTCAAATCCAAAACCAACACACTATAAAGCTAGCTAAATAAATGAATGATATTGGCCTTAGGTCCCAAGCCAGGAGCTATTCTGTAAGGCAGTGTGTCTCCAGCATTCATTTTTATGCTGATGTTTCATTTTATGTGCAATGTTTTCACTTAAGACTTGTTTAGAGAAGAATTACCTTGCTCCAGGCTTTAAAGGTTAATGTGCTATGCGGTGCCCTCTAGCGCCGCTCTAGTCAAAGGTCTGTCAGAGATTCCACTGTAAGACCAAAGTCGCATCACGAATCAACATCTGATAGAAAAGGCTTGCTTCAGGCTGTATACACAACATTACACACACTCAGGCCAGGAACAATAATTTCAATTGTATCTGATATATTCTGAAACATAGGCTTTGGGGCTCAAAATAAAAGGCATTTTTGTTTGAAAATGCACTTTTAAAAAAAATGAAACTGTAACAGATTTATTATTCAAATTGACTATTTGCAATGTCAGCTTCCTTTTGAACTTAGGAGAAAAAAAATCCTGTTCCTCAGACTTCATACAAAGAATTTAACTACAGTTCCTAAGAAATTTCCTAATGTTCGAAGATAATGACAGTGTATCAGATCCTGGGTCCTGTGATTTTGTTGCAATATCACAGTCTGATGAAGCTAAGTCCATGGACTTACTTACAATTTTTTAAAATTGAAGATATAGTAGTCTCATTAGGACAAGACACTTAAAACTGTGCACACGCACCAACGTTTTGCTGAGTTGAGGTCGTTCATTCCATCAAAGTACTTGGAAAGAACGAGACCTTTATAATAAATAAATTTTAATCCAAAGCAGAGAGACAGCAGATAAAATTTTCATGTAAAAGTTATTAAATGACGAAAACAAAATACATTTCCACTGAAGTGCAAAGTAAAAGCTCTACTGACTTCACTGGAAGCATGTTTGGACAACTGAATGCTGTTTTCCTTTCAATATGTTATTATCAAACTGAATGAAAGGCAAGGAAGTGTTGAAAAGGAACATGATATGCAAATCAAGGAAATACAAACGGTGCACAGCATAGCTCAAGCCACAGATGTTATATTGGCCTCAGATATTACAGGTGACTCCGAACTCTCAGAGGATCCTGCTGCAACAGTGACACAAAGACATAGATAAGAATGAGATTTGGGGGCAAACCTTGAATTACTTAGCTTTTCTGAGTTTTATTTAGAATGCTGGTGTAACTTTAGGTTTGTTTTGTGTCTCTCCCCTCACTAGTAAAGCTTTTGAGTTGTTGTGAAACCAAAACCTACTTCTTGGACACAGAAGCAAGGCAAAGACTGAGAAAAAGCACTGCTATCCATCAAATTTAAATAAAATCATGCACTAGGGCTCAACAGTTTATTATTAAACAAGAAGATGAATGCTTGATGGGACATCTAAAATAATTACTACTTCACCTGCTCAAAAGCATATATACACCCATACACACATATGCAAAAGATGGAAGTTAAAGCCAGTTTTTTCCATGTGTGCATGAAATTAGAAAAATTAGTATTTGAAAAGTTTATTTCTGAGCAATATATGGCATCTTCCTAACCTATGAACACACAGGCATGTTTTTGTAAGTGAAAACAAAAAAGGTTTGGTAAGGAATATTTACCCAAATAAAGACTGAACTGCCCACAATAAAAGCAAATCAGTAAAACTCCAAGACTCAGGCATGCAGAGAAGGGCTAAAAGAAAAGATTGAAATTATACTACACAGATTTCCGTACACTATTTAATAGGATTTTCTTTTAAATTGAGGATGACAAATGAGCATTATGGTACCATTTAAACTCTTGCCAGCCTACATGCTACCCCCCACCTTCAACTGAGGAGAAATAACACAAAAACAAAACAAAAAAAACTTTCCCGAGTGAAAAAGCTAAAATTAATCTAGTCTTTCATTCTTTGCAAAGCAATTCTCTCACATGCTAATGCTATGTATCTGCAACATTGCTCTATACGCTTCCACATCACGGTGCTCATGAAGCATTTGTCTTTAGTTACTGTACCTCGAATTCTGGGGCTCTGAAACATCTGATTCTGTACACGTTTTCTTTACCTGCAAAAGCAAACGATTGCCAGTTAGTCTCATTTGAAAACACAAAACACAACTTCCTCACTCACAGTTCACGCACTTACATCGCTTAAAGTGGATACAGCTCTGCTCACCATGAT
This sequence comes from Struthio camelus, assembly GCF_040807025.1. Lineage (NCBI taxonomy): Eukaryota > Metazoa > Chordata > Aves > Struthioniformes > Struthionidae > Struthio > Struthio camelus. Next base: position 72,428,002 of record NC_090944.1, on the reverse strand, counting down.
CTCTATAAAATACTTCCCGCGTTTTACAGCAGCAGTATGCAATACTAAACAGTGTGTTTCATTATTATCCCATGAACAGCTGCCAGCTGCACTTCCCTAGGCTCCATTAGTATGTAAAACGTTCAACTAAAATAGCTTGGGAGTAGTCTAACTAGGAACAAAGAAACCAAAGAACCAGGTTCCCCACTTAGAAACTAGAAAGCCATACTGTTCTCAGTTCAGTAAAGAAATGTTTTCCCAATTGATACTGCTTCTGTTTCCTGCTAAAGCTCACAATAATAAACACCAGATTCTGGGGCAAAGTGCAATGTTAGCTAAACAACTGCTACATTAGTTTTCATTTTCTGAATCTGATAACTGTATGTTAAATGTATTTTCCTAATGCATCAATGAACTTCAAATATTACATATACCACTTTCACACATACTTAAAAGATATAATTACAAGAAGTGCATTTCAACCTTTATATTAATCTTTGCAATACACTGCTGTTAGCCCCTTAAAGGTGAATAAATCCATCACTTCCAAACAAAAACAGAAAACTTCTCTTGCAGAGTAGCTGTCTCCTTGGGATCTTCAGTATCTCCTACAAAAACTTACTTCTACCTTCTGGTAATCTAAGTTTTGTGTACTTTCTGCAGGGAGACAAACATTTTGCTGACCTGTGGGTTAATGCAGAATCCAGGGCTGTGATGGAGTTTTCAAACTCCATTTTTATGAAAAATACTCACTGACTCCAGCAGAAGAAGACTAATGCTAAGTATTTTCCCTAAATGCCTTGATTACACGAAGTGCAACATCATTTAAAGATGTATAAGTACAAGCATGGTTCTAGAGACAGTGATTTCTACTCTGCATTTGAATTCTAGGTACTGAAAAAAATAATTACAGTTCCATATATGGTTTTACATACAAATTAATTTTCAGAAGCAACAAAATTCCCTAATGATGATAAGTTAATACTGTCTTTATTACCGTAGCAGGTGTCAACTGGAATGCCCCCCCCCCCCCAAAAAAAAAAATCCCCTCAACACAAGAAGAAGTATCTTCTTCCAAGTTTTTTATTTTGCTTAGTTTTTACTAGTTTTTTCAGCCTACCAAAATATCTGTTTAAGCCCCACTAATTTTCAGCCTCCTGGATATATTTTCTTCACTGTGCACACTATGCTTTACCATGGAGTTTATAGTTGCAGGATACTGCAGAGATATGGGATGGTGCAATGGCTCAGCATTAGAGACAATGAAGGCTCACAACAATGTGAAACTCATGGTCACTATTTCATACGCACTCGGACACAAACATCATTGCTATAGTTTTCTGTTCACTGTAATTTTATTGAAGTAACAATAGATCTGAAATACAATAAGAAATTTGAAATATAAGTACAAGATCAAGAAATAAGAACCCAGAAAATGCCCAAAGTTTGTGTTAACATACAAACAAGAACAAAATACACTCAAATTAGCACACTGAATGTCAACATTATCAGGCAATTGTTCAAAACACAAATTCAATATCACTCTAAGAAACTGAAATTAAAACACTCTATTTTCCTTGAGAGGAAGTCTGTATTTTCAGAAGCAGATTGTCTCAACAGAAAGTTATAGTGACTTGGCAGGAAAAGTAATTTTTCATTTTGCATATAAAATGAATATCTAATTAAAAATATAAATGCATCTAATTAATTTATTCAGTAGGAATTCTCTGTAAAACTTCTTAATCTTTGCCCCTTTAACTTATATTTGTTTCCACGTCATTTTTGCAATCTCTTTATTTTAAAATTTGCTGGCACTTATACATTCTTTCCCAATTCCTTTGTCTTTTGTGTGGTTCTCATCGGTAGCACTGTCTCTCATATTTGGACTGAGGCTCAGATCTCACTCTCTAGGTCAGGAAAGGTCGATCACTGACTTCCACCCCTTCCGGGAGAGTCTGACAGTCCCTCAGCACACCCTGCCACCCTGACTTTGCAAAGTGATGGCAGGTCCTTTGGTAGGCAGTTACCACAGAAGCCCAAAGGTAATGCCATTTGAGCGCTTTTAATATACACAATAGATTAACAGCCCTGATTTTCCTGGGCAGGGATGAGAGAGGTGTTTCTTCTCTCAGTTCTGCAATAGTGGGATACTCACCTGTGAGTTGACCCACTTCTGCTAACACTGCTGTTGTATTTTGCTCTGACCAACATAACAAAGAAATTGAAATGACTGAAAGATTATGCATTTCCTTTGTGATGAACATTAAAAATCATAAAATTCTGCTATACCTTCAAAGGGAGTGGCAGAAAAACCATGGTCCAACTGTATCAAAAGACTGTCTTATATGCTCACATTTTGAGAGGTGGAGCAAACTCTGACAAAAAAAGAAGGGAGTATTCCATATTCAAACTATTGAAATGAAAACAAAGTACTTAAAAAAATAAGAATATTTCAGGTTTTGAACTTGATACGTACGTAGATCGTGCAGTTTGGCTATGATTATTCTGTGAGGAAACATACAGTATAAGCACACTGTCTTTGCCTCTGAGACTGAATGTAAACTTCACTATGTAAATTTAAGGTCACTCTTTGAGAGAAAAAAATGAGTAAATAAAAATGTTATTTCTTAAAGGAGAAACAGGCAAGAGATTTTCTTTGAAGTGGCCATACAGTATGAACACGGTTTCTCTTTAGGGCTACTGCAATAGCAAAATATATTTTGTTATATATAAAATTGTGCCACCCTTGAGGGTGAACTGAAGATCACTGTGAAAACATACTATCAAAGACTAAATATAATTTTCTGTGTTTTCAGCTTATCTGATTTGCTGTTTTTGAAATAAACAGCACTTCCTAACACCACATCTATTTACATTCTCATGTATTTAATGCTAAAAAAAACTTTCTTCCCTGCCACTCTGCTTTTTTTTGTCTGTGTGCATAGGTTTTCTCACCATTTTAGTTACAGATATGCTGAGAATCATTCACTGCAGTGGTAAGATATCAGTTTCAGGTGTTTATGAACTTGGTAAAATTGGGCTGAAATCTCCTACCTTGGCTGCCTACTACAAAAAGTTTGAAACGTTTCAGCTGTAAATCTAGAAGAAAAAGCTGTAAATTTAGAAGAAAACATACTGTTTGTCCATATTTTAAAAATCATGCACTATGCTGCCGAAAGACTTCAGTGTCTCCAAATTTTGGTGCAGTATCCCAAAACTGAAAGAGGGGAGTACAAGGGATACTGGCACCTAGGAATCACCATCTCTGAAATGCTGCCAAATTTGTTCAAGTTTATGAGCTTCTGAAAAAAAATCTCTGTTTTCACAGCATCATTAGAGTCTTCTTAGAGTCTGGCTGCTGAAATTTTGAAGACTCTATTTGCACTAGTACACGGGATGTTGGAGGTCATCTCAAGGATACAGGAGCTAAGTAAGACTTTCCCTGTGATTACTTCTGACTGCTAGGAGCCCCTGTCACATGAGGAGAGGGACCAGCACTGGAGAAACTGTCCTTGGCTTCAGCAGTGCACTCTCCCACCCTGCAGATACCCAGGCAGCACAGTGAAAAAGAAAAATCCCGTTGACTCGAATACAAGGAGAGGGAGGAACACAGGAAAAATATCAACAGGGAGAGGGAACAAAGTAGAGAACAAGAGAGAGGTCTCAAGGGGGCAAAACGAGAGGAGGGCAGAAGCCACACAGAAAAAAAAAGTGGCAGACATAGGGGTGGGATGTGGACAGTGGAGGAGAACTGGGACTGGCTGGGACAGGACAGAATAGCACAGCTTGCTCTCCTTTCTGAGACTGACGCCATGAACGCGAGTTTGACCATTCATCAAATACCTTTGAAACGCACTAGAAAACCTTTAGTGCCTTTAGCGACCAGTCTGCACAGAGTAACATCCTACTTCTGCTACCTCATCTGCACTGCAGATCTAATTAAAGATCCAAGCTCAGAAGCTGTATTTTGAACTTACAAGATGGTGTATGAATGTTAGGTTTATACAGAAAAATGAAGGTCCAATTTGCCTCAAATTGGGCAAAAAATGTCAACCTTTATACAATTTCTGCCTTAATCTCTGCCTTGGTTCTTCACTTTTCAAATGTGAAAACTCAGTATTGGAAAGTATCCAGTATTATGAGGGTACTGTGAAAAAGAGATGCATTTGTTATGCACTGAAGTACTACGATTACTGAAGCAGAGAAATATCTAAATGACAAAGAATGATTTTACAGTCAGTATCGAGTTCGGATGCTTCATGTTTAACAAATATAGAATGAGGAAGATGATAAAAAGAAAATCTAAGTAACTACAGATTCACTGAATAAAGAAGACTTCCCCTGGAAAGCCTAGTATGTCATGGAATAAAAGCTGCACCATAACGCATATGAGGCTGGATTTCCACGGGTCATATCAATTCTGGCATATCCTTGCTTCTGATGTTTTACTCTGCAATGTTAACATCCTTTTAACATCATTTTATTGGACCTCATTAGATTAGACATTAAGCCATGGACTGATCCTCCTCTATGAGGTGTTCTCGCACACATGTAGTATTCAACTCATAATGCAACACAGGTGAGAAGTCCTTTCATATGCTTACAATAAGCACAGATGAAAAATCTTGTAGTACTCGCAGTAAATTATTCTGGCAATGAATCTGCTGAGCTCCCTCATCTACTACCTCAAATGGCTTTGGGTGCCCCTCCCAAATGTGAGCGCACTCAATGGGGCTGAAGTGGAGCCTGTGATGCTTTGGGTCTATAGGGAGTATGGTGCATGCATGGTGTAGCCGTGGAAGCTATAACATCATGGAGACAGAAATGAAGAAAGAAAAGTACTTTCCACAAACTCAGAGGCCTCGCAGGGCTTGCCTACAAGCTTGCTCTGCCTCTGCTAACGCCACCTGTGATTGGACTGTAGCGTGGGCAGAGCTAGTGTGTTTTCCACTGCCCGGATGCTTTACTACAGCAAATTACTGTTGCGTGAAAAACCACCAGCTTCTACTCACTTTCCAGTGAAAGGGAAGTGTGCAGGTGAGGATGGGGCATTCATGGCAACACTTTGACGGAAACTTATGTGAAAAGAGTGACTCAGGATATCTGTGGTATTGATATGAATGAACAGTGAAGAAAAGCAACTTCTAGGACGGATATTTTTAGGTGCTGATTTCTATGTTGCTTACATATAACTTTCGAGCCATCTTGGTAACAAAATTCTTAGTACAGAGACTGTCTGTTCAATGCCTAGTATGTCAAGGATTTTCTTTGCAACCACGACACCTTTCATTGCTACCATAATACATGCAAATTCATGATAATTTCCTGTGACCTAGAAAAACTGCGCTAGGGCTAGTTTAAAGATACTGTGTAGATACTTAGTAGCAAGCTGTAGCCATGTTGATATCAATAGGCTTCCAAACTCAATTTAAGAAAATATACAAATATCACCGAGAACAAAGCACTTTGATGGCTGATTTCAAATAATGCTATAGCTATGTAGGTCTTGTGAAGACAAAATCACAGTGAAGCTTCTGCAAAAAGAAATAAATGCAGAAGATCCCTAGAGAAAGATTTGAAAAGAATTCTAAACAATCTCAATTCTCAATTAAGTTGGCCACAGTAAATCACTATTAATCTATACTTCTGTAAGTCTCATAAAAGTTTGTTATTTAAGCTTAAAAAATAATAGTAAACCTATATAATATTATATAAAATAGTAAACACATAATATTATAACCTACATAACATTTTATATGAAACTTCTAATAAATAATGCAATTTTCTTTAGTTACTCATCATCAACTTGCAACTAGGTTCCTGACTTATTTTAAAAACCCAAACACTGATGTTACTGTTTTGTCAAAGACCTCGAAGCAACAGAGAAAATTTTTCACAATTTTTCACAATCCACAAATTGGACATCAGGTCCTGGAGTAGATTTATCCTATCTCAGCAGATCTGAAAATATAACAGTTCTAATCACAATGGAAGAATGAGTGAAAACGTGGTATACAAATCAGCTTAACTTTGAAGAGAAATCAATAAGAATTCGCTAGAATGAATTTAATTAAACATTAACTATAAGTACATATATGTATTCCTACAATGATTTAATAAGCTTTCAATTACACTACAAACCATTTATCCTTTCTCACTGTTTTGGGCTGTTGTTTGGGGTTTTTTAGGGGCGAGGACATGTAGAAAGATAAACTTAGAAGATTCTAATGTAGATCACTTTTGAATATGAGATACAAGCAGGCTGAATAACTGAAAAGAGTTATATGGGGTGAGCGATGAGATTTATATTTAGTCTAAGGAACAGATTAACTGCAAACTATGGCAGAAGTTAGTTAAACTAAAAAAAGAAACGAGTCAATGTTTATGTCTGCCTATTCAGTATACTACCGAACATTTTTTATATTAAGAAAGCCTATTCTCAACGAATGTAAGTTTTCAGCTGGTCATCTAAAATGATTTTAGCTATACACGTAGCATCTTCCATTTTATAACTGATTCAACTGTTAAGGTATCAACTAAAACTGACAATTCAAAGTAAAATAGATCCAGTTGGGAATGTGTTCAGCTTTATTTTCGCAAAATGAGGGTAAAATCAGAATTATTTAAAATTGTTATGTCAGCAGACTGCTGAAGTTTATCTTTAAATATTATGTCTCATCTACTGTGCTACATACAATATAAATACATCAGAAGCCTTCTTGCATCTTTGGAGATGGGAGGAGTAACAACACTGTGGATACTGTGTGGAAGTTTCAAACATGCAGGACAGAGCAGGGATGAGAGGACCAGACAATAACAGGGGAAGCCATTGCCACTGTATCATTGCTCCTTTCCATCTTCCATCCAAGCTTTTCCTACAGTAGAAATGTTCACAATGAAATGTGTCATTGCTATCCTCCTGTTTCCCTGACTTCTCTGCAGAGTAATACAGTAGCAACTCTAGTATGCAAAACCACCTAGCGTATATTCAAGTAAGCTGGAATGAAAAACATGCCATACATCTCACCTAACATCAAATGCCTGCACTTTAGGCATTCACATCTAAATTAATCCCTGCTAGGCTTCCTTTAAATCTACTAGAAAGATATAGATATATTTCATCTGACCTAGAGTAGTCATCTGTTTCAGATATAAATTAATTATGCCTAGGAAGTGCTTACTACTCCCCACTTGCTGCTAAAGAGAGTTTAGAGGACTAGGGCAGACTTCTACATTACGAAGACCACATAAAGCTAAGGTGATTTTGCATCTTATGTCCATAGCCTATCCTACACGTACGAGCACCCTCCATCCCCCGCCCAAAGTGCTGAATCCATGTACCTTCTTCAGAATAAGAGATGGAAAATCCTGATGTTATTTTTTTCCTCCTCTTTTTGGATGTGTAGTGGGGAAAATGATAAGAAAGTAAAACAGTGTTGCCAGACAGTGATAAAATGCACACTGTTCCCACACAGCTTGTCTGTCCCATTAAGTCTTCCACGAACCGTCACTGTTTGCATTAGTGACTACAGTAATGAGAGACTGATCTTGCTAAACTTTCTGGCTTTAGATTCTCAGCTTCTTTGAACCAGCCATTGATCCTAATAATTTTAACAAAGAGCTATCACTTACAAAGCAAATGCACATCCATCCGTTAAACGCTTCCACTTTTTGAGATGACGCTCTTCATCACTGCCACAATATTTTAGACTCTGTGAATAAATCTCTGCAGGGATAGAATGGGTAAAACTTACAGTTGGAAAGAACCAGCCTACAAGACAAGCCGAGAAGACACAAAGCTGCAGTACACTTCCTATGTATCTTATTTCAGCAGGCTGGAATTGTGCGCACTGACAAGAGTATAAGCCCTTGCTGCTGTACACAGAATATAGAAAGTAAAGTACATAGGGATTTAATCAGGCCAGGTCAATGTCTTTTTAATACTTAAGGGGAGACCATATTGATTGTTTCTTTCACGAACACTGCACAATCTTGCCACTGACACAAGCCCTTGTGCTAGCTAAATCGGAAGGATTTATCCAGATTTTTATAAAATCAGGTTTCTATCTGAATTAAAAGTTTTACAGAAGGAGGTCTCACTAAGGTATAAAGAGGTAAAATTTGAGACAACCTTAACTCCTTAATTTTATCATTCACAGGCTATCTTTGGGGCTGAAACTTTCCTTCACCGGTCCTTGCTTCCTAGTTGAAGGGTTTTCTACGTGTTTGTTTTTGCAAGCTGATTAATGGATGCAGAGTTTGAAGCTTCCTTTTCCATTTTTTTCTACTTGCAAACATTTTTAAAATACATTTTAAATTGCCTTTGACACTAGTGCACTTTTAAAAATATCAGACAGTGTGATGATTAAGTTGCAACTTAAGCCATCAGAACCCATAAAGTACTATCTTCTATATTTTGAAACGCATTTATACATGCACTGTGGGAAAAATTCACATTCTTTTTTTCTTTCTGTTTGTTTGTGTTAGATGAAAGAAGGAAACGCCTTCCCTTAACTAGTGGGGCAGGCAGGGCAATGCCATACAACAATAGCACTTTTTATTTCAGCATCAGTTACCTAACAGCTCCGAGCTCACAGAACACTTTCCCGTGTCCTGTCCGGAGGATGGACCATGAGGCTGGCTCCTTTCCCAGAAAGAAAGAGAAGGAGCTAGTTCGCCATTCAGCAGCTGCAAACACACTGAAGCTCCACCAGTTTGGATCAGAGAGCAATTCTTCATTTCTTGTCCCAGTCATATTTAGGGAGAAAAATAAAAGCACTAGCACTGGAAATCTCTCTTAGTCTCTCTCATTTTTTTCTCTCTCATTTTCTCTCACTTTCTTTTCTTTCTTTTTTTATTTAATCAGAAATAAGCCTGAGGTCTCTTCTGTCTTGTCAAATCAGCAGTATGTGTCAGTGCAGCTGCATCTGTAAGTTGACTTTTGGTGCCTCCCCAGTACCTCCAAATTAGGAATCAACTAGAAAATATTGCTCTTAATCTAGACATGGAAAAATGCTTCTTCTTCTTACTCCACTTACGGTCCTGTAATCTACCCTAGATTTGTTAAGATGATCACGTTTATATTAAAGTGTTTGCTTTTTACATCTGAGCATTCTCAGGTATCATTGACCTCTCTTCAGGAGAAAAATATACTAAGATGCAGGAAAAGAACCATGCTGTGAAGTGCTTTCCTAGATTTAATCTTGTGATTTCCCAGCTCCACAGAAATACCAACAGCAAACTAGATGCATCAAAAAGGCTTTGGATTATCATTTACTATTCAAAGGAATAACAAGTCATCTCCCATTATATGCATAAAATTCAGTGTCCCCCTCAGAAAACCTGAACTTATTTTCTTTCCTCCTGCTTTTCAAAACTATCCAAGGCCAACAAATGCAAACCAAAAAAAAGGAAACTTTGAAGGTGAAATTTAAAGCAATGAAAGTCAGGAAGTTCAAAAGTTAATGCTCCTATGGCTGTGTTAACTTGGCCATGTTGCAAATACATCATGCAAATACTTCAAGCTATTTTGTTAAAAGCATATAGTACTGTGCCATAAAGCACAATAAAACATATTGGTTTTTTTTCATGTGGAATCCATTTAGCATGAGCAACATTTTATAATATTTTTCTCCTGCAAATGCTACCACCAAGATAAGTATTGGAGACTCCTCTGGTCTGAGGATGCAGATGCCTCACTGGGATCTAATTCTCTCTTCGCTCACCAAGAGCTTCCATGCTGACCTCACAAGCTGCTGAGTCTTTTACCACACTGGAATACAATCTCTCTTTCCTTTAAGATCAAAGAACACTTGGCACAGCTTTTCCATCCCTATCTGAGAGGAAATATAAACAAATGGCCTTGTTGATCATCTCCTTTCTGTTCTCCACTATCCTGGTTTCTGCCTAGGCCCACACTGATATCCATATGCCTTCAAGGAGTGCAGTAAACATGATCATACAACCATCAAATACACATCCTCACTACAGATGATGAAACAAATATATGTAAACAGTGTCCTGTTTCACTAGAGAAGCCCTTTTTCTATCCCTGTACTCTGTTTTCTGTCATTAAGTATTCTGCACGCTAAGGTTAAAGAAGATCAGCTCAAAGAAATATGCCTTACACTTGGACAAGAATTTTCAGTCCCTTAGCTCTACTGAGAAGTCATTCCCTGATCTTGGGTCAGGTTTGAGGAAGATCTGCCTACAAGACCAGCCTTACTCTCCTATCTGTCTCAGAGCAGACTTGACAGCACGTTCTTCATCCTGGAGCTAAGGGGACTTTAAGGATAAGGATTGTCGCTTTGAACTATATTCAGAACGTTCAAGGAAGGTAGTTTAGGGAACAAAGGACAGGTCTGCTATGTTTACAATACCTTGTCTTGACATCAGCTTGTCCTAGCACTAACACCTTCATGAAAGTCTGCCCAATTTAAGAATGAATGAATACCTGACTCAAAACTGTCTGATAGTATGAGATGGGGCAGTTTGGGTACGCTGAAAGCCTTAAATGTTTAGGTTCCGCTACAAAACAATTTAGTTCATTGAGGATCCTAAGAAAACTCCCAGACTGAGGCTTAAATTATTTGAGGCTACACCATGAACGCAAGCTCTTCTAAGTGTAGCTACTTGCTTACCAGTACCTTCTTTTCTCTTGCTCAGATTCAGTTTCAGCCAACTTTTCTTCACTGTTAGTCTTGTTCCAGGCTTTAGGTCCATATGGCAATGGCAAATGTAGCCAGAGGTAATGGTAGGAGATCAGTGAATTACCTGCAGTGTCTGCCAGCACAAGCCATGCTATGTGACCAGTTCAGCATACTCATGTCATAAAGAACCCCCCAAAATATTGATTTGTGTGGGTCCCTGGGAAAGGGGAAAAACTAGTCACATACTGCAGCTTTCCATTACAATTCGTAGCATGTATCAAGCTGTCTCTGTGTGTTCTGGATCTCTCTAATTCTCTCAGGAGACACAGGTCCGTTCCATAGACAAACAGTGTTGTAAATGACAAATAGTACCAGACAGACAAGAAAATGTGACTGTTACTCAGACAGAAAAAGATTATCTAACTTTTTTATTAGATCAGTGCAGTTCCACATCCTGTACTGAATCCAGACTGTACTTGGTCTAAAATATCAACTTCAATTAAATGATCCTGTGAACTGGCATTGAGGTAGTTTTGCTGTGATCAGGCTAAAGAAACTGGAGGTTTGACCATAGCTGCGAGACGTGATTGCTGCAGACTCTGTGCTTCTTCAGCCCCAGCTGAACTCCATATTTTCCATATTTGACAGAAAAAAGGAGAATTCCCTTTACAAATTATGTTTGGATTGCTTTTGTCAGAAATGTCACCAAGGGTTCATTGTTCTCCTTCACATCCCTGAAAAGGCAGGAATAGCCCCCTAGTAAGTAAATGTAGTGAGGTCTGGCAATACAAACAGGCCGTTGGTGTATAACTGTAATAACTGCAGGAAACTGTCCAGCCCTACCTAGATTTGTATGGGTTTTCACTGAGGTGTTCATCTGGCTTTAGCAGTAGCGAGGGTAACAGTGATGGCTAACTGAGGCTATGCTGTATTATGCCCTTTAGTAAAAAGCACTCCCTGTTCTAAAGGTCTGTCAAGCTTCGGAAAAGCTTAAAAGATTTAAGCATAAATCTAAACAGGCATGTGGTGGTTAGACCTATTAATTTCAGTGAAACAATTTAGAATGAAGAAGGAAAGTATGTGAATATGCCTTTGTAAGATGGCGTTCTCAATTAATGCCAAAGAGCAACAGGTGGATGAAGCAAGTAGACAGGTTAGAGGGAGGCTGAACAAGGTAATATGAGCACGTAATATGAACGTAACTTTAGCTCAGCACCTGCCTACCCATTATCAGCTAGAGTCCTGTAGGCATTCTGGAAGATGTGAATTAGATGGAAGAGTATGAAGGAGGCCAAGCTAAGACAATGTTAAAGAAAAAAAAAAGTTCTGCTATTCTGCAGTAATTTTCCACCTAGTGGTAGATCAAAGATATTCACCTATAAATATCTAACTTTTCAGCTGGTACTATCTGTGAATCTGAAAAAGAATAAATTCAGCCATGAAAATAGCCCAAGCGGAAGTCGTCACCTAATTGTACAATATTAACATTTTTTGTACAATGCACTGAAACTATTCCAATTAAAAACATCTCCTTAAAATGTATACAAATTACTGCATTATAAAGCAGTCTGGTTCAAAACTGGAATGAAAGGAAGTAGAGAAAGAAGGTAATAAACAAGGCATCATATTCCACCTTGAAAATTACTAAGTAAATTGCCTGTACGTTTACAGTAAACAGCTGTCCTTTTTCTTCAGTTCGATACATTTCTGTTCTTCCTCACTAGTGACACTAATTTGTTTAATATTGTAGCAATAATTTCTAACAGCTGTCGTCATATCAATAAACTACATCAGATAGCCAAAATTTTCAGCAACTTACTTCTGGTAGATTAAGCATCTAAAAAACTCCCTATAGTTCAGACTAGTTACTGGTCAAAACAAGATAATGAGTCTACCTCATGAAAAAAATAGATTCATTAGAAAAAAGATCAAGTGACACACAACTTCACAGTATAAAAACTCAACAACAAATGGATATAATCCCCAGACCTATTCACATGCATTTATACTGTCATACAACAGAATTCAGTTCACTATTTGTCTGTTCTTTTCTAATGCCACTAGAACACTTCCATAAAAGAGGAGAAAATGCTGTTCAGAAACAAGTTATTTTTTAAAAGTGGAGAGAGAAAGAAGAACACCAATTTACCCGAGGCCAACTACAGATAAAATAATTTCTAATAAGTACACAGGAAAATACAATACATACAAGGTACACATACATACTCTAAGCTAGTAAATAGCACAGATTCAAATTACTATTTAGTAAGAATATATTATATATATATCATTTACATTTAATTACTAAAACGTTAATGAATAGGAAAGCCCCAGGAATATATACAAAATGAGAATAATGTAAATATCATACGCTGTTAAAATAAGGCATAATTCAGTAAATTAAACACAGAAGGATAAATGATTAATTTTATCTATATAAAGGAATAAAAAACATGTTTGCTTGTATACTAGTAACAACAGCAGCTACAACTGTAAAGCTCATTGAAAATATCATTCTTTTTTTTCCTTTTGCTTTATGCTATAATTTTTACACAAGCCAAAATAGCTGTATTTGCTGTATAAAGCATGTAAATAAATCTCAAACCACCAGCTAATGGTCTATTTTTCATTATTAGCTAATGAGGACAACTTTAAAGGTAGTATAGCTCTTAAAATGCCACAGAAAGAACCACAAGATGCCTGGATATATCATATTTCAGTTCATATCTAATTCATTTTTGCTTTTTTCTTAAGGTTTGTAAATTTGACTGCTTTAGAATATTTTAATTACTTTACACTAAAATATTCAAGTTTTTCACTTTTTCTATTTTTCATTAATACCTTCTATATTAAAATGTATATTTTATTTTTAACCATGTCCTATAAACAAAATAGTTGAAATTTCCAGAAGAAATTATTTAATCTTTTTTTTTTTTCAAATTCATACCATTTTGTTTATATTTGCAGTCCTCCAGTAAATTCTTTAACTAACAGGCAATGACTTGGACTAAGGAGTTCTTTCAATTTATTTTGGACAGCTTTATACATATGTCTAGCACTACAGAAAAATCTATTTTATTTAGAAAAATATGACTGTAACAACCAAATTTGTCTCAACTCTGAAAGCATTCAAAACAGAGTTCAAAAGAGGCAGTTCAATAGTACAGGATGAATTCCATATACCAAGGTCAACTATTAGAAATAACAACAAAGTATCTTGCAACTCATCTGCAGTACTTTCCTCTACAGCTTTTTCAAGCGTATTTGATGACGTTAGAAAATAAATAGTGTGTATGCTTGCCCCTCTTTTAAACAAGCAAGTGTCCTTTTTCTCATACTTTGACTTGCAAAGTCTCCCGCATCTTTCAACCTCCCCCCGCCCCCGTCCCAAACTTCTCTTCTGCCTCCCTAACCTGAGATACTGGAATGTTTTGGCCACAAGGTTAAGAAAGATTCTCCCATTTATCACAACCTGCCAAGCACAATAGGGTCACAGTCCCAGCCTCAGTCCCACTGCCTAACTAATCCAGCTTCAGCACAAGCATGAAACTTCAAAGATTTTTTGCCGTAGGCAAAAATTAGAACTCATTTGCTTTAAAATTCAAGTATCAATCAAGTTAAATTGTGCTTCAGTGGAGCTAACGTTCAGAGTAACGTATACATTTGTTTCTTAGTTCTGACCCTAAACGAATGCAGAGCTTACCTGGAGTTTCAGTACAAATATTTAAACATAACAAAAATCTAATCATGAAATAATCCATTTTACCAAGGAAATAAAATTCAAGAAAAAGAGTTGTTCAAACATACATACAAACACATAAGAATATGTATTTATGCATGGAAGTAAATAAATATATAATGTGTATGTATATATGTATATATGTGTTTATATATACACACACACACACATATTTCACATACTATAATATATAGTATGTGAAATAATTTCAAATTATTTTACCTTCCAAACTTTTTATTACTAGTTATATCAGATTATCAGCTATAATTATATAATTTCAAAGATCAGTATCTTACCTTTAAGTATTCCCAAAATGAATTTTGAAAAATAATTATAGGTTTACTCTGAGAACACACAGAGAATTCTGCCTTACTATTTAGCAAAAAAAAACCTTCAGTTCACTCTAACTAAAATAATATGTAAATTCTACTAGTCCAGGATACTGCCTACTACTTTGCTTTCAATCCCACACAAACATAATATAATAATTGCGCTTTTAAATCAATTCAGGTTTTTCAATATGTATGTATTGTTAACTGCATCCCTTTTGGGCTGAAATGGGATGATTTTAAAATTAGCTTTTAAAAAAATCTTCACATTTTCTTCAGATATTTGCTCATAATTGAATTACTGTTTAATTGTGTATTAATTCAGGTTAATGACTAAATATTGCAGTAACTAGAGAAATAAACTGCATATGATACTTAGGTATTCTATTTCCTGTTAAACTATTACAGAAACGTGTATTTTTGCTTGGCTTTTTCCAACAGTAAAATTGAAAATATGTGTTCATTAAATAAAATATAAAAAGTAAATAAATAAATAGAATGTTAACTAGAACATTAAATCCTACAAAACTGTACAAACATATTTTATACAAAAATCTATCACAGCCATGCTCTCATTTTATTTAAAAATACTGGAGTGATATGTCAAAATTTGTATCTTTTGTAAATTAGCATTTACTAAATAGATTCTAAAATTCAAAGTTAAAATTGAATACATTGCTAAGTATTTTCTATAATCTCCCAAAGTACATAAAACATTAACAAAAAATATATATACAGCTACTTGCAGAAAAAAACAGCAGAAAACAAAAAATTAAAAGGATAGGTAAGAATGCAAATAAGAGACAAGATGTAGTGTGTTTTTTCATTTGCTTGCTCTGTTTTACAGTATGCTCAGACTTTTTGTCAAATTACAATCTATATAAGTTTACCAAACACTCTGGATTTAATTCCTGTAACAAATGAATTACCCTTGCTATAGGCACATTAAAACATGTACACGCATGCCTGCGTGATCGTACAAATATACAGGTATTTCCCCAAAGCCAAACAAGTTGTTTTACTGGATCTAATCTACATTCATACAAGGTTGATGCTAATTGATTCATGATTGCATTTAATAAGTTACACTAAGAAGTTCAATGACTTTGAAATTATCTCAGAAAAATACTTTGGCAAGAATTGTATTTTTAAGTGAAGAATTTAAAATGTTACTTGCTTTATGTATTTTTTGGAACTTTCACTTGATTTACTTTAGAAGATAAAGAAATCACAAAGGCAAAAAACATGATGAGATAGTTAAAAACTATTTAACTGAAATGTATTTCAGAAAATAGTGAACAATCTAAGAAAAGAAACGTAACTGGATACCTCTGCTTCCTGTTCAACAGACTCCACAAACTAAACTGAATAACTTACTGGCTGTAACAGTTTATCATACCTTTCTTCAATACAGGTTCCCTAAACAATACTGTTCCCTATAGCAGTAAATCAATTTTTATAGATGGACCGAGCAGGGTTCCTCTTTTTTTCCTTGAACTTTGTTTCCTTTACTAGGATAATAAAATAGAGCTCCTAGAGTAAACCCCTTCCTAGCTTCCTTGAATGAAAAAGACATTTAAGAAGCAGCAATCATTATGCCAGCTCACTTCAGGGCCCTCTGAATGCAGCAGAACAGCAGTGTCACTTCACTCGCCTACTACGCTGAGCCAAGGGTAGAAAAATGCATTTCAATACAACAGCCACACACTAATCATGGTCTTACGGAACCAGTAACATTTTACTCAGAATTCATTCCCTAAAAACTACTTAGCTAGTTACAAAACAAATTAAGATGTTTGACACAAAATCACAAGTAAGTAAGAATCAAATATAAACTCCTGGTCCTAAACGGCAGGTAACATTCCAGAGAAAGTCCAAGCTAACTTTGCAGGAGTAGTACTGATGCATTTGCATAATTATGCTTTAGCATCGTTAGTTCCAAACTAGCATCACATCAAGTTAGAAATGACTAGATATACTAAAATGAAGTATTAGCAAATTAAATTCACTTCATTTGTATCTATAGTTTTTGTACTTTAGGGCTAATTAATTTGAAATCAATTTATGTTTAGACACCTGTCTCAGTATTGTAGCCTTGAAGTCTCTTAAAATAAAGTTATTGAATAACACACCAGCAAACTGCTTAGAGTTGACAAAATGTGACATGTACACTACATCACAGAACAATACATTTTATTTCTCATTGCACTTAACAAATAACCTCATATGATTACAAAAGTTGCTTCTGAAAGAATAAAATATTTCACAGATTCAGACATATGACCTAACCTCAACCCCTATACTCTAGAGTCACTATTAACAAATACACTGTATCAAACCCAAGACTGAAACAGCTACTACTACAGAAATGAAACCAAAATCTCCTTTTCAGAGTAAAAGCTGACTGGGCAACTAATATCCACTCATTTTTCTCATTTTATCACTAAGTAAAATTTGCATCAATATCACAAATTAAGATCCATCACAACCTCACCTCATTTGTCTCTGAAGAACAGAAATGAATTCCCCAAATGCATAAGCTCGGGTTTCCAAGTAAGAGAGAGAAAAAAAAAAGCAAATCTGTCTGGTTTAGCACCAATTAAATTCCACTGTATAGCAGCTAAGGTGTTTCGATGGATTTTCAGGACCAAACAACTTCATTCACATCAGTCGGCTGCAGCATTTTCAACTCGGAAATACTGAACACACCTTGTTCTTCCTTGAACTGTCACACTGAGCCTAGCACAGTTCAGCTACTTACGTTAACTAAGAAGAGATCTAGATAGTAAACAAGCTTGGCTCTGTCCAATGGCTTTCCACACCCTTCTGTTTATAGTAAGATGACTTGCATTCAGAGGTCACCCCATCAACAGCTCCTGTCTTTCAGTGGGTATCTAATGTGCTGCATTTATCCCAAGGCTCTTTTAATGAAACCACCTTCCTAGTCCCTGCTCGCCTGCTGTCGCTATGACACATCTGCTCCTTATTGTACAAAGTCCTATTAAGTGTTAAAGTATACAGAAAAGAAGTACCTGGGCATATATTCTGCTAGCAATACAGGTATTTATGGGTGCCAATCTTATATTTGAATATTAACAAAATCTAGTCTTTGTAAAGAACAAAGAAAGAATTTTGTCAAAAAAATTCTTCTTGTAAAATTCTTCTTACAAATAAAAGAATTTCAGGAGAAAAGAAGATAGATGCTATTGCTTGATCAGATTTTAAAATATTTACAAATACTCCTCCAAAGCATAATGCATGTGCCTGTGCTAGATAATTCTTTCTTGAATATGGTAACATGCTGGAAAAGAGATGAGGAGTGTTCTCAAGCTCTGCTGCAAAATGACAAAAAGCCAAGAAAAATAAGGGTCAAGTGCCATTGGGTTCCCCAATGCAAACACCAAAGTCAATTGACCAAAGTCAATTCTACACTGAAAGAATACAGAGAATTGACTGCTCTTACAAAACACAGTGCCTGTGCAGTAGCGTATATACCACTAGCTCTCATTTTTATGCATATAAAACACTATTATTTGACTGCTGGTTTTCTGTGATCCAACTAGAAGTTGGATTCTTGCAGACCAAAACACAAAGCCCAACCTTACATTTCTTTACTGCACTAGAAATTACTCATCACAACAGATGTATCTAATTAACTGTATCTTAAAATGGGAAGATGGTGTTCAGCATTTCTTCTATAAGCTTAAAGTCTCATAAGAAACAAGAATTGAGAATTGCTTCCAGATTTCTACTGATATTTTTTCCTCACTTCTTAGCCATTAGGCAATACTAGAAAATTCAGCTTTGTTTCTTTCACACGGACACGTGGAACTGAAGATGGCACTCTCTCCCCATGCAAACCCAAACTTCACTGCTGCTCAGAAATGCTCTTTGAGTGAAAGTTACACCTGCAGCACATTTTCGGCACCAGTTTTTGTCACCACTACAACATCTAAATGACAGATAGCAGCTTGGCTCTGTTAAAGCTAATAAAACATGATTGATGAACTGAGCTAGAAAGCCATGTCACTTCAGATTAGGATATTTGTGCCATCATTTGACAGGTCCCACAGTTTATTATTAGAATGGACTGTGAGAACTGCAAGGGCCACTAATAAATACATTCATCCTGATCCCCTAATGTTTTCTTTTTTGTACTTAAACTATTTATGAAAGCTCCTTTTGAAATTTGGCTCGATTTTTATAACATACTTGTGCTTAGGAATACAATGTACTTCCTTAAACAGGTGCCTGTCAGCTGCTATTATCTCATGCACTGAAAGTCT
Source organism: Struthio camelus (assembly GCF_040807025.1). Classification (NCBI taxonomy): domain Eukaryota; kingdom Metazoa; phylum Chordata; class Aves; order Struthioniformes; family Struthionidae; genus Struthio; species Struthio camelus. The sequence goes on along the minus strand of NC_090944.1, from coordinate 72,409,020 downwards.
AAGTAATCCTCATTTTACTGCATTATGTGGCATAATACAGGCCCACCTCTGTGACAATGAAAACCCACTAGAGCATACATAAAGTTTGGGAGAGAGCATAATCGGCTTTCAAATGCTGTTTTTGACATTAGAGTTGGACATAACTCCATTCTTAAATGCTATAACAACTAATACGTCAGATGTGGAAGTTACAACATCAGCAACCAATCAATTATTTCACCATCCAAAAAAAGGGTAACAACAAAGGAAGAAGCTACCACAGACAGTGCTGCCAAAGGGAAGAGTGAAACACACAGCGCATACACGAACAATGAGTTCGAAAGCTCAGATCCAAAAACGCTGCTTGATAAACTGCAGCTAGAGTCTTCATAGTAGTAGATGAGAAGAATTCAATTCACAAAAGGAAACGTGAAATGTTTTGAGTTTCGCAATTAGTTACGGTACCGAAAGTGTTTGGGTTTGGGTCACTGTAGTGAAAATTGCTTCAGAAATAATTTGAAATTGTCTTCCGAAAGATTTTTTTCATTCTACTGTTTGCTCTATAAATCGTTGTTCACTCCTAGCCTGCACTAGAGAGAATACCAAAAAACCAAAAAGTCACCAAGTACTCCTTTACAAGTAATGTCAGAAACTATGCAGGATCATATAAGCCACAGTCAACTGTTACATCTGCAGGTTTGCAGACTAACAAAAAGTGGTGGAGGTAAGAAAGATTTCTCTACTTTTTCTATTATTTCCTCTAGGTGGAGAAACTGGAGAGAAGGATAATATTTTATTTGTATTAGCAGTAATCTCTCATTAAGATACTAATGGGAACATGTGCTCTCCCAAATGCATTTTTGCAGTTGCTATTTTTCACTACTCTTTCAGATTTCACCATGTGACATACAAAGTACTTCTCAAGACATCTTAGAGTGAAAAATACATAGCTGAAGCAAATTTTGTTGCTGTAGAACAACCCTGTCTAACATATTCTGAGAACAATCACAACCATTTCACATTTTGAGTCAATGTGTTTTTTAAGTATTACAGTGAAACAGCTGGTAAAAAAATGAATGTAAGAAGTAGAGACACTTTTTGAGGTAGGGCTGCTTACGAGACTTTCATTTGGTCAACAGTTTCATAATTGGAGATCAAATTCAATGCCAAATAAATATTTTAGTGGACTCTGATCTTGCATTCAAAGAGGGTTTGAAGGTGCTTTGATCAAAAGAACTGTATAAGCCAGTGACTTTTCTCCCCCACTTAGGGCCTCTTTACACTTCCCTGGCTGAGTGACTGGGTCTCACAGGTCATGACAGGCCCTAAAGGTATGAATCTTTATCCAGGCTGGTGTAAAGGTGTCTCAAACCACTGAGGTTTTTTGTCAAAAACCTAACTCATTTCCTTTTAACTTTATTGTTAGTTCATCTTTCCAGTTACAAACTGTTGGAACGAAAAGATTCTCAGACCTGAACTGCTGTGCTTTTTTAATAAACTCAAATTAAATTAGAAACTTCCCTCTCAGATGATTTTGTTGTCTTGTATGGTTTTTTTTTGTTTTGTTTTTTTCTCTGAGATGTGTCTGTGGCACTTCTTGAAAACCCACGGACCTCTTGGAAAGACAAACTAACCTTTAAATTTGCCTTCACGATTGCCCCCTACCTGCTCCATGGCTTGTTTCTAAATGAAGGGAGTGAGATAAATAAAACTATCACAAGTATGAAGCTTCTATCAATACGTGATACTGCATTTATTAGACTCTCCAGGTCACAACTAAAGCTCTGTTATGTTCTGCCTGGTACTAGCTTGCAACTGCTTAGAGCAAAGTTCAGTTTTATCACAGTCCCTATCACCTTCCCTTGATTTATTCCCCTCAGTATTGCAGAAAGGGTTTTCTCCGATACCGAGAAGAAAAACCAATCAGTAGATGCCAGTCAGATTTTAAGATATGCACTATTTTCATTATTGAAATCATTACAAAAACTAAAAATTACTGTTTGATTATGTAAGTATTTATATTTCATTTTCATATGGCTTTATTAAAGTCTCTGATATTAAGTCTGATTTAAAACAAATAACTAAAGTTTTGAATATTTCAAAACGAATGTCAAGTTCCAGGGACAAGTTTTGCAAAGAGACTTTTTATATAGTTTCTCCTAAAGGGAAGTTGGAATGTAACACCTTATTTTCAAAGATATTCAAGCTAAAAATGAAAAAAAAAGTAAAACCCCAGCTAATTATTAAGCGTTTTTATCACCACCATTTTCTAGGGCTCCGATCAAGATCGGTAGCATGTCAGTGCTGAGCAATAATAGGATCTCAACACTGAAAGTTTAAAATCTAGGTTTTCCTTAAGGCTCTAGAGTCAACTCTACTGTAATCTGCGTTTATTTTACAACCAATATTTTATTTAAATAAAGTATGGGAGAGACTTACACTTAATGTGAAAATTGGGAAGAGGAGTTGAACTTTTTGAAATAGATCACGAAATCGGCAAGGGAAACAGAGGCTGAATTTCTGGAGTTTCGGACTTGAACTTCTGGTCAGCAGACCATTCTTTCAATCATTTTAATCATTACAGGTCTTAATATACTTAATAAGACTGTTTGACTTAGTGTATTACTGCTCCTAGTAAGAACAAGAAGTCAGCCTTCGTATTGTAGATAACACCCACTTTGAGTAAATAAAATTCTATACCTCTATATAGAATCTGTTTACCCCTTTTCTAGATAGATACAATACTTTTCATTGCTTGTACTGTACACTTTTTTCTGCTTTTCTTCTGCTTCTGCAACATGGCCAGAGCTCCTCCCTCTTTCCCCTCCCTCAGCATACAAGTGGCCATTTCATGGTACGTTCTCAGAAATGATGGTTTGAGGAATGGCATGAGAAACTTTTACTTACTTACTTGCTTTAACTTACTGTTTATTTTCAAAGATGACTGGCTCCTCCATAATTACCATGAACGTTCTCAACAGAAAGCTAGAACAAGGTCAAGGCTGTGCCTAACTAAAGCAGGGATTCCTGAGTGGTGGTGTGCAAACCACTTCAAGGCAGGGCCCTTGTGCTAGGGCTGGCAAAAGCAGTAGTAACAGCAGCAGATTCTGACCTTTCTGGGCACACTGCTGGGATTCACACTGTTTGTTTGTGCCTGGAGCAAAGCCTAACACGGCAAGGGAAGTGTTTCTAACATGAGGGAAAGGATGATGTGTAGGTTCTGACTCTGGAGACATGGAAATTAAAGAACGGCTGACTCACCCTGAAAAAGACAATCGTCCATGTATGACTTTTTCTAGCAAAAAATCTCTCTAGGGCTATCACGTTAAGGGATTAACAAAATTAACAGTTTAACTGAGGTCACCAACCTTACTAAGATTCATATATAAATATGTAAGAAAAATTAAGTTGTCCTTATTTTTTAATATAATGTTAGGGCAATAGGACAGATTTTATATATGCATTAAAAATAAACTGGTATAAATAAGAAATTACAAAAGAAAAATTAAATTACAAAAGCTTATACAATAATTCCCTTAAACACAGGTACAGAAAAGCTCTGCTTGTGAGTGAATGAAGCTTAACTTTCATAAATTTAGGGAAGCTAGCCACATTATACAGTAATGTTTTTCACTTTATAAAAGCTCTTAAGCAAAAAATAATGGTGTACATGAGTTACACAGCATATTCTAGTGAAAAATTTTGTGCTTCTCTATGTCTAGTTGTCCACACTTCAGAAAGATACCCATCTAGGCTGCCGCAATCAACATAGTCTTCATTGGAAAAAGCCATTTTCATACAATTATGAGAATTCAAGTCTCTTAAAAATTATGGCAAAATATAAAGTAATAAATTACTTCTTTTGGTACAAAGTTTTTTATACTTCTTTCTGTACAATTATGTTTATGCTTGACATTACTGATGTGTTAATAACTAATCCATTCTTAATGTTATAACTGAGCCATACTAGCTACTGATCTCTCAACCTTTGCCTTTAAAGAGAATATCAACTATTGGAAAACAATACATCAGGTATCACATAGAAATATCTATATGTTAGCCAGCCTGTCCCTAAAGTTATGGACGCTGCTGTAATTTTAAAGGAAGTTAGCCTGCATCTGTTGCTAAAATCTTTGTATAAAGAATAATTCCTTAGGAACATAATTTTAACAATCTTTTACCACAATTAATTAATTATTTTATTAGATTCTCTCTTGAATTGTGCAAGATCTGTGTTTTTTTCATAATGCTTCCAAAAAGTTTGTACCAAACACACTGCTGATACATTGAATGTATATGTTCTTTTACTCATCAAAGGAGGACTTGGACGGAAGTTCTCATTTTTTTCTTTGTTTGTGCTGGCAGCTTTACCAGTGGGAATTATAAAGAATTTCACAGCCTGGCAAAGGGAGGAAGCGACATCTCTATATCCCCAAATTATCCAGCTTTCAGCAGCTTGCTCCTTTTTCTGCTGTGCTACACTATAGGCTTTTATTCATTTTTCTTTCAAGGTAATCTAGTGACAGCTTACTGCTTAACTAAAATACAGTCCTCCCTCTTCGTAATTTTACTAAATGCAGCCCTTGCTTTAAGCTATTGTATTCGGAAGTCTAAGTAAGATTTAAGTCCTTTGCAAGATACAAAAGATGTTCTCTAGAAAAGCTCGTGTATTTCGTGTGGGATGCATCACAATAATAAGGAGCAGAATGTGCTTTCTGGCTTCCACAGATAGGTTTAGCAAAACAGCAGTGTTAAACTGATCACTTTCTAAATTCGACAAGGTTTTTACATTTGCAAAACAGCCTAAAACTCTACAGTTTCATATGTAAGAATCCTGTATTCTTTTTCAACATACAGATTTACAGTGAGAAATACAATGCTATTAATGTACATTTATGACAAAAAAACCACTTTCAGCTACTGTAGTGTCAATCTAAAACTATACATTCTAGGAAAATGTGGCCCATACTATATATTTATCTAGCATTTCTATGTATAAAGAAAATTTTAATTCACTGTATCAAGCTTCCTTCTCTTGACACTGCTGCAATTACACTACAGGCTATGTAACTAGTGCCAGTGAGGCACTCAGAGCAAACTTTGGACTCAGAGCAAAATTTGGACCAGGATACAGATTTCAACACCACCCTACTCAAAAATATAGTGTTTCAGAGGTTTTACCGCAACTTCAAAGGTAGATCATCTTACAAGTGTCTAGTGCTGGAGAGCAAACATTCTCCATCATCATAACCAATTCCTCAGCATAAGCACAAGCTTTGGAAGAATAATTTGGGTTAAGTAACAAACTCTACTTCTGAACATAAGTATAGAAATGCAGATAACTTGCTTTTTAATGTTACTTAAATTCCATTATACAAATGAGTGTAATATCACAAATCATAGTAACTCATAACATGATTCAGAACTTGAATAAAATTAGGTTTCATGAAACATTAGTTATAAAGTGCTAAAAATGGATAATATAAAAACAGCAATAATTTAAAAAGCCTGTAGTGAGGTGTTTTTCCTTGTAAACCTATGAAAGTATTACTGTCCTGTAACATATCACTAAAAATTCACATAATGGTCTTAATAAGGACTTTGGCAGTCTGCTACTCCAACTGGGCTTTTTCATCATTTGCAATAATGAAGCACTTTTTAAAGTTTGAGAATACAATGTAGAGACTTGCATGTTTTTCTGTGGAGAAAAAAGGGAACTGAAATACACACAAAATGAAAGAATTTGAGGAAAACCTAGTTACTTTTGCAGGTGAACAAAATTTCTGTCCAAATTGGAAACCAACTGCCAAACTCCAATGGACTACAGACAGAAAACATTAATGGTATTTACTTGTAGTAAGCCAAAGAGATTTTTCTCAGCTTTGAAGGTAGTGGTGTGATTCTGGTCGTTGGTCCTACAAAATGAGTACAGATAAACTCTTCTCTCTCAGACCTAGCTGTATTTTAGTAATTTTTAGAGTACAAGGAAGTGCTTTGGAGATGCCTATTTAATTAAAATACTTTTAAAAAATATTGGTTTCTATGCACAGTCAGTATAAAGTTATACATATGTGCTTACTTCTTCACATGCACATTGTTTCACTGGCTTTAGAGAGATTATTTGCAGTATATAGTTTGGCTTATGTGTAGATCACCACATAAATTGAAACTGAGCTGAAACACTGTTGTTGAGTTTCTGCCTGATATGTCAGGTTTATTCTCATTTCCAGATTTATAATACTTTACCGTTGTCAGTAAAAAAGATATCACATAGTAGCATGCATAGTTAGAAATGAGACTTACTCCTCCTATTTCCAGAGATCTACAAATATCTTGCGGTATGATTGAAAAATTTATGAATATAGCACATCATATACTGCTCTAGATGATTTGAAACAATTCAAGCACACATATATTCATTTAAAATGAACTATAAATATCTTCAGTTTTAGCAAGAGCCCAAGAGAACATTAGAAAATACTACGAAATACCTGAAATATCTTGAGGTGCACATAAAAGAGAAGCAGCACGCAGGTTAGTGACTACAATAACTAACTGAAGTAAAGCACAATCATCTCACTATAAGAAAAATTCTATCTCAGATACAGAACGCAGGGCACCACTGAAGATAGCTGCAGTTCTGCTTTTTCTCTCTGCCATGAGCTTCCAAGTACTGCATTCAAAGTGCTGAAGGATAAAAGGAGATTTCTAACAAACCCCAAAGTGTATTTTTAAAAATTAAATGAAAGTCTGCCTATACCTGCACTGAATGGCAGGCAGGAAGAAAGGGAGTTACAAGTAAAGTGCTGCTTCTTACAATGGTGTCCGCTTGAGAGAGGAGCAGAGACAACTGGCAGTAGAGGAGGGAGTAATTTTTTTCCCAATGAGTGCTGCGCTCCAGAGCTGGCTGACAGTTCAGTTTGGGAGATATCAGCAATGGTATCTTTTTCTTCAATATTACAAATTGGATTACCAAATTAGATCTTTGGGCTATACAGTACACAATAACATATTTCTGAAAGCGGAAATTACTGATTATTTTAAAAGTAGATACAGAATTCCCCACTCTCCAGTGAACTTGTGGAATAACCTGCCAGTGGAGGAAGCTCAATCTTACCTCTATACACTACGGATTTGTTTGTGTCAAGTACACGTATTTATATCTGATTGAAACAAAACAATTTAATATTTGTGGATGTCTTATTTTTCATGAAATAACCTCAATCGTATAAACTCTACAATTTTAGCCTCAATGTCCTCTAGTGGCAAAGAATTCTAAACCTTTTTTTTAAATTTCATAAATTTTAAGTAACCACTACAAATGGTATTTGTAATTATACCATCCTATACTGATATCAAAGCTTTCTAAAATTATCAAAATGATTACATTGGATTTTTTTAAATATTATTACTGAGTCATTATTGAATGCATAAGCCGAAACGTTTATTTTAATTTCAGACATAAATAGGAAGAAAAAGTTCTAAGTATAACTCAAGATTAAAAAGTAAACTACATAATCACAGCATACCCATTTGGAAATTACATTCTCTTACAACGTAGTATGGAGCAAATGTTGATAATTACATTTTTTCAGAAAAATATTTTGCTTTCGCTTGCACAGGAGTGAGCTTTCCTAAATACTTTTAGTTTCAGTTTTCTGAAAGTAAATATTTTCTACCTGTGGGTTAAAGGAATTCAATTAAGAAATGAAAAGGCATAAAAGTTTCTCTTTTCCAATTCATAAATAATAAATAAAGTAAGAGAAACTAAGGTCTACTAGTTATATTAATTTTTTAAGGTTTCAGGTGCAGAGGAGGGAACTTCAAAAGTATCTAAGCAGGAGGAAACCTAATTCTCAATTCCAACTCATTTGAATCAGAGGTCAGCAATCAACTTCATTTGTAACATCTGAAAATCCTTCTGTATACCTTTCAACACCCACATGAATCTAAACAGCTTTGCAAATCTCTCCCAATGTGATGACTTGTTCACTTACTAACTGTGATTAATAATTCTCTTGTATAAGAAGTCTTCTAGACTTACATGAAAAATATTTTTGCTATGTATTCAAACCATGGAGGGTAGTTTTATTTCAATAAAATAAATTGAAGGTTGTTTTTCTATAGTTCGGTTTCTAATTTGCATCTAAACTGCAGGATGATCTAAAATAATGAGAACTGAAGTAATGAGAGTAACAAATGGCGTATCACTTTTTTTTTTAACAAAATACAAACAGATTCAGAAGCTCAGTAAGCCTATAAAATTACTTTGAAAACACTTGTTTCTCCAAATACTGGTTTCTCAGATATCATTCAGACCCATCCAAGTTTAAAGATTACACTTTCAATGATAATAAAGATTCCTAAAGAAAAAGAATTTTAAAACACTAATTGAAATCAAGATAAATACCTGATTGCTGATTTAAATCATATTAGAACTGGTGTTTAAGATTGCTTTGACTTAAACCAGGCAACCCTGGCAAGTAGAATGATTTCAATTAATTTTCCTAAGAAATCTTTAACAGGAAATTCTGTAATGAGACTTTTATTCTGTATAGGCCTTTAGAAATGGTTTAAATCGAGACTTAGATTTAAAGGTGAATACATGAATACTTTTTTTCATTCAGGATAACTTTTTCTCTCTTTTGCTTGTTTCTATGTCCTTGATCTGCCCATTTCTTTCTATTAATGTGAACAGTCTACACTTGGGGAAAAATTATGTTTCATTTTTACTGGTCAGTTTTGATGATTGCTTCCCTCACAATAAACGGGGCTTTCCCAAAGTTTCTACCTCTGTTTTTCAACTTTGCTTTAAACAGTAGGTTTCTTTTCTTTTTAGAAGAAACTGACGTGGCTATTTCTAAATGTAAAGTAACATTAGAATTAAAAACAGTAACAACAAAGAAGGGTCTGATTGTGCATCAGATTTATGACTCATTCCATAGGCCAGAACCAGAAAGGTCTAAGCCATCTGGGACATATTTCTCTCTGTTAGCTTGATTTTGAGTCTCTTGACTCTTGTGATGTCAAAACAGGCCTTAAGAACGAAATGAGGTGAATCTAGAACTATAAAACAGGCATACCTGCGTTCACATTCATTAACAAATTGTGTATTATCTTTGAATTTGAATTATGAAAATATGTTTGAGCTTCCAGAGCTGTTGCTGATATGCTGAATGGTCAGGAGAGAGACAAAACAGGGAAAGCAACTAAAAGGAGCACACATGAATAAGTTAAAGTCATTTGCTCTTATAGTAACTGATACCTTCTTCTGGCTCTTTGGTATGTAAATTAAAGTGACTAAAACCAATTTACATTCACATGTATACATCAGAAAGTGAGTGGAAATCTAGATTGGCTGAACTTACAAATTCCAATTTCTTGGCAAGTTAGTTATCTCACCTTAGATCTCCTTATCCATTTATACATTAGGAAATGTGGACAAACCAATTATAGAATAGACATAGACCCAATCAGATCAAAAGCAGATCAGTATGCAAGGGTGATAAGCCTAATGAAAACATGGAGCACCTTAAACTGAGTGGGGAGCCCATCAGGACTTCTGAATGTGGAAAAAATTATAAAGGGACAAGTCCAAATGCACAGGGTTTACGTTTGCCTAAAAATTGTGGGGAGCAGACACTTAATCAGTGGTTAAGGAGAGGCTGAGTTAACGGTCTGGGGGTTGTTTTGACATCGAGCCAATGTAATTAGGGAACTGCACAGTATTATGGCTGTCCTGCGCAAGGAGATTACCAGAACTCTCTACAGAGCTGAGCTCTTCCAAGTAGATCACGTCCAACTGGCCAAGGTTTAATTTTGCAACTTAACAATGATACGCATTTGTCCAGATCCCAATATGTACTCGTAGAAAGAATGGGATGGTGTGTTAAATATATAAAGAGTAGCCAGTATTGCCCTCAAATCTGTCATCTGAATGCCTCTGGGAGAAGCTGGACAGAAAACTAAAAGCTTTAAAATAAATCCACAGAACACTGAAACCTTGCAATAATTCTCCTCAAAAGCTAGAAATGACCTGGATCAGCAGATAGCTTTGTAAACACATATACATACACACCCGGGTGTGGGTGCACACCCACCCTCAAAAACAGATTTCCTAACATCTGCCAGGCCACCATGCCAGAAGTCAGTTTTCTATTTTCTGACTGGGTAATAATATTTTTACTTGCAGCTGTTGAACAGAAATTCTACATAGAGCTTGGATAATAAATCCTTTGAATACACCTAAGTGGCAGGGGTATGGGTATGGGGGTGTGTATGTGTGTGTGTGTGTGTGAGAGAAATAAATTGACTCTTCTTTAAATGTTTCCAGCCTGTAGTAGAATACTCAATTTGTTCCAAAGCCTACAGCAGTTACTTGGAAGACTCCTATAAGCATCAGTGTGCTTTTGATCTGCTCTTGGAGAGCAGAGCCAACTTTTAAGTTTGATTGCAATGCAGAAAGGTATGTAGGAACCCACCAAATATGGGTTAATAAACGTGACTGTATATTCACAGCGGAACATTTTGCTCTGCCACAGATAGTCCTGCATTTTAATAGAACACAGTGACACAGGGGTTTACTTACCAGCCAGTACTGGAGAAGTTACAGCACTGAGCTCAGCAGCTGAAAACTGACTGATGTCTGTCCCTCTGGTAAGGTGAAAGCTATTATATGCTTGGAGGCACACGCAGATCCCAAGTGAATACACTCTGTGCTAGCTCCATGTAGGTCATACTGCATTCCCAGAATTGAGGTAGGGACACCCAAGTGGCTTTAGATAAAATCAGCTCAGCCTAGTCAGGCTTATGAAGTTCGTAGTGGCTATCCCTGGCACTGCAGAAGCAAAACTGGGGGCAACCTATGGAGCGAGGGTGGGACACGGAGCCAGAATCAGTCAAATTTTTAAGTAAGACTCAGCTACAAAAGGACTGGAAATCACTTACAGAGAAAATTTATCTCTTACTAAGGGAAGAAATGTAGACTTTTTTGACACGAAAGCAGGAGATGCTTTGCAGAGTATGTCCTGAACTGCGCTTGAGCGAACACACTGAACTGTGTACTACCCTCAACACACATCTCAGTTATGGTTGAGGTTAATATAAATTTTTCTACATTTAATAATTCTCCTTGATTTTCTAACTAAACCTCAGGCAACAGAAGTTTGCTGATGCACAAATTAGACTATTCATTTCTATGAACAATAAAAGGGGAAACACCAACAGTTTTTGTTTTGATATCAGAACTAATTATGACCTCACTGCAGCAAATTGCTGGGCCATTTGCAACTGTTCCTTAAGAACCTAAGGAGAACTGTACAAGATGACAAAGAACTGCACTGAGCCCAAAATCTCACCTTCAGCAGGTACTAACAGTAGATATCTAGGAAAACATGTAAGAAAAGGGAAATCACATAGCGAGAGTTCCCCAAAATATTCTCCAATGCATCAGCAATTGTTGGAGCATTGTTAGCCGACCAATATTAACCAAAGGATTTTGTGAGTAAGTAATGGGATCTTTAAAATTTAATCTTTTTTAACTGTTATTTTTAGATGTTTTTAATATTTTTTCCATGATTTTTTCCAATCCGTTTAGACCTATCTTCTAACCAAATTTTTATCCAGATTCTCACCTACCGCCTTGTCCCATGCCTATTTAGCTTCCTCAAAAGCTCTTCAGAAAGAACCTTGTTGAATGCCTTTCAGAAACCCATGAAGACTTCATCAGTTAGATCTCCCACCTTTAGAGAACTATAATATATTAGCAAGGCATGTTAATCCTTTAGCATCTTGCTTACCATTTCAGAAAATAAGAATTTCTTTAGGTAAAATATTTACTGGATGAGAAGTGCATTTGAATTATGCATATCAAAGCAGATACCAGATGTCACATATATTGAAAACTGATAGGATTATGATACAGCAAAGTTCAATCTTCTGATTTTACTTTAAAAAAAAAAAAATCACACAAAGAAACTGTCTAGAATCTGGCATGCTTAAAGCTTTGGTGATTTTTCTTTAGTGTCTTGATAACCTATTTTTAAATGAGTCAACTAATTTTTTTAAGCTGGAATGTGTTTTTTTTTTAAATTAACATTTTACAAAAAGTATTGAGTTGTATTAAATGCAGTAATTATTTATAGCACCATTATCCTATGTAATTTTTATAATTGCTTACATCATTACTCTACAAAACAAACAATCTAGACACCCCTATACTGTGCAAACAACGTTTACTAATAATCTACAGAAAGTTGACACAGAGTAATAACTACTCCTTCCAAAATCTGGGTATCTGAGAATAGCTGTAGGGCTCAGAGAAGAAAGTTTTGGCACACAAACAATTCCATCATTTCAGTCAATGATTTCTAAATGCCTTTTATCACTGTTTTAAGCAATATTATATCATTATGGATCCAACAACTGTAACTGGGTGTTTCTGTGTGTTTAGAAGGGAAGAAGAAACAAAGCCACTCCCAATCATATAGCCAGTAGTGTATAGGACTTGGATTACAAATGCCTCCATCCCATCTAGGAAATTCACACTGTTATCGTTTAACTGTGTAATTTTTGTGAGGAGGAAGGCTTACCATTACAGAAAGATAGCACTAGAATTCTCTACCTTCTCTGGTCACCACCATTCATAAAGCTGTGAAATGCCTATGAGACAATTACTCTATGTCACTGAAGAATATGAGGCTGGTAGGGCATTTTGGCTTGACAAGAGACACAACCTTGAATGGGCACCAGAGCTTAAGCCTGAGCTCTACTGAAATAGATGGCAAAATTCCTAACAGTTATACAGGAAATAATTTCTTGCTTTGAAGGTCTTCTGGTTCTCCACACCTTTTATTTCTACTTCCAAAGCTAGTGGTTTCTCTTCAGCACCTAAGGGCACAAAGTACCATCACGCTCTTTGAGCAGCACATCTAGCTCCAAAAAGCCAGTCTATTCTATAAAGGGCATTAAACCCATAATGGATGTGGAAGAAGGAACTCCTCCTACTTAAGAGAGCAGTCTGCTCACGTGCTTATTCATTCTCATACTCTAACGAGGCCCAAAAGTGCGCTGCGTTACCAGATGAACAGGCTAAATGTAGAATACAAAAACTGCATTCATTCAGGAACTTCTGTATGCGCAAGGTTGTTATTGATACTCCTCCATATCAACAGCTCTTATTGTTGTTTCTGAAGTAAAATGATTATTCAACAACAGACAAGGAAGGGAAACCAAATATTCATGGAATGCTGGAATTAAAACAAATGACAGTGTGTTCAAAACAAATATGGATGGCAGGCAACATGCACAGCTTGGGAGGCCAAAGAAATAATCACTCTGCAAGCAGTGAATAATCAGCTTCAGTCTTATGGAACTAGTTTGCATTTAGCAAGTGAGAGCACAGTGGTGTTCTTCTTGCTAATGCAGATAAAGGCAAAAGGGTTCATTCTTCATGTAAGACGATCATGATAAGGCTCACAGAGTGTTCGTGGCTAAAACACACAAGGATCGTCTCTCCTATGCCAGCCATGCTTCCCAGACAAACTTATACTATGGCCAGGTCACAAAAGCCCTTATAAGCAGCATTCATTATACAAATACTAATGTAATCCAAATGAAGATAGACATTACAGCAGAACACTGGAGAAGCTGTGGGCATGTATGTGTGTGCATGAATATGTGCCTATAAACATAGCTGTGATAGCACAGACTAGCAGACTGGCATATTTTGGGCATAGCCTTAATACATGAATTCCTACACTAGTTATCTCTAAAATACACTTAATGTGAATTAAATTTACTGTTATATATATGAACAAAAAACAGAATTTACTTCTAGAAGAATGAAGGTGACTGATTATATAGTTACTGAATCAATGAAATATTAAAATAGCAACGGTTCCTCTGAGCGTGCATTATAGGGACTAATATCCTACCTTTCAGTCTGAAGTAGAAACCAAACTCAACAACATACAGATCATGATAGTGCAAAAAACCAACATAGCTTCATAAAAAGCACTGCTCCTCTAAAGTAGGTCCTTTCTTAGATGCAGAGCAGACAGCTTCCATTTATTATTTATGGTGCCTTGTGCCCATGTCAGCTCCTGATTAATAATTAAAATTAATCTCATTAAGGCAGATTTCATTACAGGATAATTTAATTAAATGATGAATTGGCTCCCAGATGTCACCCTCTATGCCTTTTTTAAAAGATGCTGCTGACGATACAGATTTATTTAACAGTTTTTTACTAATTTTTCACAAGCAAGGCAAACAACCTGAAATATCACTCAGAGAGGGTGAGACAGGCACTTCCTAGTATAAACAAACAGAGGTGTATGTATGTTTGTGTAGGACATGAGAAATGGTGGGAAGGTCAGCTTCAAATCTGTTAAAAAGAACTCTAACTTCAGTCTTTGTGAGGATCTTGCTTATCGGTATTTTAAGCAGCAGCTTCTTTGTATCACAAAGTGGCTGAGACACTGCAAAAAAGTCTATTTCAGAGAGCTCTTAGTCTGAATTTCCCAGTTTATTGTCTTAAGATTTAAGAACTAGGGGGGACAGATGAATGAACAGAAAAAAATGTCACTGGTAGCAGGTGAAGATGAACCTGGCTGTACTTGTCCTTCCTGCTACCTTTTTCATAACACTATGCAAGTTTTCTCTTTCTAGCTAACAACAACAGTAAAGGCCACCTGGATTACTAATGAAAGTTTCTAAAACCTGAAGTGAAAAATCAGATAGACACTGGAATACCAGCCACTAGTGAATCAGCACTGTTAGAACAGGCCAGAAAGAGCAAGCTAATAAGGGAGTTTCATAAGCCAGAGAACAAACACAACAAAGAACAGAGGGGAAGCGATGTAGTAACATAAAATACTGTGACAAAAAGGTTCAAAACAGTGCAAAGGCATTTTCTCTAGTATTTATCCACTGCACTATATCTCATACTGACAGATTACATTCAACAAAACCCCACAGAACTTTTTAAAAGACTTCAGTGTAAGGAAAAATGAAAAAGTATGAAGCTGAATTACAAGAGTGTACCATGCCAATGTGTGCATTACTGGGCTAATGGTGCTATTTTTAGGCAGCTACATTTGCCTGAGGCATGACCAGCAGTCTGCTCTCGAAACGCTGCGTGTTACTGCTTTCCCAAAAAACAGTTTAGCATAAGAAAAGTACCACATATGTTGAAGTTCACGATCACCAAGCGGTACTTGGATGTATTGGGCAGAGAGAAGAACATGTAGCCAAAGCCTCAACTTCAAGCAGTATTCTGTCCATGCTAGAGGGACTTCCAAACAAAGAAACAAGTTCTCATTCAGTATAGAAGAGCTTCAGTACAGATATCTTTGATTAAAACAATATAAAAACATGTAGAACACTTTGAATGTTGAAGCTGCACCTCCCTTAGGTGTCTCTGACCTAGCCGAACTATTCAAACTCAGCCAGAGGACTGCTGCTAACAAAATCTTCAATGGAACTGAACCTTCAGAAGACATCGTTGTTCCTGTAACAATGTTTGGCAACAAGCAAGGTTACAGTTTCTGTAACAGTCACTTATGAGTGATAAATTTGGTGGCCATTTTGATCACCAGATAATCTTGCTGAACAGCTAGCAGTTTTAACAAAATTGTATGCAACTAGATACCAAGGGCTAAATCTAAAAGCATAGACCTAGGTATTTAGGATTAAGTAGAATCTTGAGCCAAAATTTGCTTTTCAGTCTCCACATACAGTGCAAGGAGGGAGAACGATGGTGTCAAAGAAGTCAGCATGCTATAGTATCCTGCCCCAGTAGGATAAAATGGGCTTGGTTGTTAAACTTCTGTTTTCAGGTCAAAACAACGATCCCCCCTGTGGCCTGTATTCTCAACTGTGAGCCACCAGGCCACGTAGGTGCCCCTGGGTAAGACCAGCTTTTCTGTATGACTAGGAGGGTAGTCTCCAATGTCAGAATAAAGGACTGTCCTGGAATATATACATATATATGTGTTTTTAAGTTCTCAGGCTGCCTGATATGCAGCAAGAAATTAAACGTACCAGATGTTCAATTCCCATGTCCCAGAGGAATGCTATTACCATCCCACTACAGCGTAAAATACAACATTTGGACACAAATACACATAAAAAAAGCCTATTTTGTTTAAGAACCTTATCAGGTCTCAGACACTGAGCAAGTTAGTGGCATCAAGACTTAGGTGTTTCACATGTCCAGTGGTGGAAACTTAAGATGCCTGCAAGATTATACTTGTAAAAACTTAGTGACAAGAGCAAGATGCAAAAGTGAGTCAGGTACCAAGAGTGAGATGGGGGTTGTACATGTCATCATCTAAAATTGCGCTCTTCAAAATCCCTCATTAGCTCTAAAGCCTTGATGGTACAGCTCTGCCTCTGCATGAGGTCAGATGTGACAGGATGAGAGGCAGTGGGCACAAACGGAAACACGGGAAGTCCTGTGTGAATCCAAGGAAAAACTTCTTTACTGTGATGATGACTGAGCACAGGAACAGGTCGCCCAGAGAGGTTGCAGAGTCTCCTCCCTTGGAAATATCCAAAACTCAACAGGATATGGTTCTGGGTAACCTGTTCTAGCTAACCCTGCTTGAGTAGGCGGTTGGACTAGATGATCTTCAGAGGTCCTTTCCCACCTCAACTATTCTGTGATTCCATGATATTATTCTATTATTCTCCCTGCCACGACATAGCTGTGCTTAAGTAATACCAGTGTTTGCAAATGTTCTTATTCTATTAAACACAAAATACACTTTTTCCCCATTTATCCCTTCACTGCTCTCTTGTCCTTTAACTCTGTTTTCCTTCTAAATGTGTACCTTCGAAAAAAGCTTTCAACTATTCTAAGTCCACCAAATTTCAAAAAATGCCTGTCATTTTGGACATATAGTGTAACTGTCCTTGTGAGTGCACAGCTGCACTTAAAATTATCAGTTGTAGACAGTAGATGGTATCAAAAGTTAACAATCACTTCTGTAAGCATCATCGAATGATGTTTCTTTGATATTCTCGAAAGTGTCACGGATTCTGCTTTGTTCCTTCCAAAAACTGTGGAAATTATGTATTTCCTTTTTTTTTTTTTTAAATCACTGCAAAAAAGTAACATTACCGTCTAATTTGGGAAACAGTTTAATATATAATATTTTAATTCATAAAATATCTATGAATTTTTAAAGTATTAATATATAATTTATTTTGAAGGCTATAGAAATACATTCCTTTGTTCTATACATCTGTTCTAAACCTCTTTTGCCATTTGTAAAATGAGTATTTTAATCCTTTATACCATATGACTATCCCTCCAATACCAAACTATTATCTGAAACTGGAAAGACAAAAAGTCACCAGTCCCCTGGTTCTACCATGCATTGTAAAACATCTACTCTTTCTAAAACTACAATTTATTTATTCCAAAGCATTGGTTTCAATTATATCATTTAGTTTATTTTAATATCTCATGATCTGAAGAGGATGCTTTGCAATGAAAAATCTTAGATTAAAGCAGCTATAATTTAGATATGTGTTACATAGACTTTAAGGGATGATTCAACAGTTACCATATTCCCATGCATATACTCCATGTGTTATCACAAAACTGTAATTTAGCAACAGTGCAGGTTTTACACGCATACATAAAGAAACTTACCTCCCTTCCCTAACAACTTACCTACTTCTGATCCCTCCTCTCCACCAGATTAGGGAGGGGTAGAGCAGAAAGGTGGAAAAGCTATATATCCTTGAATAGCTGCTATGCTGTGCTTCCAGTTCTGTGTGGATTTGCTGAAGATTTATATTCAAAGAACATACAATTTTATATTATTTTAAAAGAGTTAATGGGGGAAAATGTACAATGATATGCTGGAATTCAAAATTTGAATATAACATAGAAGCTACATTCTTCCATTGCTTTTCTACCTTGATCTGTGATTTCTGAGGAGGCCTACAGTCCCCAAACAATACACTGAAAATTAATACGTTATTTTAATGTTGTCAGGGAAAAATTCCAAAAAGTAAGCCTCTTCCTGTAAAATCCTTCCTCAGGTTAGCTATAGTCTTTTTAACTAATATTTAGAGCACTATAATGTGTACCTCATTATCTCAGATTCTGAATTTATCTGCTGAAAAGCCTATATGCACAAGAGTTCAACAAAAATTCATGTATGTTCTTATTTTCTGGAGTTCCATGGCTCTATTCCCCTTAAAAAATAGGAGGAAAAAGAAACCTCTTAACTGTTCTTCTGGTTTCAATATTTTCACTCACAATTTTATTAGCAGTTTTACAGAAAACAAAAATCGCATATTATTTTCTGGGGTTTCCCCTAGTATTTGATCCATGCTTAAAGCTGCTTAGTGACTCCAGCGTCTTACTCTCCCAGATCTACCTTTTCACACATCTTATCTGGCTGGGCTCAGCATCACGTTTCCAGTCCGGAACTGCCATAGATGCCACATGCGCATTCCCACTTTGCACCATTCCATGGTATAAGCGCACCCAGCTGTTCTACAAGACGGTATTTCCCTACAAAACGTAATTCAAAGAAAATAAAAAGAAAACCAAAACAGAAGGAACATTCTGGCTTGATAGCCAAACTTGACAGAGAAAAAAATATAGTGGTTCAAAAACGGTGATAGGAAAATATAAACGCACAGGTAAGTGATGTGCTACATCTTATTGTTGCCTTCAACATAATTTACTAGTGAGCAGATGAAATGCTATTCTTTCTTCTCTTTCTTCAGAAAGCTTTCACCAAAGTTCTTATATATTCACCCAACTGTATACCCTCTAGATTTCCTCAGGCATAGGAAGGAAAAGAAATAAATATGTGCTGTATAGGTGCTGGGTGCTTAGTGCCAGCTCTTCCTAAGAATTACAGAATGTTCCCTCTGGTGATTTAACACCATCACTAAGCTGAAACATTTAAGGCATTACCATGAGATTTTAGAAATCAGGAACCGGTGAAACTCTTAAACAGAGCACTTACTTACACTTCAACTTAACTGCTGCACAGGTAGGAGAAAATGCAGTAATTCAACCGAGCGTGCTTATATTAATGATGATTTTTGCCTGTCATCTCCAAAACTGCTGGTGATTTAAGAGCAGCAATTATTAATTTGGTCAGTACTGCTATTATTCTGGATCAAAACAAACGTACGTCATTAGTGTAACTGTGTGTATGTCAGAAATTATACTCTGGACATTAAATTAGAGCATTTCTCTCTAGCAAAAAACCATTTGCTTTCTCCCATACATACGTCCTTAGTTCCTGATGCCATCTAATATTTGTATTTTGCTGATACTGGAAAAGCCTCTCCTCCACCAAGAAATGAACGCAACTAAAAATATGCGGAACATATGCAAAGCCACAGTGAGAAGTTTTAAGAGTCTGTAGCCACCCGCACTTCAATCAGATAACTGCAGTTACTGCTGTCTCTTAGCACAGACAACATCTGACAATAACAGTGGAAAATCTAACGGGAGAGAGACGGCACACCATTTTTTTCTTGGACCACCAAGCAGAGTATAATCGTAGCTGATACTTCTCTACTTCCTGAGTAATTCTGCTCTTCTCCTCATTCCCTGCCCTTCTCCCCCTTCGGGCAGGAGGGTGATACTCATAAGTAACACCAAACAAGGCACTTGAAGAAACAAGATACACGGTTATTTTCCACCCGTTTACTGCCAGACCCATGAACTAGAAAGGACAGAGGTGAAAGAAGTGCAAAAAGATTGAAGAGGGAAGGGGAAAGCATTTGCTTCTGTAATTTTTCCCTAAGTCCTGAAACCTTAGAAAAGGATAGCTTACCTCATCTATGTTAAGAGCTTTTCATCTAATAAACACATCAATTATAATTGTTTATAATTGGCTTACTAAAACTAATTTTGTTTTATGCAGTCTATGGGGACATCAATAAGAAAGATACTGGCTTCTCACTGATATAGCATTGAACGACTTTCCCAAATTTCTTCAACACATCAAATAAGTGAAATTCACTTAGTGCAATTTAGGTACTAACAGAAATGCAAACATTCATCTGCAGACAAAGAGGTTAATAGTTATTTACTAGTTTGGACTATTTATCTTACAGGCAGAACATAGCCTACCATCCACTTGATATAAATGAAACAATAATATGACAGTCTGGATGTAAATATCTTCCCTTCAAAATACATTTTTCCTTACATCTATCTGCTGAACAATAAAAACAGCATTTTCATCAACTTTCTTTCTCTTATTTATTTTAGCAGTGTTCACAGAAGGATCTAATGATTTAATTATTTATGAAGAGTTGGAAGTATAGTAGTCAGAGTGACTGTGACAATCCAAAGACTTAAAATACAGGGATGAGTATTTCTATTCACAGATCCTTTAGTGAAGTGTATGATGCCAAAAATATATGCCAGTTTCTAAGGATGAACTTACAAAACAGTGAACCTGAAAATTTAATGCAATAAACACTTCAACTTCTTTGGGAAGGTTCTTCCTAAAAATGTGTTTTCCAGTCAGGTTCTTTCTAACAAAACTTTGCTAGGTTTATAGGAATTCAGGTGGATAGGTACGGCTTTTTCCCATTTTTGCTCAGCTGGGAACTTAGGCAGTGCTTCTCCATTACCACAGTCTGATTCTAAAGCTACTTTAATTCTTAATGCCTTAATCACTTGTGCTTATTAAATTATTTAAAATGTGTGCTGAACAACAAAGGAGGATCTTCCTTTGCAGCTAATGAAGCAAAAGGAAAGTTCTGGGCTTGCAGAATCTGTAGGGTTGAATGGGCAAGCTGAGGAAAGATGCCCTTGAATGCTCTGCCTCATGCCTTTTGTCTTATTTTTTCAAACTCATAGAAGAGGGATATCAAAATTGGGTGAAACAGTAACAGCTGAGTTGCTGTCTCATTTTATACTTTTTCCCCAATGGAGAATCATTATTTTTCCTGGTTCTGTTCCTTCATGATGTTTCATGATTGCCTTCATATTTAGTAATTCTTGCACTTCAACATGAAGTGTAACAAACTGAGGTTACTCTCCAATATCATCATAGCATCTGAAATTAATAAATCCCTTTTCCTACAGGTTTGCTTCTTCTCTACAGTTACGTCCTCATGAAAAGCTGTAAAACAGGAAGGAGATGGCAAGGTTATGAAAAGGGAGGAATCCAAAGTCTTTGCTTTAGTACCAGGGCACAAGAGCTAACAAATGGTCATGCCTAGCAATGGATAAATGTAAATAGGAAAAGAATCAATGAGCAGACAGCATGAGGGTGGTACACGCGCATCGCAGGTGGACGGTGACTCTGCCAATCACTTGAACACCCTTCTTCCCACAGAGGCAATGAATGAGATAGCAGTGTCTGTATCCACAAATTAACAGCTGTGAACTAGAGGAGGATACACTCCACCTAACCTGTCAAAAATATGCTTTTACGAGTCTAAAAAAAGATGGGAATTTTCAGCCAGACAGTACTATCTTAGCCTTCATAGAGACCATCCCACATTACCACACTGAACATCAGGCTTTTAGTGTGGGCTTTTTTTGGTCACTTTCCTTTTAACCTTCTTCTCTTCTGCTCTCAGGCTGAGTTTCTCTCTTAAGAGAATCTCTTCAGCAAAGTTCATGAAGTATCAAGCATTCTTCAAGACAAAAGAAAATACAAGCAAATAACACTAAGATGCGTCCGTTTGAACAATAAAATAGTGAAAAACACTACTGTCTCTGCAACTGAACGAGAGTTTGGAAGAATGATAAAGCTATGAAATGGGCACGCACACAGACAAGACCATCAAACAGCTTTAAAAAAAAGTCACAAAGCCAAATGACTTCCCTAAAATAAAAAGTCAACTTTTTATGTCACTCATCTGAATATCCTTATTCATATCCATATTTTGTACTAATTGCCTCACTAATATTTAATTACTTTGCAAAAATATAAAGAATATTTTGTGCATCACGAATACAGTGACACAGCTTCTTGATTCCTATGCATATTTTATTTTAAATACTCATCACAAACCTGAAAGGAAATACTGGAACCTACTAAAATTCTAAGTGACAAGTAATATGCAAACTACAGTTAATGTCTATTAGAAAACCTCCCAAAACTAGACACCAAACAAATTTTGAAACTTACCTGAATTTTATGTATATACAAATACTTAGGTGCAGTAAATATAATAAAATTAGTCTAGCTAAATAATTTTTTTTCTTAGTAGAAAAGCAATGGCACTAAATCAGTAATACATTATTTCTACATATTACATTATTTCTACATATTATAGAAACTATCAAGGGTGAAATCAAATTTATTGCAGCTGTAACACTTCTAAAAGAGAACAGGAATCTGGGTCTGTGCCAGAGAACACGCTTTGGGCAGCCGACCACATGATCTTCAAAATAACTGAATTAATTCTGTTGTAAAAATAAAAAGTAAAATCCACTGAATATCAAAACCAAAGGGTACACAAGTAATTTCCAGATTGAAAAGAAAGCTTTAATTTCTTTAACAGATGACATGGCATCAAGCTTTCTAACCTGAAATGCATTTATACTTCCTATCAATTACAACCAGTATTAATTCAAAATAAATGGATTTAAGTGATGAATACCATAAATATAAAGCCTAATTCCGTTCAACATATATGAACCCTATCAAAAACTAAAATCATCTAGAGCACTAGGAGGCTTCCAGAAAGCAAGAATACGAGAAAAAAATAGTTTGTCTTCCAATATCCACCCCAGAGGGTCCCAGGTGGGAGATTTCAGCCCACATGCCAGTTACTCTTATGAGCCCCAATTCAGAAAAGCATACCTATTCAGGAAAGTACTTAATTGAGCACATGTTTATGTGCTTTTCTGAATCAGGTCCACAGTACTATAGGAAATGCGTATAACAGACATAAAACGCATGAGGAAAAGTAACTGAGAACTGAGCTCCATAATATAAGCTTTCATTTTTGTGCCTTTGTATTTTTAAGAAATGATGCACTGATTAAAACATAGCATAGCTAAGCACATTCACTGTAAAATGCAACATGGCTGAGGAGATCTGAGTCTTACCATATCCTAGGACCCATTAAATATTGCACATAGCTGGTCCACTGCATAAAGTGCAGCAAAAGATGCTCAGTAAAGTTTTTTGCTTTGTTTTATTTTATTTTCCAGTAGATGAGCAGCTTCAGGAGTATTGATATAATTGGGGGGTGGGGGGAGGAGGGGGGAGCCAGGTAGCCAAAGACCTTTTCATCCCAGTAATCTGGGTCTATCAATACACGACTAGTCAAATGACAAAAACAGGGAGCAAGGAAGGAAAAATCTCTATATATGTTAATCATGCACAGAAGGGTAATTTCAGCAAGGTCATTCCTTTTTCTTTCACTAGCAGCACCACAAGCAAAAACTTTGTATTTGGCTTTTCCCTTCCACTCGATGCTGCTCTCATTATGAGCAATTCTAAGCTGAAAAGATGATGGCCACCAGCAAGCAAGGTTGCCCAGCTGCTCTTTTAACAAAGCAGGAAGGCGGTGGAGGGCACACATGGGCCAGACATAATAAGAGTCACTCACAAGGTCTGCAAAATGCCGAGTTTTGATATGCTGTCATTTCTGCATGTCATTACCAGCCAGCAGGAAAACCCTGCGGTCTGCACTGGAGAAAACCAAGTCTAAGAATGGTAATTATGCATATGTATGGGAATACCAGACCCCTTATTTAGTTTCAAATAACTGTTTTGCTAAAAAAGGTTACTGTTTTCATCTAATTAATGTTGATTTTCTATCGCTTAAAAATAATATTAAGCTGAATAAAATTATACTATAGTAGAACCACTCAGAACATTACAGTGAGAACCACAAAGTTTAAAAATACTCTGCGGCCCATAACAGCTTGGATCAAAGAGTTAAAATCTACATTCTGAATCTTCCTTGGTGCAACATAATCATAGTTTTAATATCGGAATATGAAATATAAAGCTACAGTTTCATTCCTTGGCAATTACTCTTAACATTGGAAACTGGTAACATTTTTAGTTAATACATGACAGATTAAACTTTGAATATAAAAAAACAAGAAGACACATATAAACTCTCATAACATGACAAATGTATTTTGCAACCAGCCAATCTGTCAAAATGAAGGGTTTTTTTTTTTTTTATAGTTCAGTTATAGAATTATTAAATGTAGCTCCTTGAAATAACCTTACAAGTCAAACCTATGGGACCCTCTGGGGTGGATATTGGAAGACAAACTATTTTTTTCTCGTATTCTTGCTTTCTGGAAGCCTCCTAGTGCTCCAGATGATTTTAGTTTTTGATAGGGTTCATATATGTGTGAACGGAATTAGGCTTTATATTTATGGTATTCATAACCTTACAACCAGCTATTATGTTCTACTTACATTTACTAAAACGTAACACCAATTAAACCAAAAGGAGAGCCTTCAAATAGGCAGCGTTCATAAACTAAGAACCCAACTTTATTAATAGATATATAACATGAATGTACTAACAGGACTGCAGATATATTTCAGGAAGTGAAGCAAGGTTCTTCTCAAGTCACAGTAACGTGACAAATAAGTAGGACAGAAATAGCGGACTGCTGAGAATTCTGCATACCGATTCAGGCATTACTACCCTAGACTGACCTGCAGCCACCAACGGCTTTGCTTTCACCGCGCAACAATTGTTGAAGGATCTCTAAAGCATCAAATATCCAATCACAATCCTGTGCAATCACATATTTTTTTAATGTTTGCTTTTAGTATGCCAAATAAGGATGAGTTCTTCTTCTTTGAGTAAAGAGACCAAATATTATATTGTGGGCTGCTCCTTTTCTGCAGCCCTCAAAACCAACATATACTATAGCCTTATTAATTAGGAATACTCTATAAAATTTGCTGGGTTGGTAAATGACTCTTTGCATTGATTTCTTTGAATAGTAGATATGCAGATGTTGCTTAGATTTATGGATGTGTGTATACACGTCTTTATTATCTAAACAAACACTATCAAATCTCCAAAAATGTGCCAAATTTTCTCCCATCCTTAGACTGAATTTGCTCAAATGAGAAACATTTCCAATATGAACCACCAAACACTGGTTTACAGTGTACACAAAGCTGTTAATCCCCACAGCGTAATATACTTTAGGGTCTGTAGGATTTGTTTAATTTACATGTATTTTGTTTCTCTGTTTACTATTGGTTTGGAGCACAGAATTTTCTGCTGAATTAGCAGATATCCATCCAGTATTTAAAGTATTAAAATATTTCAGTGTTTAAACAGTGAAGTCTTCTGCTGAAAACGTAACAGGTGGTTAAACCAACTGTTTAAAAAAGTCTTAAAATCACTTTCACTGAATTTGATATGTTAAGATATTTACACTGAGAGCAAGTCTGCAAAGTGCTTTTCTTCATATGATATGGGGAGTTTTTGAATTCCTTAAACCAATTCCTCACTTTCATACAAGCAAACATGATTAGGCTACATGTAGACAGAGCAGGCAACTCCAGGAAAGGGAAGTATTAACTGTAAAACTGTGGTGGTCTCCTAATTTTAATGCATTTTTTTTAAGAGAGTTTGCCAATTACTTAAGTCCCAGGGAAACAATACCTATAAGCCAAAAAGCATCTTAGGCACTTAGTCTACTATACAGTATATACAATAATAATATTTTAATACAGATGACTACAACTATTTAAAAGAAAGTCTAGTGGCATCTCAATGGGGGGTGTTTTTTTTTAATGGAGGTAGAAAATCTTAAAACAACATTTGTAATATTTTTTCTAAAAACAATTACTTCAAATTGTATACATTACCTATATGTAATAGGACAGTTTTAAATTTGTGAAGTTTAATGATTTAAAATGTAAAACTCTGTATGAGGCAGTGCAAAATATTCCATAAAATAAGGCAAATTTTGTACACAGTGACAATCTCTGTTGTCATAAGTAGAAGACCTCTGCTGACATAATATGAAAGTGCTAGCTTCCCCAATTAATAGGCTTGTTTTGCTTACTAAAAATATGTGTTTTGGCCATATCCAATATATGTAAAGATTGAGTCTTTTTTTCATGTTTTTAGAGGGCACGCAGTACATTCAAATAAAACATCTAAGTCTCTGGAGTATCTAAATGTTATCAAAACTCAGTATTCAATGACTTGATTCTTTATGAAGGCAGAAAATGAATGTCGTGATCCACTGAAAATAGACTACAAATCTCTTGGTAGTAACACAGATGTTGGATGTTTTTCAAAATTTAGCAACTGAAGACAGGATCCAGGATATGCAGGCATACAAAGAAACTACTAATGAATCTTGGACTACTATTCATCATAAACTAGATTCTGGAAAAACTTTTGCCTTCTCCCCAAAGATTTACTTAAATATATTGCAACCCAAAGTGGGCTTGTACTGAATGAAAAAAAAGGACCATTTAATTACAACATCCCCACTAGCATAAATGTATTGCTAACGAAATTCTATGTTTTTCTTCTATATATATGATTTTACTCTTTTCTCTTAAAGTAGATGGAGATAATATATCTGTTCCATCCACCTCTCTTTTCATTTCCTATGCCTGCTTAAAAATATCATCTACAATAGAACTTTTGAAATGCTAGTTGTGCCAAGGCGATATGCATTTCTATGCACTGAAAAGGCACATCTCATTTATTACAATCACTTGCATGAATACTGGGTAGAACAAGCACAGTAGTATCTCTTGTGTTGTAGTAAATTCTCCCATTAAAATGATGTGTAAGTAATAGCTTTGTTCAAGCAATTAAGAGATATACAACAAGTATAAAAAAGCCGAAAGGATGGTTGCCAGCCCACACTGCATCTGCCGGGTTATGTGTCTTTTCAGTGGAACAGAGCCAAATACTACATGCTGTACAATACCTTTTTTAGTTTATTACACTTCTAGAAGTCACTTTTTATTCACACAGAATAGTTTTGTCAGCTCCAGAAAAGAGGGAATGATTTATTCTGTCATTTTCTTTCCATTTGGAAGGCAGCTACAGTTTTTCTTTATTTCTAAAAATACATCTTTTCCTCATTTCCCCCTTTAATCTGACATCATTAAGTTTATGACTTACAGTGCATTATAACCTCGGAGCATGTACAATATGATGTCAAATGGGAAGCCTTGGGAATACAGCCAAGTTCCAGGGGAGCTTATGGATGTCAAACACACAAACATAGCTGAGTTTGACCTTGGGTAATTCAGTCATTGTGCTACTCTAATTTAAATTGAGGCATTTTCTCCTGGGAAAGTGGAAAAGTCACACACGCAGACTTATCAGGCTGCATTACTAACTTGTACAGATAACAAGACAACTTAGCCTGCTCTCCCTGCTGGACTGAGCATACCGTGGACTAAGTAATGGAAGACAAGGGGGAAAAGAGGTTTTTGATCTTCGCCTAAGAGTAACGTCTCTATGTAGCCAAGCGCAAAAGCCTCATTTCTGGAGCAGCAGTCATAACAGAGACAAGATTCCTGCACAGACCTTCATCACCATCATAAAAATTTTATTCTTATAGACAGATTTACACACAAAGTTGTACTGCCTGCTTTGTTCTGTGTCATCTGCTACAGACAGTATTCCAAAGCTAAACTTCAAGGGAAACTAAGCAGCTGGAGGTATTCCACACACAGTCTAATATGTCTGTGCCCCTAATAAGCTTCAAAACAATGGTTCGATTATTTGAAATACAGTTTCCATTAATATTTTTTTCTATAAGCAGGGTAATCATGATATGTATACTTGCACAGCACAAAACACAATAGGCAGGAAACTGGGTTTTTTAAAGGGATGGGCAGTACTGATTTTTTTATATGGCAGAAAGGGATCAGATACAAACTATTTCACACTTCTGTGGAAAAAAAAAAGCATGAAAACCACCACTGAACAGCAGTAGCATAGCAGAAACTGATTCTTCTGTTCTCTTCCAGCAGGCAGTAGTATAAGAATGGATGAACATCGTAAGCAGACCATGTTAGCTCAAAATATTAAAGGGGTTAAATACACGGTGAAAGAATACAAGCTTTCACTCTACTTAAGCATCTCAGCTAACAGAGTCTCAATAGTCAAAAACTAACATTAAAAGATGCTTAAGACAAGGACTCAGGGGCTTGCCATCCACCATATAAATGGCAGTTTGCTCACATTGTTAAGTTCCTGGATGGTAAGGCACTGCCTTTTCCAGTCCTTCCGGCTTAATATTATCACCACTCCATTTCTCTAACAATTTTCCATTGCCTCCTCTAGTCAGTGCTTACTTCATTTTTCAAGTACTCAGTCACAGCACTTTGATGTTTTCTCACAACAGCAACATGAAAAGTATAAACAAGAAAAGTAAACTCAATCACTCAGCAGAAGCAACAGCCAAAGAGCTATGTCTGAATATCTTCATCATACTATTAATCACAGCAGGCAGCCATGCTGTATTTCACATTTCTGTGTTACTGTACATACTTGGTCAAAGTATCTTCACAGTTGTCATTTACAAACGTGGTTATTCTTTCTCAGTGGATTATATTTCTCATCTTTGCTCACTTCTAGCACTAAAAAAATCTCAAGAAAATTACCATAACCTATTCTTATTTATGCATTTCAACAAAAAATTTTCCAGGGAAAATATAAATTTTTCAAAAGAACTGAGCCAGGTATTACAGATGATATGAGTGTAACATGTAAAAAACCAATTCTATGTTCTATGTCTGAATGCAAATGAAACTATGTCTTGACAGTACAGTATACAGAATACCCAAACGGGCAATGGTTTACAACACCTCCTATAGGAGAAAAAAAATTCTTCATATAAAATTGCCAATATTAGTGTCATTCTTCTGTACTTCAGATGTTGTTTCTGATTTATCCACGGGAATCCTTCTCTTCAGATGAATTAACATGTGCCCTTGCTACATGAGCCTTATTGCTAAAAAGAAGGCAAGAGAGAGCTTTAGTAACTCAAAGCTGCTATACTATTTCAGTAAGATAGACAAATTTGTTGACGTTTTCCTTCCTGAACCCTCTTAGCTAAGAGTTACAGGACAACCTTGCCTAAAAACAGTTTTAATTTTAAAATTGCTTAGGCCGTAATGTCTCCAGTTGAATGTTTGCAATCCAAGGTGCCAGACAACCAGCACTGCATAGACATACAAAGGAAGGCCAAATCCATGCACAGCCAAAACTCACAAAGTGCGTCTCTTCATTTGAACAATAGCTTAAAATACCACCCATGAAGAAAAATAAACTTTACTATATTTTCTTCCTCTCACTACCCAGGAAAAGGCTGAACTGGAAAAAGACAAAAAAAGAAGTCTGCAGGAATAACACTGAGTAGTATTAAAGGCAATGAAGTTTCAAACTCCAAGAAAGGAAACATCCATTTCCATAGAATAATAAAAGGGAGACTTCCAATGGGGTTTATCAGCTGTGTAGAGCTTTCCCCCCTCCCCTTTCCTGAGTTTTATGGTATACTCATTATGGACAAAGTTTTTAAAAATACGCTGTTGATTGGACTGGATTGTGAATGTCTGTGTTTTCTTCTGTATTTTTTTCTGAAACTATAGTAGCTGCAATTACAATTTTTGAGCACTGCCAACCACTCAGCTGAGAATTCCAGTTGTGCTGGAATACGGTCTCGTCCCCAGTCAGACAATGCATCTCATGCTCACTAAAGGCCTCAGGAGTGTCCACCAAGATTGCTGGAAACTGTAGGGAGACAGCTAGTAGACCCATCTCAGGAGATGCCAGATGGGATTGCGTAATAGTTGATTTTAGAGGAGTCATGCACCCCAGCCCTTTTACAACCAGCTAGCCTCCTTCCTCTTCAATGCACTTCACATTAGGTGAACCAAGACTGCAGTGTACGCAACACAACCCCTGTCATAATTAAAATTATTAGTTAACCCCATACTCTTTCAGGTAAATCGGGTGAATTTTACAGCATGTTTTGCAGTCACACAATCAGGTGATATCCACAGCACTGATTTAGTTACACTGCAAGAGCACTGTATAAACAGAAATATATTTAGACATAAAATTTTACAAAGGTCTTTCTGATGTACAATAAACTTCCCATAAACATGAGAAATTCATTCATACACGAATTAAAATGCAGCACAGGCTCTCTGACCATTACAGTCTGCTTCTAATCATCATGTATTTTAGCACGTAGACCACACCAAGCTTTCCTTGTCTGACAAAATATACCATTTCCCATACACCACAGAAGATGAAAGTAGCAATTAGTACAATCTAAATATACCTCTTTTTCTCTTGCCTTTTTTAGCTCATATAAGCTCCTTGCACAGTAGCTCTGCCTGACATCCTAGTGATAGGCTTTCCCCAACGGGTGAATTTTACAGCTTCATAACTAAAAAATTAATTATGTTAGCATCAGACTCTATACATGTATTCAACTTTTATAGCCATAAAAAAAAGTCAACCCACTAACTACAACTGTATGTCTAAAGAATGTATAAAACATCAAAGATTTTAGAGAAAAATCATTCTAAGTTTTATTTTATCAATATATAGCTATTCAGATAAAAAAAGGTAAGGTCGGTGTGTAAACTTTCCACACACATCAACCGCAAATAAATGAATTATTTCTTCAAACCTGATTAGATTTGGTAGGATATCCTATTAACCAATTATTCACAGCCTTACTTATCACAGCTCAACACCAGGACTTCCAACAGAACTTTTTGTAAAGTTAATATCCAAAACAGAAGACACCAACAGCATTAGAAAAGCAGCTCAAGTGTAAAATTCCTACTACAATACATCTGTTACTGTATACATATTCTAATATACAGTTAAATTACATGAGCTAAGACATTTTCAGTAATTTATTCAGGCTAAGATCTTCAAAATATTAACCAAATCTACTCTATTCAAATTAACATTAGGAATTACTTCTATATGGGAACAATCAGGCCAGTGCTGATGTTCAGGAAAATCCTATGT
This sequence comes from Struthio camelus, assembly GCF_040807025.1. Classification (NCBI taxonomy): domain Eukaryota; kingdom Metazoa; phylum Chordata; class Aves; order Struthioniformes; family Struthionidae; genus Struthio; species Struthio camelus. The sequence goes on along the minus strand of NC_090944.1, from coordinate 72,378,057 downwards.
TCAGACTGTTATTAATTTTGTCAAAATTAAGTACTATTGAACTTTACCGCTAACAAGAAAGAGCTGAAGGGTTTACAAATGATCAACCAACAAGGCATAAACTATTCATCACAAAACTGTACTTCATCCTACAAAGACTGTCTCCTCTACTGCTTATTTTATTTTACAGTTATCTCCAGGTTAAAGTTAGCATCTTGCAAGAAAAACATTTCCTGCAAATCATTTACATTCAGAATTCCTTCATTTCAAAGCAAGTCATGCACAAACTCAGCATGCTATCAACTCCTCAAAAGCCTGTGATATCCACTTGTTATGCCTTGATCGAGTAAGTTGCCGTTCATTAACACATAGATGCATTCCATTTGAAATAATAAAAAGAGGATATGACACCCCTTGTACCTTGAAAGCTGCAAGGAAAATGGGCAAAAAATTAGATTTTATTTTTATGAGTCTTCTAGGTACAGAAGCCAGATTGCAGAAGTTACAGACTAATTACTTTTTTCATGAAGGACTGAAAAAACATGAAGACTCATTATCAAATGTATTTAACTTACGCAACGAGTTTGAGACCATGACACACAAGCAGTTGGATAACGGACTATTAAGCAGCATGTCTGTAGTCCATCAAACGCACAGCGCTAAAACCTCTAGAACTGCATGGAAGAGGCTGCACAGAGTAAGAAATACGCAAATGCAAAATTTAAGACTATTTAGCATAAACTGAACATGTGAATGTACTAATGACTGGAGTCTGAGCTTAGCGGTCTAAATAATTAATCACCTCAAAAGTAGATAATCGATACCTAATGGCAGGTAATAATCAGTAGGTAAATGTATGACTCGAAGTACAAGAAATTGATTAAATGTATATACAAGGAAACTGGTTGGATTCAAGCTCCTGTTCAGGAGTTAGACCCCTGCATACAGGATTTGACTGACAACGCACACCATTAACACTGACCTAATAGACTACCCTGAGAACATAAACTTCTGTGTCCAATGCAACAAGGCTAGTAAAGGCTGAGCGAATCTGATCTCAGAAATACGCAAGAATAAAAGCATTCAGGAAAGGTCCACAGTGACCAGCAGGTGAGCAAGTGGACCTCAGACGCTCATAATGGACCAGGGCCCCGCAAGGGCCCATAGCTGCCACTGAAGCAATGTACCCTGTAAGACAGAATTTGAAAGGGCAGTTTGCACCTAACAGCACAGACAGCCATATGAGCACACTATCTGATCTTTTAATGTGGATTAGACACAAAAACAAAAAAATTAATAAAATATGAGTACATCTAGGTGGGTTCACTGCTTGTCAAGACTGTACAAATATTAATAGGAACAGAGTCTAAGACTGCAACTCCACCAAGCTTTGCCCTTGTAACTGTGAAGCTGGGGAAAAAGTAAGTACAGTTCAAAGTGTTTACAGACATTAACCTAGTCTACTAAGACCACCCAAATGAAAGAAAAAAATAACAGTCCATTTACAGGGGCTTCTCCCCTCTCTCCTCCTAACACTGAGCTTCAATTTTCGCCATGAAAATACAAAAAAAGTCATCATTCAAATGTATCTCATTTGATTATTTAGGTTATTGTTTGGAAAATTTTAATGCAATTTGAAATCCGTAGTCCGCACTAAAAATAATCTATGCATTCTCCATGTCAGGTATATGTGTGCTAGTTTCTTCTTTTCACTATACTTTAATTGTAAAAATCTGTGAAAGTTGGTCTTACACGGTATGACCAAAAGTATAGTCTTTCTTGGTTTTGAAATTTTTATTTCTATCCTTGAGAAAGGTTTTTTGCGTATATTCTTCTAACTTCTTGATTCTTTGCTTATGGCAGAACTTATACTTGGTAATTAAAGCTAAGAAGAATTAAGAGGTGTTTAATATATTTACATGCAAGCTTAAAATGAAACAATAAAGCAGAATGAATGTAAAATAAATACACAAGACCATATAAACTATAAGTGGTAAATTTGGTTAATTTTATAAAGGCCATTTATATAAATACAATAAATATCAGTTGATTTACAATACACCACAACACGATAACCAGCTCTGATAAGTCTTGATCACATTGCTCCCTCTGATGGTAAAACCCACTGAAAGGATAAAAACACTGCAGATTTCACTGCAGAATTACTTTAATTCCATTGTTTTAAAAGTTGACATGCAGTCAAATTTATGTCATAACTGAAATAAGACTAAGAGGAGGAGAGGAAACAAGAGCCCATGCCAGTTAAGAAAACAGCTGAACTGCTGGGAAGGAAACTTCACAATTACCACTTTACATCTAATAAACCTCAGAATGACAACTAAAACTTGAGTAGTCACTTGTAATGAAGAAGGATCTACTCCCATACCCTGTCTATCCACCTCAACCCCCACTTCTCACAGTACAAGCAGCAAACAAACTGCTTTACACGAACAGTTTTATTACTAAAAAAAAAAAAAAGAGTCAACTAAAACATGATGGCGGCGACAAAAAAAAAGAAATGGGAACGGGCAGCAGAGTTCCTGCTTGTGAAGCAGTACCACCCAGAGTGTCTATTCTGAAAGACTGCAAAAAGTATGTAAATACAGTCGCTAAATGTCCCTAGATATTTAGACATATTCTCCAGACACAGGATACGTGACGTACAAAGGTTAGTATGCCTAGTCTGCCAGCTGTGGCACATTCCATTCATCTTCCATTCCTACATGAAAGCCCAGAACATGTGTAGACAGAAGTCACAGAAATTTGCTCATCAACTTTTATTTGAAAATATTATTTTAAAAATATCTCCTTTTTCACACAAGTGCTGCCCCAATTTGGTAAATCAGTAAGGCTTAAGACTCAGGGTAAATCAACACAGTGTTCCCACTAAAGGAGAAAGGCAACTGCAGAGCCTAGGCTGTACAGTTTTGCTAGTCTATAGGCAATCGTTGTCATCAGTTCACTGGGACGTGCTGCACTCAATCCACAGGCACTAAAAGAATTTTAACAGTAGAGTAAGAACCTTCCAACAGACGGAAAAAAGAGTAAGTAGCCAAAGAGATTTTCCTAGCTGCCAGAGAGCCATTATGAGAATCACTGTTTAATGAAAAAAAGTTAATTTTTCCATATAATCCTACCTGGGTCAATAAGTGCAAAAGGCTATTTATGCAGTCAGTAAAAAGAACACTTAAAAATTGTTTAAGCATACATATACTCACTGTTGTTTTCTGCAGTGGAATCACAGATATTTTTAAAGACAAAATTTAGTATTTACACTGCCATGTTCAACAATACAAGGTCCACAAACTGCGTGTTTTCTAAGTAAGCAAAGTCACGGACAATCCTTCAGGGAAGGTGACTGCATGTCAAACCAAAACTTTTAAAATTGTGGTATTAACAGCATTGCTAATTGAAATAAGAAAATCATTCTTTCCAATTCTACAAAAAAATGGCATTTACTTTATCTTCTTACCTTGTATGTTTTGACTGAAGCACGTGGTAAGTCCAACGTAGAGCAAAGAGCATACTGACAACATACATGAGAATACTAAACTACAGAATACCGAGGTTTAGGAAAGAGTACAACCAGGATCAACGAAGGATCCCAATGAGATAAATGCATTTTTTAGTGCTCACTTAAACACCTGTTGCGCAGTAGATTCTCTTCCTTTTGATCTTACCAAATTCTAACTTCTGCAGGTCTTTTCTCAACAAGGAAAAAAAGAAAAAAAAAATCCAACATATTCTCCATTAACATTAAAAAAGGATTTCAGTCTGTGCTGGAAAATAGTATTTTATACAGTCTTTCAGAAATTGGAAGATAAGTCCCAGAGAGTACTGAGCATACTAGAAGTATTACGCTGGTAACGCGTATGTGATATCAAAATATCCTCGGCATTTTAACATTGCGCAGCATCACTATTTACTGTATAGAGCTGGTTTTTTTCCAGTACATAACCAATGACAATTCACATGATAAAGGACATCTAGCACATTATAAAGGACAATTCATATTATAAAGGACAAATTTACATTATAAAGGGCATCCATATATTAGTATATGGCTTTTCTTTCACTGAGACACAGAGAGTATTAAACTTCTCAAATAGGCAAAAACCGTGACTCCATTGAAACACAAAAAATTTTCTAGAGATGTCTAGGACAAATTCCTGGTACAGGTTCTTACATGCTACAGGACTATAAGCTAGAGATGGTTCAGAGTATTTCTCAGCCATATTTTTAGCTGACATATGACATTTTCAGCTCATTAGCAGGGACATTCTGGTCTGGCTTTTCTTCATGTATCCTGAAACCGGTATTAGGATGCAGTTGACATATGTGTGTATATAAGGAGAGAGAGAGTTGATAAACTAGGACTGCTACCACATTTAAGCAAGACTTGTTCAGTCAGCTCTGGTCTCCATTGAAATAAACTAACTTTCTTATCCAGGAGCTGCCATCCTAAGACTCCCAACACAAAACTCTGGGTCTTAAATGCAATTATGAGTTAAAAACAAGGCTTGTTGGACTACAGCTCAAACATTGCTAAACTCAAGCTGCTAACACACCCATTTCTGCAATGCATGCTATGGCTCCAGTGTTCTGATCTGGCATTGGGTGTTGCTTTTAGGAGTGTGGAGCACGAACCACAAACAAACATAACTGATCTTAAGATAAATTATTTTACAAATAAATAAAGTAAGTAATACACAAGTTTTCCATTGCTTCTTCAATGGGATCCTCTGGGACAAATTCTGACTTAAGTTACACTACGGGAAAACTATTTTTACCCACTGTAGCCAGAATACTTCAATGCTTTTAAACTTTTTCACATTTAAGTTGCTAAAGATTTAACCTACCATAAAAGGGGACAACGATGTGACTGTGGTTTAATGGGCCTAGATATGCACAGTATGTTTAAGACACAGTTTATAAAACGTGTCTGTAAAACTACACTCTTCATTTAGTGCCGTTTTATTATTTAAAAAAAAAAAAAACCTTAACATTTCTCCCAATCATTCTTTTCTTTTTTAATAAAAATTGAATTGCAAGTCAGCCACTCAGATACTGAGATGCAGCTCAGAGGAAAGTTACTACAGGAGGGAGAAAGAAACCATGACTGCTATACGATGCTAAACAAATATTATTCATAGCCACAAATCATTCAAAAGCGTTTGCTAATAAAATATTTCTGAAATTACGGCTTTTATTTTGTAATATACTTCCAAGTCTTTTCCAGAAAAGTACTTAAGCACATGCCTAACTTAAAGCACGTGAGAAATCCCATCTGATTTCAATGGGCTTAATCACATCCCTTAAATTCCATGCATTCTTCAGTGCACTGCTATATCAGAGGTTTTTTTACAATAATCAAATGAGAAAAAAATAAATATGTGTTCACTGTAATTCACACTTTTCACATGAAAATGTAGACATAGTCATATAATAGACACGAAAGCACTAGGTTTTTAGCCTTACAAAGTAACAAAATCACACAAAGATGAAAAGGCTAGAGCAGATTGATTCACTGCCATATGGTCACACGTTCTGTATGCATCAGCAGAACTCAGGCCCATTTTTATTTGAGATAGTGTTTCCGGACATGACAACATCACTTGAACACAGTCAAAATCAGAAGTCTAAGCTGCACAACCACTGTCCTAAGGAAATTATAATATTCTTATTTTGCATTCTCATACAGGACTGACATGGATACCCTGTGAAATTTCATGACGAATTCTGAATATAAAATATAATATTAATATCAATTAAAAATATAGCATTTATAAATTTGGCATTTTAAATGCCTCACCAAGTGTGATATCTTACATCCAGAATCCAGCTTCAAAGCCTGAAATGTGTCTGTCAGATATTGAAGATTTAATTTAGAGAAGCACTGTTCTCTAAAGAGAATGGGAGAAACAATACCTTTTATTACACTAGCTGATGTTTCAAAACATATACATACACATTTCTTTTTAGATAAATGAGCCCTTCTTGAAGTCGCAAAGAAGGTCTCACATATCCAAAAGTTTGCTCAGTTTTCACACTCTGAAAAGAAGTTTTTGTACCTGCAAGTGTTTTCCATTTTTTCCAGTGGTATCACTTGATAAAATATAGATACTATCTCTTCTATAAAGGTTGCCTCTCATTTCCTTAGATCGTCAGAGCTACAACATCACTATTAACATAAAACTCAATTTATCTAGAAACCCTAGAGCCCCATGTGCAGAAGATAGTATCTACTCTGAGGGAAGCTCATGCAGCTGGTAGAAGTAGAAATTTTCCCAACTAGTTTTATCCCTAAAATTCCAGTCTAGGGCCTCTCTGGAGCCATGAATACCAGTCATAACAAACTGTATAGTAGCTATGCATCAGTCTTTGTCAGCACTCCAAGGATAGCATGTGGCAACAAAACATGTTTCTTCTGTGTGTTTCCCTTGTTATTAAAAACATCCCATTTAATGCCTTTCCACTTAAACCTCTGATAATGACTGAGTAACATCTTCCAGAAAACAGGTGGAGAGCTGAACCAGAGAAATACGACAGTACTAAAAAACATGAATGTTTCTGTTTGTTTGTCAACCCCCTTTCCCACCCCATCTTGCAAAGCTACAACTATGAATATTATTCTATTATATTCTCTTGGACATTTTTTGAAGATAGTGACTGTTTAGCTTTTGAAGAAAACGGCTTTTAAATCATTTTATCTTTTATTTAACGCAGAAGATATGCACATCTCTTTCTATTAAGTGTGTGTCAACAGTGAATGCTTTATCAATGCTTATCACCGTCAAACTGTTTCTTCAATTACATGCGACTCTCATGAAACATGAACGATCTCAGTTTGTTTTAAATGTCAAAATGCATCATCTGCTTCTGAGCTTCGTCTGATATGGTCTGCAAACAGTAAATGGGAAAAATATAATACATAAACAACCTCTAATGTAGTTTGGGAAAAGTACCTCCAAATTTGTCACTGGTGGATTATGGTATGTCAATCACAGAACGCTGAAACAGCAGAGGGCAAAGTAAGCAGCAAAACACATACTTCTATGTCACAGCGATTGTTGTGCCGTACGTAAAGGTATTACAGGGGTATTACAATACTGATGCTTTTCCTTCAACTTTGTTGCAATGTGTAAGATTCAGTACCCTCAATTTCCTGTACTTTCCTATTAGAGTTGAGATCGGGAGCCTTGGGGTAGCACTGTGCTCCTGATCCACTGTACTTCAGAGTGGGTGATAATCTGGGGTCTTCTATGACAAGCTATGTCACTGTGCTAATTTCTGTGTCTACAAAAGGGTTTAAGAAAATAGCTAAGACGCTCTCCCTTTAAAAGACACGTTGATTTTTACTTTGACTTCAAGTTATGACATTTGTCTTCAAGGACTGTTTTTAGTTGAAAGTAAATAATGACTCATCAAGGCAATCATTTTTGCTTGCTAAACCCATAATTCCTTCAGAAGACACTCACTGATATTTAATAAACCCCATTGCTTTCATAACAATGAAATATTTCAGCATAATGCCAGTAATGCATTACTGGAAGTTAGACTAGATAACTTCCACGGGTACTTTTCAACTAACAATTCTATGATTCTGCAATTTGACTACAAGATGAATTGCCTGTAATACAGCAAGTCCTATAAATAATGATATCATGAGGATACAAACTACAATATGCTATGATGCAATACAGAAGTAGAATGACAGATATTTAAACAAGGTAACAAAGATTTTAAAATAATTTTCACTTCACTGAAATTAAATTCAGCCAAAGCACAACACTTCAACTTCCACAGCGCGAGAAGACTGCCCATTGCAGAGCGCTGGAACACCACACAGCTATGCTAAAAACTGCAGGTGTGGGGACTAAGTGACAATAAACTAACTACAACCGAAAACTGATCTGCAAGGGGATCACATCTGACACTTTCACATGTTAAAAAAAAACAACAACATGGAAACGACACTGGCCAAAAAGGTTGCTAGGGATTGTCCAGGTACAAGTAGAGGCATAAATGCAAAAGGAGATATGATAGTCTATATAATCTGATGAAAAATGAGTAACTTACCTAGTGCACAATGTTAATGACTGTCCAGGTTCCACAAAAGTGAAAAATAGATTCATTTAGTTTAAGTCTCACACATCGGCTAGTGTTCTGTCCTACAGTACTGCAATCTATTGTTTAATTCTAGGTTAAAACGAAGTAATCTAAATATGCACTCTGTTATATAAAAGGGCTAGAGGATGAAATTACATCAGTTTCTAATAAGGCGCTTTGAAACCCTAAACTAACAAGGTAGCAGCCAAATTATTTTTTGCCCACTAATACAGATTGAGCAGCAAACAAGAAGGAGGTGAAAATAAAATAAAAAGCCTAAAACTTCTGTAGTTCTCCAAAGCCTACAGTTGTTTGCTATAGCAGGACACAACAGAACGCTAAACGTTTTATCATGTTATTAAAAATCTCCAAAAGCAGTCTTACGAGACCTTCTTCAATGTAAGGTTCTTCCAATGCAAGATCTGTAAAGTTTCCTTCTCTCTCATTGCAAAATCAAATAAAAGAAATTTTAACATGCATCTTTTGGAAGAGTATTTTTAGTTAATATGTAGCAAAAATCAGAGTATTTATTTTGAAGACAGGCAATAATAAAGTAAAATCTGATGTGCTTCATTTTATCTCCTACTTTTGTTTATATGTTGCATATAAAAGCTATGGCATCTGCAATTATTAATACCACATTTTTCTGTCTGTGTAAAACCAACTTAGGTGGTTTTAATTATACTTTTACTTTACAAATAGCAGCCTGTACATGGTGACATGGTCACACCAGAATATAAAAAAGGACCATTTGTTTATTTTCCTCTGTGAAATACATGTCTTACTATTCTCCTTCTTTTCTTCCAGGATATTCTTAAACTGAACTTATTATCAATGAACAGCAAACTTCTCTCCTGTACACGAACGTACAAGCGTATTCTGGACTGGGAAAGACAATGAGAGTCCTGAACTCTTTAGGAATCATCCCAGAGGTTAGGTGCCAGAGGTAAAGCACTACCTACACACCCCAGCCCAGCCTACTCCACATTGCCTGCCAGAACCCAGCTAGAACTGAAGTGCAACTGCAGTGCATCTGATGGGTTCCAGTTTTTCTCTGTGTGAGGTAGCAACTTCCATCATTCTCCTGCTGATGCTCAAACTACAGCTATTTATTTACAAAGATGTGTGTAAAGACAGGAAACCTGAAGTATGGTAAACCCTACTTTGATTCAGATTCTGTTTTGATCACTGTATAATCTTAAGACTAGATTCCCCCACCTCTGCTGCATGGAACTGGGGGTGAGAAGGCAAAGGAAAGCAAGCAGGACAGATTTGTCAGAATGGTGGCTCTACACAGTATGAAGAGAAGACTGCAAGTAAGGAGTTCATATAACCTTCTGGTCACTCATTGCATAAGGATTTGAAATGTAGCAGGGGCCACAAATTTACAACAAATAAAAATAGGAAAAATAAATAAATTAGTGACATAATACAATAAACAGTGTATGTATTACAGCTAATCAAACAGGCATCTCAGAAAACACAGCAGCTGCTCATTTCAGTCAAACGCAATTCCTCCAGAGGCCCAGAGAACAGGGGTGCACTTACATTTCCGAAGCAGCACGTGGCCATGCAGTCACTACCCTGGGACTAAGATGGAAGAATTTATTTTTCAAACAATAGCAGGGATGGTGTGAAATTGCTCATATTTACGATCATATGAGTTTCACCTGACTGCGAAATAGTTTAGGGATGGGAATCATAGAAACAATCACTTAGTAGTTTATTTTAAAAGAAGACAGAATAAACAGCAAAATTTGAGTTAGAACAGTATTAGTGATCTCAAAATTATGGAAAAGGCTGTCAGAATAAAAGCTACACTGTAGTCCACTATCCTTCAGGAGGACTACCTGCTTGCAGAAATGAGCATTATTTATTTTCTTAAATACAGAACTCAAAAATTATCCCTGTTATTTAACTAACCCAAATAGCTGCGCCTGGCCTCTCTTCCCGAGGATGAAAGGTTCTCATTGACTGTTCAGGAAAATGAATTCAAAAAAGGAATCTCTCTATTCAGAAAACCCAACTGTCCATCAAACACATAATCCAACAGCAAGCACTTTCTAAACTATCTCAGCTGCAGAGACAGCCAATCTTTCAAATAACCAAGGACTAGAATATTCAGGGCAAGATGACAGCACCAGTTTAACACAGGTCTTGCATTCAAACTTACTCACACAATCTAATATGTTTTCAGTAAAGGCCAGATTATTAGGCTCCTAGAATTTCTATCACGTAAATCTTATGCACCTAGCTCACAGAGTGAAATCCTGAAGCTGAAGTTAAATACTTATACCCCCTGAAACCTGTGAAGAACCAGAAGTCCTGCATGATGAGCAGGACTGCCTAGAGCAGTACAGAACACCAGTATAGCACAAGCAGAAGAGGCAGAGGATATACATCTGATACTTTCCTGCAGCTTGAACCACCAAAGCCTGTGATAGAGAACACCTCTTTCTACCTGCGGTCTCTAGCCCAGAATCCTGCCTTGTGGCTTCTAAAGAACCAAGCTAGAATCACTATTTTCTTTTTTAAAACTTGTCTCGGAGTAGAGTTTAACCATGATAAAACACTGAAGAGGCTCTTGAAGCAGGTTCAGTATCTGCTCTAGGTTCAAACCACAGATCTATTTCCCAGGATAGCGTCTAGTATTTCTATGCTAGATCTGAGTCTGGGTGCATACTTAGGACAGAAGGAGTGATGAAACGGGACTCTTCCCATCCATTACACTTAGGCTCTGCCACTGTTCACCAAAAAGGTAGAAGAATAAACTCTTGCCTTGAATCACTGTCACCCTGTGACACTAATAGTAGCGTAAGGGCAAAAAATTCTTTCTCCGCACACAAGTATCACAGTGTAACAACTTTCACCTCAGTTTGTAATCTGCAAGAACACTTTCACATATTAGCACAAAGGCATGGAATAACTATGAAAAATACTACAGAAATTAGGTAATAAAACGGCTATTGAAGTATGCATTTGTCAGGCCTCCAATGCTGCAAAAACATCTCAACTACTATGCAAAACGTATTTTTGCACTAAGCTAAACTGGCTCATCTACTTCCTATTAATAACCGTACTATGTATACTGCACAAAATAATTCTTTCACATGCTAAGAGACAAGAACTTCTGCTTAATCTTTTATGACCTTTATAAAACTTTATTGAATTATGAAGCCATGTAGCTCTTACATGCTCTAAAGTTTTGGTTGGGAACAGTTTAAATGCATAAATAAACGCAGCTGTCCCAAGTAGTGTCACCATGATGACTTAAGATGCTGTTATGAGCTTCCAGTTCCATTCCACGCTAAATCAGCAGTAAAACTGTACTGCAAGATAAAGTCTCAGATATGAGATACCCATTCAGGAGCAAAGCAATCCTTATTTTTAAAAAAATAAAAAAAAAAAATAGACATTTTAAAATGTCTCTTTCCAGAAATTTCTCTCTCATTTTTAAAATACCTTTCTCAGTTCCTTGCACTTGTGTTACCTACAAAAGTCTCTGCTGTAAAAATATATGACAATTAATTTATTATATGGAGAATCTCTTTCAATATATCAGAAATATAAATATGAAATCCCTTTATTGATCTTTAATACACTGATCCCAAGCTGAGACTCATGGGCAACACGCTGCTTACAAAACCCTCCAATACTGTGACCACAAGAAATTAAAAGTGTTAAAAATGAAACCAATACTTTGGATGGCAGGCCCCCAGTCAATTTTAAGTTTGACCAGAACACGTTACTTCCTCAGAACTGAAGTTCCTCAGAAGTTTTGCCTGAAGGCTAAAGAAGCTTGGAGACTGCATCCTTAAAGGAAATGAAAAATCAGAAAGGAAAAGGAGAAGAAACGTCTGCCCTATTTTCCCCTGCTATTCCACCAATGACAAGGGGAATCTCCATCAGATACAGGAGAGGGGGATATACTCCCAATTCTCATAAATCTCTTGAAATCTAAGAAAGTCCTAAAAGAATTAATTTAAGTCATCTGCAACAGTCTAATCATCTGAAAGTTCTTGTTCATGTTTTCAGTAACACTTGCTTTGGCAAAACTGCCTGGCCACGATGGATACGTATTTTGATAAAACTACTTGAACAAGACATATCACTGCACACTGTTTTAACATTTTATTCTTCCAGTGTACCTCAATTATATCCATCAGCACTCCTACAATTTAAGTTCTGCCAAATCCTATGTAACTATGATCTTTAATATTCAGTAGGTAAAAGTTAAGTTTAAAAACCACGCGTGAACTAAGATTTGAATCGAGAAGTTCAGAAGCTCTCCCAATATCTAAGTCTCAAATCTAAAGTAAAATCTCTTCAAACACAATTTGAACATAATTCAATTTACTTCATAAAGTTTAGCAACACTGGTACTTACTGACTGTTCACTTAGATCCTGAGAGTCTTCCATGGAGGTTACTCACTCTTCCTTTCCCCCACAAACAGAAATTATCTTATCTTCAAAATATATAGCTCAGTGGTCTAAATTAAGAAGGAGAAAAAAATTAAAATGTGTTAGTCTGTGGTCCTGACTTCTAAGGCAAATCCACGATAAACAAACACCTTAATTGAGGGTCTGCTTCCACTGAAATCAGCAGCAAAGTTCCCATTGACTTCTGTGAAGCCTAACACATAAAGCGTTTCAACATAATCACTACTATTTTGGGAAGCTATCTAAAACATAGAAACAGAAACACATTTAGATAATAATTCTTCAACTTCTACAAGAAAAAAAAAATTAAGAAAACAAAGAAATAGGAAAGTGAAAACGTTTAACACGGGCAGCTATTTAGGCAGATAGCAAAAGATAACTCTTGGAAGAACATGTTAGAAAGATGATTGCGGAATACAGAACAAAGATGCTTAATATGCATTTAATGATAACCTCTTTAGTCATTAAGTGTCTGGCAGAAAAAGGTTATTATGCAATTATCAGCATGAAGTCCCCTCTCTAAAGTCCATTAAATAAAATACACAAAGTGGTTTAAAACAAGCAACTCCCTGCTAAATGACAGACATTATCCTAATCATCTACGATGCATATGCCTTCTCCCATAGAGTGAACCACTCTCATCAAATACTTGAGATCTTAAATATGAAAATTTTATCTTCTAAAAGATCTGCCTAGTAATGATTATGGTAATCTTGGCTATAAGACCACAGCTATACCACAGTCTGTGCTCCTAGGAAAGATCTGCTTGAGAGTTGTGAGCAAATCTGAGTAATTTAAAATACAACAAGTGCCAGGGATATTTCATATAGCAATAATCATAACATGATAAATCAAAACTAGTGTTACATTTAAAAGAAACTGAAATATATAACAGTACGCAAACGCGTAAGTTAAGGCACTCAGACAACCTAAATTTACCTGGATTTGTTTATCAGCAAGGTACCTGAAGAAAATATTGCCTAGGAATACTCCCACTAACAACAAACATATTATGTATCTATCTTTAACTTTTATTTTAAATGTTAATTAGTAACCTCTTATATGTTACACTATCTTAAACCTCCATAAAAGTAACAATTACTTATCTGAGGTTAAACAATTTATTAACAACGAATTATTACAATTAACAATTTATTTAAACAATTGTTTGCATTCACCAAAGCACGTAAAAAAAGGAACTGGAGCTATGAACCATTCCACCCCTATATCCCCATGCACCACCCTACTTTTTCCTGTGAATACCTCCTCTGTTACCACAAAGAGCCACCTACCTGCCATACCTCCACTTACTGCCCAATTCGAAAATCCCAAAATTGCCTTGCATTTTGCATTAGGCATTTCCCAGAACATACACACATAAAAACTTACAGCCCCAATCTACTTTCTTTCTTGTTTCTATTTCCTCTCTTTCATGCCCCTAAGATTATCCCTTCCTGTTTTCCTCCCCTCTTCTCTAAGTTTCAAAAAGATATTTATTAGCATTTCATTAATGTTGCCATCATTTTACATTAGGAAAAGACCAACTGCAAGCAGCTCCTATTGCATGTATTTCACCTTAACAGAAAACCATACAAAACTCCTGTCTTTCAAAATGCCTTCAGATTCCTCTTGATTTTAAAAAGTTTCAAGCCACTGATGTCTTCACCCAGGATGGCTTCACCAAAATAGTTACCATCTCCCGAAGTGTGGGGTCAGTGCGGAGCCAGCACCCTTATATTTTTAAAAATTGTCTGCAATCTTTTGTCCAACTGAGACAAAAGGGGAATTGAAAGCCTTCTTTAAAAGTCAACTTAATATAGGTAAATTTAAGACAGGAGACTACTGAGAACAATGGATATTTTGAAAGAAAGCAGCTCTACACGGAATTTCCTGTAGCAGGTCATTATTCATCAGCCCCTGCCAAAGAAGGTAATTCCAAACATAAAGGTGAATTTTCACAAAAGGAGAACTGATCTTACAATATTCCATAAATAATATAAATACAAAATTTGTTTTAATTTAATTAAGAGTCTGAAATGTGTGCATGCTATATTGCATTAGTAAGACTACCTTTGGAAAAAAATGGCCAAGCACACAACAATAAAATACAAGATTCAGCATAAATTGTTTGACTAGTTTCTAAGTTTACTGAGTGAAAGTCAATACCTGCTTTGCATTCAAACAGTAAATGCTCTAATTCTGAATGCCGATAACGGAAAGCGGCCGAACCCTCACTTTCTGTTTGAAGCTCTACCATTACTTAATTATGGAACCATATCACAACAGATAGGCCCATATTCATGTTTCTTTCCTTATTAATCATGGACTTAATCAAAGCCCACTGTAATCAACGGATAGATGTGACATTTTTTCTTTAAAAAAATGAATTTCTCAGTATTTTAAGTAAGTCTAACAGGAGTTTTACTGTTGAGAATAGCCTGTTTTTCACCCACAGTGTGTGTGTGGTTGTACATCCTAAAACTTCAGATGCAAATGGCGTATTTTCACGCTGTCACCATTAACAAACAAACAAATGCCAGACAACTCCATGTATCAAGAAAAGATCCTGGTTGATTCAGTCCCTGAGGATGACTCAAGTAAAACACATACACTGGAATGTACTGTTAAATACGCCACTTGTATTAGTCATCTTTAAATATGACTGAGCTTCCATAGCTTTTAAATTTACTTTACTGAATTGCAAGACAAGCCTGTTTTAATCTTTGCACAAATGTACAATCTGTTAAATGTAGCTTTTGCACAAATACGCTATATTATAATAGTTTCAGTAGGGCTCTCTTGTTCATCCTTATGTTGTCTCAAAATTCAAATAGTCTATTACTGAAAGTGAAGCTTTTTAAAAATAAAATTGTGAATTAATGTCCTTTCAATATTCTATCTATCTAATGCTTTAAGAGATCATCGGCTAAATCCTGCTGCATTTTGAGCCTAGTTAAAGCTGCTGATTATAACCAATCGCTAACACAATGATTTTTATAATGGCAGTTATGCCAATTGCACTTAGACCAAATCCTTTAGGGTTTAGTTTTATAAATTTGTAAAAGAGGAGAAAAACCATTAGAGAAGTCAGTGATTTAAATAAGACCAACATTACTCCCTAATAAAGATATAAAATTAAAGGATAATAGTAACCTCGTGCTGTTTTATGAGGCAATAATCCAGTTGCCAATTCAACCTTGTAGTTTATCCCATCTAGAGAACTAGATTAAAAACAGAGGGAGGGAGGGCACTTTTATCCCTATTATATTGGAAGTGTTTCTAACTGCTTCTAACTATTTTTAAAACTGTTGTTAAAAGCCTTACCTCACAGACAAGTCAGAATGAAGAAAAAAGTCTGTTTCTGCTCTTGATCCAGTCCTTGCAGATGTGGCTTTAAAACTGATGAAGTGTTTTATGCTCTAAGATAAAAATTTTACCTTTCTAAGAAATGTCTTAATTAGGAGGAATCCTGACGTTCCTCATCAGCAAACACACTTAAATATAATTATTTATTTATTTATTTTTATCTGAGAGAATAAAACACTTCATCAAGTTTAAACTGCAACTTCCAGGACTTGACCATGAGGAGAAACATGTGGGGTTTTTTCCCAGAGATACACCCATAAGTTAAAAAACTAAAAAACCCACCTTCTTCTGCTCACTGATTTGGAAATACACATTTGAATGAAAATGTAAGACAGCAAGGATATGATCTCTCCCATAACAATGATTCCTCCAGTCTTTTATTCAGCAGAAAGTTAGCATTGCAAAAAATGAAAAATTGACCAAGGTATTTTCATTTCATATGAAATGTTTCGAAAGAATTTGTGTTGCAGCTCTCACAAGCTCAGAACAGAATGTGAAGCTTGAGAATTCACAGGTTAAAAAAAAAAAAAATCTTAAAACACTTGAAGTTTCCCAAGAGTATTTCAAAGTCTGCTTCAGGCCCTGAAGTCAGCCAGATGGAGATCCAAAAAGAATCTGTCATCTGGAAGAGCAGTCTGGCCATCAGACAAAAATTTTCCTCCTTTTCACTTCAATCCAGAAATTTAGGAAGAGAGTCTTCTCCTAGGCCACTCTTGTTAAATTAAATTATTGGGGGGGGAGGGGGGCAGGTCTCTTCACTTTCTACAATAACAATTCTTTTCAATTATAGTCTCCTTAGGGATATAGTCAGGTTCTTTTTATTATTTTTAAACTGCAGAACACCTACTGAGGTTACCTTCAGTGATACTCCGGAAATAAGTCTTGGTTGTAGACCAAAGGAGCTACAGAATCCCAGTCAAGTTTACTGCAATGTTGTTACATTATAATATATGCCTATAGTAAGACTAGAGAATAGAGAGAATGGTGCTGTGGTTAACACAATTAATTCAAAGCTACAAAGAAAAATTCATTTCTGTCATGGCCACAGACTGATAGAGAGTCAAAATTTTGATTTAAGTGACAAGTGGTCACAAATAGAGCAGTATCTAATTTTCTAGTGCTCTACTTCAGAAACCTGTGATAGTAGAAGTACTTAGTGCTTAGAACTGCAGCTAAAGACATGCAGCATGTCCCACAGTAAGGTGCCATTATGTGAACAAATAAGCACAGCCTCAAGGGTCTGAATTCTCAGTCTTAGGAAAGCCTCTGTCTGCCTTTTGCACCTTTCCTACAGAACATTTGCGTTAAATACATGGCACTACGAAAGGCTATGCAAGGAAGGTAATGAGAAAATGAGCTGTTCTACAATCAGTGCAGGCAACTGTGGCGCATATACATTGCAATCTCACTAAATTAGAGGATTTTGTGCTAGTTTTTTCCCCATGAAACTCATTTCTTTGAAGGAACAGGAGAGAAGGTGCAGGCAATAATAGGCATTGCCTGACTTTCAAGCATTTGCTTTGCTACTTAGGAAAACATTCTTTCACTCAGTTCTCTGCATGTAAATCACCTATAATCTGATATGAAAAAAGCTAAAAGGAAAACAAATCCTGATTTACTAGAATTTTAATTTACTTTATAAGTATAGCTGAAACACATATTTGTGACAGTAAAAATCACGGCTCTTTCTCAGTCTCCACTAGTATCACATTTGGAAAGGAAGTAGGATCCATACTCCATATGAAGAATAACAGTGATGTGTTTTTACAATAACCTAGCTTTCTTCAAAATTCAAGCAGACAAGCCAACAAGGAAAAATATATTATTTTAACACATTTAGAATAAACAGATTAAGGCCTTCTAGAAACTGAAGATCATTCTCTGTCCTTATTTTGGTAGGAAAATGAGACTATGTCAGCTTTTCTATCTTATGTCGTAAGGCAGAAGAAAAACTAAAGTCCTTAATATGATCTTGGAAAGGCTATGGCTTGATGTATTTTCTACGGTTAATTAATTTTTACTTTTGTAGGCTTTTGTATTTTCCCCTATTCAAATGCTGTATTTTCTTGAGAGAAATGTCAACCTTAATAAAAACATTTCTCATTTAATGGAAAGAACAGAAAGAAGAAATATCATCATCTATATAACTGCAAGGGAAGGTAAATCACTAACAAACTTTAAATCTCATAAATATAATAAATGGTTGACAAGGCACACAAAGCCATCTTGACAGCATGATCTAGTCAGAGGCATATGTTGCTTCCTGAGAAAAAATGGCAGATGAAGAGAAAGTATACAGAACATTTGGAGTTTTAGCTCTCACATTTTTCATTCTATGTTCCTTTGAATCAGAAGGATTCTTGCAGGAAGCCAAAGTGGCTTGGAAATCTTGCAAGCACATTTAGGCTTAGCCGAAGTAACTAGTCTTCATCTCCTGAAATCAAGATGAGTGAAATGAGCCTCCTGAAAAGCTCATATTGCATTACAGAAATAATTTTTTTCCACAATCTAGGGATTAACGGAAATATGGAACACCCTTCTTTCCTTTCCTCCTCTTCTAAGACTTTTTCTAAGGCCCTCGTCTCTCGCAGGTAAGATATTGCCCTCTTCAGATCAGTCTGGTTTCAAACATTTTAATTTTGTTGAGGATAAGAATTTATCCTTGGAGAAGTTTTACAGTTTTGTGGAACTCTCCGCAGCACACCCAGGACCCACTTTTCTGTCTATTAATGACTTGCAAAATGCTGAGATCCTTCTTTATACATAAACCTTGATCTGCAACTAAGAGGACAGCATGCCATGCCACATTGAGTGCACAGCTTACTTTAGCTCTGAATCTGTTCAGCGGCCCCTGGTGGGGGGAAAATAAATCTTTTCCGATTTTCACGTCTGCTGGGTATTTCCCTACACCAATTTTCCTTTGCAGACGGATTGCTTAAATAGAGAAGATACATTACTCCTTATTCTGAGTTATCAGTTTACTTTAGGAATTCATACAACAATTTACGTGACTTCAGTAAGCTTCTGAGCACAGATGAATTTCCTGCCTGCTACAACCACATACACTATCCTTGCTACTACTCTACATGCAATGAACACAAAAGGAATTTACAGACTCTGCTGAGAAGCGAAAGAACAAAGCCCCTTCCTCTATAATAAACAACAACCCTTGCTCTCAGTACAAAATACACAGGTAACAGCCTGTCAACTAAATGATCGGAGCAGTGCAGGAACACCCCTTCAGGACCTGCTTAGTAGTCTCATTCTTTCGTGTATCCGTCACGTATGTGCTTAAGAATATGCATGTACCTACACTGAGAATACGGTATATATTCCAGTGTATAAAGAAATCATACTTCTGAAATGACGGATTCAGAATTTCAACGTGTGATGTCACAAATTATTAGCACAAAGACTAAATCAAGAATTAAAAACAAAATCCTGGTATGCTATGTCATCAGGACACCGATAACCCATAGGCTTAGATTAACTGAAGATCTAGCACCTGCCTATTATTGCAGCTGGAGAGGAACGAGAACATTTGTTCCTTGAGAGATACAGACAACACAACTCATCTATTTCCATATCTTTAGACAGAATTATCCATACTGGGTTATCATGAACGCTAAAAACAGGGAAAGAAAGGATCTTTCACGCTAGTAACGCATTTATAGTTCTATGATCATCTACTTTCCTTTTGCCTCCTCCCTCCCTTTAAAAATTATACGTCTATAACAGAGATATATTTTTTGTTATTTCCATCTCCCTTTCTAAAAATGTGAATTCACGCCAGATATTAAATACAATAATCAAGACAGACATGACTCATGCCACCAAACTCAGGTCAAAAAATTGCTGTTAATTGGGCACTACATATTTCTGCTACACACAGGCTTATAAATTCTGCACGGTCTTTGTTGAATGTTTGTATTATTGTCACTTTACTGCAGTTTTTGCATGGGAACACTGAGGAATGAATCCTAGCTTCATTCTCCAAGAGTCAATTCTTCATGCAGACTTGCTTCCTTGAACTGAGTTTCCTGAAGCCTGGCATTGCTTGTGTGGCATTTGCAGACATTTTGTTCAAGAAAAATTAAGATATTCCCACTCTGCAGCAGATTTTTCTCTTAAACAAAGATGCAAGTCACACCATCACAATACCATTTGGCATCAGTAAAAAACAGGCACTCATGACAGATAAGCAATAGCAACAGAGATCGTGATCTTAAACAAATGAGGCTTCTGCATCAGTTATGTAAATGCCAAAAGCAAGAAACTGAAAGAATCTATGACAATAGTTTTGCCTG
This sequence comes from Struthio camelus, assembly GCF_040807025.1. Taxonomy (NCBI): domain Eukaryota; kingdom Metazoa; phylum Chordata; class Aves; order Struthioniformes; family Struthionidae; genus Struthio; species Struthio camelus. Next base: position 72,357,855 of record NC_090944.1, on the reverse strand, counting down.
CTTTCCTATTATCATCATCATAGAACACAACAAGTGGAAAAACAGGAAAACAGAAAGACTTCTTGGCAAATGGTAAAGAACTGGAAGCACTATGTCTCATTTACTGTTGGCAAAGTAATACTTCAGTGCAGCTTTTATTCCCCTTGAAGTGCAGCTTTTATTCCGCTTCCCTAGTTACCAATTTTACCAGTACACAGACATGGCTCAAAATTACTTCCCCTGCTCTTCCTACCACTGCCATACCAAGCATTAGCTTTAAGAATTTGAGAATATAGAATTATAAACTCAGCAATTTATCTCTTATCCTCATTGTAACATTTCATGATACACAGCAGAACAGAACTGCAAATCCACTGATGCTGGGGGCTTCCCAAATGATAGAAAGACCTCTTCACCCACGTTTAGACAAAGCATGCAGTTACACAGACCTCCTTCCGACTCATTTCAGACAAGTAAATTTCAGACTACTCTGGCTAGAAATAAATACAATAAATGCTAAGTCTGTTTCTGGACTCCTTGTAAACAAATTTAATCTGGAATTCCACTGTCTTCCCTTCAAAATATAGCAAAATTTATCTGCAAAAAAAAAAAAAAGTAGTATTTTCAAACTGATGATCAGTCAAAACTACATGATCCTTACCTAAAAAAATATATATACATATGGTTCCGAGAAAAAAAAAAAAAAAAAGAATGAAGAGATGCCAAAGGTACAAGGATACTCTTTTTTAAATGTAATAAAAATTTCAATTTTATTTTCCTATTTACAGGTCACTGCAACATTTTGAAGGGCTAGGTTCTTTTGGGGAGAAGGGTTTTTTTATTGTAATGCATATTTTGGTTAATTTCTGAGACATTCCGCCTCTGTTTTTGTAGAAGGTGGCTGAATACAAACCAAATTAAACATTTCAATTCTTTATAAATAAGCCACTGAAAACAGAAGGAAAAAGACCACGCTTGGTTAGCCGGACTATTTAAAGAGACACTAACAACTTGAACATATTAATTATTCATTATTATCTCTCCCCAAAAGATAGTTCAAATTTACCTTTCACAGATAAATGGGGCTTTTTTTACCTTGTGAATCAAAAATAGTATAATGTAGTTACAAAAATTATTTCTAAAATAGAGATCCTATGTATCATTTTAGAATTTGGGTGAGCCTAAAAGTAAACACATCCTCCAGTAAAAGCAAACAGTAGTTTTACATGCCTGCACAAATTAGCAAATAAAAAAAAATTAAAATGAAAGCCTTTACAGCATACCTTCTATACATTTGAATTTCTTTTTAAAAGATGTGCCAACATTTCAACAGTGTATTCACAAGTTACATGCTTTGATGAGTATGCAATGATAGTTATTTAAAAAGTTCAAATAATAGCTAAAACTCCTGGAAACATCTTGATGAAGGAAAAAAAAATGCAGCTTTCACTTCCTTTACCATTGTCTGTTTCACTACCTGCCCCTTTTAGGCAGCTTCCACTACTGTTACTACAAGTGTTTCACATAGAATTCTTGAACGGAACATTTTGAAATACTAGAAAGAATATGAAAGCAAGGCCACAGAAAATAAACATGGGTGCCTTAGTTCCAGTTTGGCAGGACAAACCTAATCTTTTTCTTAATTAAGCTGACAGTAACCCCCTAAATATTTCTTTTGTAAAAGTGTTCCATTCTCAATGAATTACTGAACAACAGGGCACAAAAATGTGCATACAAAACTATCTCAGAATAAGTAACTCCTGTTGTTCCCAGCACATAACTCAGATGATTTCCTACAGAAAATGAGGACAGTTATTACTCATCAAATCTAACAAAACAGCACCAATATCATCAAATGAAACTGAAATAATCAGAACACCATGAATGAAAAGTAACAGAATTCGTGTTCCAGCTTACTCATCAGAAAGAAAGAAAATGCTAAAAGAAACATTAAAAGTGTTGACTAGTCTAGATTTTTATATGTTGCAGATCTTCCCAAAAGCTATCTGTAAACATTTTGATCATAGGCCTACCAGTAATCCTCATACAGAATTTAAATGCCATGAAGTACTTTGAACAGCTTGCTACCCCACTGGTGAAATTCCTTTACCGAGAGAGCAGTAAGTGTGTAACACAAAGTAATTATGAAAAACAGGTATGCTGATATTTTCATTATAATTGATTTGACAATGGGTCTTTTACCAAATTCCTTTTTCCCTACTTAGGTATTTATAAGGTGCGATCAAACTACGCTACATTCTCCTTTGGTAAACAAAGTGGAATCAGCTCATTCCCTGGAAGGCATGTTTTCCAACTGTTTAATTATTCCTATGGTCTTATCTGAAACCTGTCCACTTTTTCTAGAATCCTTTTTAAGGCTAAAAGATGGCAGTTTTCCAGGAGCAGTTGCACCCATGCTATCTACAGAGGTCGTGTAACCTCTCCTACCCTGTATGACACCACTTCTTCCCAGCAACTATTACTCCTTTCTGACTGTAACACCATGTTCATCATTTGCTATGGTCTACAGTTGCTTTTTTGAATAAACATCTGGCTTGTATGGAAGCTGTATGCTGGTACTCAGCTTACTGAACAAGCCACACCACTCTGTATTAGCAATTCGCTCTCTATCACTTACTTTTCCTCAATGTTTGTAGTAGCAGTACTGTGACCATTATAGTCTACCAACAGAAATAAAACACACTTTGTAAGAAGAAAGTATCTCTTGCATTACGGCTATAATTGATCTAATAAAAGATATTACTTCTTATGGATATTATCAATCTTTGTGTCACTATCACTATTAAAATAATAAGTAGTTTTGATTTAATGACCAACCTTGAAAATACTCTGTGTAGCAGTGTCCTTTTTAAAGCTTCATAGGAGAGTATTTTTTCAAATCATTAGTCTGCTTCTTAATCCATTTCATTAGTGCCAAGTAGATTTTGTATCCTTAATCAAAAAGTCATGCCAAGTCAAAAACCTTATAGATCTTTATTACATCACTATTCTTACCTTTAGCAATCAAACTTCTACTCACATCAAAAATAATACTGCTAGTTTGGCACGATCAACTTTTCATAAACCCATGATGTGGTATACCATGCATATTTCAGTGTTATATGTGAACAACGTACAAAAGGCATTTGGAATGTGATGGCATGTAAGTTAATACTTTGTGACAGTGGAGACTAATAAAAAATAGTTGCTATAAATTAAGCACTTGTCTGCAGTGACAGGTAAGTAACGGCCACTTTTTAGAAATTATTCAACTTCTTTCCACAGGAATAACAGTAAAAGAATGCAACCAGTCATGGTTGCTATGACATTCTCTTTCTAGTGCAGTTACGCTTTGCCTTTTCCTTGTGAGAATAGCTACTGGACAGCAGGGTACAGAACCGGAAAATTTATATGATCTGAGATCACACCTAAACTCCTGCATTCTCTGAGGACATCAGAGCTGTCCCCTCAAAAGGTGTCATAACTTTTCCTATTGTTATAACCTATATCTATATCTATATCTATATATATATATAAAATCTGCAAAATATTTGCAAGAACTTCAGTTTTAGTTAAAAAACATCTTAACAAGAACTTTTGGTAAAATATCAAGGGATTATTTCTTCTAGACAATGTTTTCATTCTGAGAAATTCCATCTATTCCAGAGACTTGTCCCTGCACTTCAGTTAATGGAGGTGGCAGATTAGGTAACAGAGACTGCGGTTCCACAAGTATTTCTGCAGCGCCAGTTTAAGCAGCGCTGGTACTGCCACTCATTCCGACCTTTGCATCATGCCAGCACAGCTGCTTGTGAACCACATCAAGGAACTGCTCCAGCTTCAATCAGCAGCCAGCAGAGGAGGGATAAAGGCTGCTTAAGAAGCACTGCTACAAAATGCAAAACCATAGCTTCACACTCTTCTTTACTCTGCCACAGAAAACAAATGGGTGCAGAAACCTCAGCTGTGGTTGGTCACGTACATAAGCCACTCACACACAGACTACTGGTATTACTGCTTGTATGAACCAAGATCCCTGGAGAACTGGCATCATGCAAAAATAGAGCAAAAAGATGGCGCTCTTCTTACAGACCTCACAGTCTGACTACCGTAGGGTTAGCCATGATGTGAAAGCATTTCTTGAGCTATAGTTCCAATTATGGACTTCGTGAATGTAGATCTAAAAAAAAAAAACCCCCAAACACGGTAGTTTTGCAATAGCTTTCAAGGATTAAACTCCTTCAATTTCACTTGTGACTTAAGCCAAAAATCTGACTACTCATATAGCTCTTGGAGAAATTAGACTATAGTTTTAATCACAAAATCAGAAAGCAAGCTAAATCACAGAAAGATATCAGCTGACCATTTTAGATGAAGGACACTATCCCTCTTATTGCAATCAACTCCCAGCAATACTGCTGCAGCAAGCTGAGGATTTGGTATGGTGCTCTGAACACAAAATTGTTGGTACAAAAGCACAACCAACTGAACCAGACTAGTATGAACACTACACTAGCTCCTTATATCACATCAGATAGAATAAATGTAAAAATAGGTGGCTCAGTGGAAAAGCACTTTAACCTTTCTATTTTGAAAACCTACCACCATTTCAAATCTTGTCTCAGGATATCCTGGAAATTTTATGTTGGATACCCTTTCTCCGAATACAATTATCCAGTTCACAAAACCTCTATCCTGTTCAGCTCTATTAGTTTCCAACCCCCTAGTTCTCTGCATTAAGAAGACCAGAAAAGGAACGCTAGCTTGAGTCTGAGTTGTGTTGCTAGAACTTGGCAGAGGAAACGTGCATAATCTGTCTGTGCTATGCCTGTTTCTATGAAACCATGTCTACACTGGGACGCTCAGGAGAGTTGGAAGAAAGACCTCACATACAGTGTGATGTCAGTATGCATAAACTGAATTGTACTGAGCCTTGTCCAGCTGCTCTCGTTCGGGAGTAAGGCGACCTTTATTTTCTGTAATTCTCTAGGAATATACTACAGCGAATAAAAAGGAACATCCAGGTGGGATTTAACATATTATAACTGACTTCACGCCTTTCCTTGATTAGGCTTAGCATTCACAAACGTCCCTGAGTAAACAAAAAATGAGTCTTCACCTCCATGGGCACAAAAGTTGCCTAAAAGCAATTAAAAGAGCGTAGTTAATTGACAATATTTCTAATAGAACCACTTTCAGGAAATACAATTATGGTAAAAGCTTTTTTTGTGGTCTTTACATCATGCTATAAAAATAATAAAAAAGATATATCTAACATAAGAGTCTGAAAATCTCTTAAAAAGGAAGAAAACATAAATAGTTAATTTTGACATTTATCCTTAACCCTCCTTTGTTTTGTCTAAGTATTGTAGAATCACTTGTCTGTGCATATGACCTTACACGTATAAAGTATACTACAATACCTGAAAAAATAACAGACCGCACTAAGAACACAGGACTAGATACTCATCTGGCATAATGTGAGACCACTCTTGTAAAGTCAACATTCCTACTCCAATTTGCAACAGCTAAGGATCTGGCACAAAACATCAAGTTAAGTTTCCAATTACCTCATGCACCAGCATTGATTTCAATAGTTATATATACATAGTCATAGAGGAGAATTATATTAAAAGTTGCAAACTCAGCTCTGTATTTCTTTTCTTTTGTGGTCTAAACCAAACCCTTCATGGTATTTTAATGTAGGTTCTTGTGGTTTAATTATACATGTGTCAAGAGCAGAATACTTACTTGCTGTGTCACCCCAATTAAAAAAAAAAAGGCAGCAGTAATTCTTTACACTGCTGACAATGTCAACTTATACAGGGTCATGTCAGAAGAGTAAGAAATGTTAATGTTGCCAGAAAATCTAATATGCATGAACTTAAATAAGTAAGTAAAGAGTTATCATATACATGAAAGTTGGTCTTCTTTATGCGAGAATTTTGCAGGTGGCCTTGAGAGGTCCTTTTGCAATTGGCTCCTCCAAATTAGTCAAACTGCACAGTCCAGCCACAACATGAGGCAACAACACCAGCACTGAGACACAGCTTCCAGTCATGCCAGACACACATAGTTTTGCAGAAATAGCACTTAACTTACATACAATTAAACAACTCTACACTAACACTACAATATTATGCATAACACTACACATCTAAGGATAGCTGCTTAATGAAGAATCACCACCATTATTTATTTTATTCTAGGAAAGGGACACTGATCATCACAGATATTTAGGCTCAGAAATCCTCTAAAATCCTCCTTCTCAAAACCACGGTAGTTACACGGTAGTCTAAATCTGAGTTTAACATCTAATACTTGAACCTATTAGCTTAAGACAAAATATGTACTAGTTCTCACTGGTAAACAGACCTCTGGAAGCTCTAAAGACAGCAACTTCTTATGATAATCATTCTTATTGCACAGAAATTTTCAACAAATTTAAAATAAAAGGCTTAAATTTTAGTTTTCCTCTAACAGCTATTATGATTTGACATTTGGCTCAAAAATCTGACAATAGTCATATGTATACAGTCCTATGAACATGAAAGTCCAAAGAGGCATTTTGATACAGTATAATCAATCATCAAAGTAATTTCACTGTTAAACACGGAAGCAAAAGGTGGGCCAGCTATTTGACACATTTCTCAGGTTAGGAGACAAAGTGCTCTAAAATATTCTTCACCGGGGTCCCATATTACAGGCATCCCCAAAGGGAACCTTTCTGGCAGTATTAGGACCTACAGTATGGACAAAAATGCAAGTATTATTGGCTTTTCAAATACATTTTACTTTTTACTTGTCAGATAAACACTTTTCATATCTGAGTTTTCACGCTGCGAAGTGGATCCAAGTTACTTTAAGCGCTTCTGATGTAATGATAAATTCAATGACAGTGCAACACAGAAGTGTGGACTTGGCAAAAAAATTATTTCATAAAAATCTGATTTCTATACAGCAACATCTAAAATGTCACCTAGTACATATGAGTAAAACAAAAAAGGTTTTAATGTTTACTCTAAGCCAAAGGGCTTAAATGGATAAAATGTCTGCTCAATTTAAAAGGACGTAAAGAGAATTTATTTTTAATAACCATTTTTATTTAATTTTTAAAAGAGTAGCAGCCCTATGCCTTCAGTAGAACCATGCCCTGAAATCTCAGGGGTGATTAAAGGGCCATGCCAAAGCTGAAAGGTTTCAAATATCAAACTAAACTATTATGTCAGGGCCAGCAAGATCAATTAACGCTTTTCAATGACAGAAAAGGTTACAGTTGGACAGACATTTACACAATATTTAAATCTAAAAAAGGAAAACCCACAGTAAAATTACCTTTAATACTACATATTAAAAGTTTACTTATAAACCTGTTAAATGATGACTTTTCTTCCATTTGCACAATGTAAACACTGCTCTTCTAATGCAAAATGTCAAGAAGTTTATAGATATCTGAGGTAATAGAAATTGCATTGGATTATGAAGTGTAAAGTAAAACCTAAGATATCTTAAGTGTTTCTGCTACTAGACCTGGTTTAGTGCTTAACTTTTATAAAGCTTTAAAAACACTTGATAAACTTGACAGATGCCTGTTAGTCTGATGCCCTGTGCTTGCATTCTTCTTGCAAATTCTGAATGACAATGAGAAAGTAAACTGCCCACATGTTCTACTGAAAAAAAAAAAAAACAGAAACAGAAAACTACAGCTAAAAGCATGCATTACAAACACTTATCTGTAAAATTAACTCGTCGTAAGTCTGGAAAAAAGCAAGTTTACAACTTCTATAATTAAGAACTATACAAAAACATTCATGCCAAGCAGCAACAGAACTTACATTTCAGTTCTTAATAATTATAAGAATAATCACTGCAAGTTCCGGTATGTTAGAAGTTAATCTGATACTTGTTAATATAACCGTTGCCACAGTGAACACTGCTTGAACAAAATATCACGTTATGATATCAAATACAGTCAGTTTAAAACTATAATAAAAACGTAGGAGATAAAGAAAAGAAAAAGCTCACAGGATGTTGAAATCAGTGAGTTAGTTTGTCTTATTTTGACTAAAAGGACAGCAAGATTACCTTTGTTCAAGGACAGAGTTTAAAAATTCATATTTTTTAAAGTCCACTTCTTTATTTATTTCTTCAAGGAGTGATTTGAAATATTTTCTACCAGACAGTACCTAATTTTAGGTTTTAAGTGCTTTAACAGCTCTATGAAATATGATCAGCAGCTGCAATATAGAACTATGCTGAATAAATTCGCCTTATAAAAAGGGAGACCTGTTTTATCCGGAGTTCATAAAAACCTTACTTTCAAAAAAGATAGCATAAAAAATTAACAGTTGCATTCTGCAGTGTTTGACATATAACTTTTAGGAATTTAATTCTTCTTTCTGAATTAACTTTCCTATTTAATGGAGAAAAAAGTAGTTTCAATATGATCACTTGAAGATTGCATTGAACATCATTCAACACCATCAGTTCACCAAGGAATCAGACAGGTACCCATCCCATTCCAAATTCCAGTGTTTAACATTGCTTAATCCTAGGTCTAAAAAGTAGAAGTGCAATATACAAAAGTTGCATAAAGTTTCAACGGTAGCTCTCATAGCTTGCATCAGAGGCTAAAAATATGCAACAGGATACTATCTATAGCTGCATTTCTACTGGCCTTTTTCAGTACATTTTAACTGGGAATGGCTATACGGATGACAGGTTTTCTGTGCATTGAATTCCTTATTTAGAATTTATCTATCCCATTGGCAATATCTATAGAGCAGAATAAACTTCTCTTGCAAGGGGCTATGAAGCCATTAATAAACACAAATCCTGCAACGGTAACCTTCAATTGCGTTAGCAATGCAATCACATACACGTAACAATTTATAACTACTTACGCATTATCGGAACAAAGATACATAAAAGATAGTCAATACATTCCTCTCTTAATTTTATTACAATTGATTGAAGGACATTTGGTAACATAAATACCAGAACTGTCAAAAGAAAATAGGAAGGACTCTTTAGATGGGTAGCCCAGCTTAACAAGGAATGTCAAAAACACACAGGAAGAATCAGGGAGAAGGGAGAGAGATGTCAGTCTGTATTTCCACTTACTCACAATATGATATATGCTGCAGGTATGCAAAAATTATGTATCCTCCAGCATTTTGAGGAATTCTAGGAGGAAAAAAAAGGCAAGCCTACAGTAACTTTAGGAAACTGGGGTTTTTTGGTGTATTCAGGGAATGAAAACAATGATATAAACAGAACTGTAATGCAAAGTACACTCTTCCAGTAACAAATAGATAGATACATAATGCTGAGGTCAGGCAAAAGCTATTTATTGTATATGCAGGGAAGATGCTTCCCTCTGTACACTTCTGCATAATTCTGAAAAGTTAATTAGCTTATCTTAGATAAACTACCTTCTAGTCTTCTCAGGAATAAGTCTTTTCTAGCATTCCATACATGAAAAACAAAACCCAGAAAACTACAATACTGATATTGACTATTGAAATTCACTATTGAACAGTGAAATGGAGATTTCTTATTGTTGTAGGATAATTTCATGCTTTCATTAGAACTACCCAGAGCGCTCCACTTGTTTGGTAAAACAAGCCTCACAATTTTTGTATTTACCAGGTACTCCACATCACCACTTGGCGAGATAAAAATATACCTCCGCGTGTTCTGCTATAAATCCTGCCACAGGACAACGGGAAAGCAGCGGTGTACCTACTTGGCTCTTAGCAGAAGTTTCATAAATGTAAATGAAACTGTAGCTGCCAGTTAGTGATTGGCAGTGACGCTGCCGCGGGATCCCGCTCGCTTTTTCTGTGAAAAATGCCTGCGGCTGCTTCCCCCATCGAGTGCCGGGCGGTGCAGCCCTCGGGGCGACGCCTCGGCCCCGCGGCTGCCAGGCAACCCCCCGCCGCCGGTTTCAAATGAGAAGCCCCAACGGCCGGGGGTAACGGCCGCCCCAACGGCCCGCGGCGCCGTCGCTGCGCCGGCCCGCGCCGAAAGCGGCGGGGGAGCCACAGGGAAAGCCGCTCGCTGCGGCACCTCCATGTGAAACCTTGCCTGCCGTTTTTCGCGGGTATCTGGTTTTGGAAGCGTCTGCAATGACAGCCGGAGCAGCAAATCAATGGCCAACAGCCCACTAGGTTTGAACACGGAGAATCCTGTTACCTCCTCACGGATCGAGTACACACACACACACACACACACACACACACGCGGGCTTCCCCACGTGGAAACGCTTTCAAACCAAAACAGAAGTCCCTGCACCGCCGATGCACCTAGGCGGGACCCCCCGTGCTGGGGCTCTTACATGCCTCCGTCCTCACCCACCGCGGCAGACGCGGCGGGGGAGGGGGCGAGGGGAGGGATGCGACGACCTGAAAACACACGGTTTTGCCCGTCTTTAAACCACAGGAAAAACAACTGGGGGAGGGGGAGGGATGCCCCTAGAGAAGGGAAATGGCAAGGAACAAAAACAACAGGCAGTTCCGTCCCCGCTCCCGTCAGATACGGAGAAAAGAGTCTACAGAAACTCAAATGTCTTCTGCATTTTGTTACCGGTCTGAAATCAGACTGCCTCATCGGCAGATACTCCTAACGGCTGCAAACCTTGAATGGTCTGCTGTGTAACAAAAAAGGTAAGGAAATTCAATTACTGCCCGAGGCTGAGGCAGAGGAGCTCCTGAGGGCTGCACGGCACAGGACGGGCAACTGAAGCAACCCTGTTTTCCGCTCTTGTTGCGTGTGCCTGTGTGTCCCAGCCACACTGAATTCCCCCTTTCAAGCTGCCGAAAACAGCCTTGCTGACAAGAAACGGGTGTTTCTAGAAAAGGCTTGTTCCCCTCTGCCGCCTAGGGTGTGCATTTTCGTGTTGCTTTGGCAGGATGTGCTCCCCCGCCGCCCGCAAACTTGTTTCCTCTCAGCCTCCAGGCAAGCGGCCGCCGCCGGCCCCGGCCGTCCCCCAGAGGCGGCGCGGGCGGCCGAGCCGGAGCCCGGTCTGCCGCCGGCATGCCCCGGGGCTGGGTGCTCGCGGGTCACCGGCCGCCGCCGCTGTGGGAGGGCAGCGGGGGGGCCCACAGCCGGGGAACAATGCGGTGGCAGCCGGCACGGCTTGCTCCTGCCTCCGGGCTACCCCAGCAGCGACGGTCACGGCAAGTGGAGGAGGGCTGAGGGCAAAATGGAAGGGACTGTCACCTGGAGAGAGGTGGAAAGTCCGGCTGGAGGGGCAAAAAGTCACGGGGAGCCCGTCCGCACCGGAGACCAGGTTTTGCAAGAAAATTCCCCTGGTGCCGGGGGGAGGGGGGGGCGAGAGCCCGTCTCTGCCCACTGATAGACGGTCGGCAGCTTCTTCCCGTCACTTCAGTTTTACAGCACAATTTCTTTTTTTTTTTTTAAATCAGACCAACGAGAAAACAATGCTAAATAAGCCCGAAACTTAAACACACGCACACACCCATCTACACAGACACGCACTTGCGACAGGGAACCGGTTTCCTCCACCTCTAAACAGAAGGGGTGGGAGGGAGACTTGGGGACTGGGAAGCAAGAGAGACACTCACCTTCTCGCTGCCGGGATATGCCGCTACCTTTATTTTATGGCTGCTCCTTATTTATTTATTCTCGTCCCTTCTCCGAGTCGAGGTTCCCCTTTTGCACTGTTCCTCTGGCAAAAACAGGACATCCCCTCTACAAGTCCCCCCCCCTTTCTCCACACACAAATAAAACGCAACTCGTAGCAAAACGGGAGGGGAGACTGGGGCGGGGGGGGGGGAGACGGAGGAGGAGGAGGCTGCTAAGGGAGAAGCCAAACACTCTTCGCACTTCACTGAGTGCAACTAGTTGTCTCTCGCGCACAGGCACTTAGAAAGTTTCCCTCGCAAGGGACGGGACTTTCCTAAGAGAAGGTAACCCCCTCCCTCCCGAAAAGGTCGTGCCGGCTGCGGGGCGCTAAGGGGCGAGCGGCGCCGCAGGCAGCGCAGCCCGGCGGCGCCGCTTCGCACTTGTGCAGCGAGAGGCGTCGCCGCCGCCGCTGCGGCCCGGGGCTGCGCCCTGTCCGGGCTCCCTCTGCCGCCCCGGGGCTGGCAGCCGAGCTGCCCCTGCCCGCCGCAGCCACGCCGCCTCCCCGGGGGCGGCCGGCGGCACCCGGCTCAGCACGCCTGCGCTGCCGCGGCGCCCGCCGCCTGCCCCCGGCGCGGCCCGGCCCCGGCCCCGGCCCCGGCCCCCGCCGCTGCCCGCGGGGCCGGTGCGAGGCCCGCGGCTCGGCGCGGCGGCCCCCCGGAGCCCTCCGCGCCGCCCTCACGCTCCCGCGGCGTCTCTCCGGCGGCCGGTCCAGCGCGCCGCCAGCTCGCCCCGACCTGCAGCCCAAGCCTGGCCCCTTGGCTGCTCCCTGCTGCGCCCGGGGCAGCTGCAGCCCCGCACCGGGGAGCCCCGATGCGGCGCAAGGGAAGGAAAGGGCCTTGGGGGCTACTAAACGGCACGGCCCACCAGCCAGCCGCAGCAGTGTCTTGCGCCAGTCCACTAGGAGTACAGATACCAAAGCCCACGTGTCACTTCTCTAGTCTGTCCCCGTTTTCCTCATGATTTTTCTCCAAAACAACCACCACTGTAAAGCAGTCGGGACTTTTTGGGAAGGTGGGAGTATGCCGAGGGTGAGCAGGCACTGCAACAGCAGGACCTGTTGCGCCGTACCCTGTATAGGATGCCGTTATTCTCTTCCTCTCAAGCTGGACAGTAGGGATGGAGAAAAAGTCCGTTCCTGCTTCCTTACAGGGTGAACTCTCTGTTCTGCTGGAAATTCAGCAGCTGAGTTTGGCCCTCATCATTACATAGTGTGGGGAGGAGGAAGAAGACACCTAATTACCTGGTCACTTTTCACAGTCTCATCATTAGGCTTGTATTATCTCCTTTTCTGGATTTCGTTGAGCAGACTGCGTGTTTCTTGTTTCACTAGTTGCAGTTATGTCCCCCTCTTTCTGTCAAGTAACTTCACTCTTCAAAGCGCGTAGGACAAAAATGCAAAAGAGTCAAAATTTAGGCCCTGTGTCTGAAGAGAGATGGTCAGAAAAGGTGTCTTGATTTTCAGAAGTACTGAATATGCCAAAAGCTTTTGAGGTCAGTGAGTCACATGAAATGAAGACAAAATTTACAGATTTATAGAGATTCTTTCCTGCCTGTCTTCTCTTTACTCACTTTGTATCCAGTAATGTTACTTAAAGCGTAACTTCTGATACTGCTTAAGCTGTCTGCCTTTGAATTTCATCGCTTGCATTCAACCAATTGTACTGACATGGTCATCTTTCTACCAAATAATTTCAGACTTAAGACAACTCAATCCTCATGAAAACGAGTCTTCGAAAATATGTATTTGCTGTCTTAGGAGAGTAGCCACTCAGAAGGAGAGCAAACTTTGTATGGAAAACTCTTTCCCTTTGAAGGAAAACTCGTTGACCTACACAAATACAGCTAGAAAAACATTTAAACTAAAAAAGCCCCCAAAAGCCAGCCTTCAAATTGACATAATATAGGACAAGCCAGAAAAAAATGAAGTGAATTTTGAAACTGAAAGTTAAGAGAGTATGGGGTGGGGGAAAAAGCTCAGATTTGCAGAAAATAATTTAAATTGACAACCCTGCTGCAGAGTAACAGTTGTGACTAACACCAGCACCCATCTTGCTAACAGACTCCTTTTTGTAAGGAAAAGTGCTAACAGCTCATTCCTTTCGAGAGGACTTTTGTGAACGGGAGAATAGTCTAATATTAGGTACTTGAACACGATAATGAAGGTTTTCTGAAGTCTGGTTTCCTTCCACTTTACTTCAGTGAAGCAAATTCCTGTTACAGGGAACAATCACCGACTAACATGGGTTGTTTTAATAGACATATCACTTTAAAGCAAGCTTTTAACCAGCTGTTGCACCCTCTCTTAAAACATAAATTACAGCTGATTTTAAAAAGATTTATGTATGATCTTTGTTTGATGTAGTGTTTCAAACTGAGGAAGGATGGGAGAAGCGCGCTGCTGTTACATAGTGCTGACTCAAGGCAAATCTCCCGCTAAGGGGCCTGGTCTTACTGTCACTGAACATTGCTATTTTGCTGTTGATTTCCATGAGAGTGGGCAGGGTCAAACACAAATATATTTGTGCGTTTGACCTAGCTGGGTCAGGTGTGGTAAAGGAAGTCCTATAGAAACTGAGGTTGTAATCAAACACATAATTATTGACAGTGGTTTACTGTAAATATGTCTTTCACAGATCATGATTAGATGGTGATTTCAGTTAAATTGATGTTTGAGTTGAAGCAAATTCCGGTGAGCCCAGTGGAGATGACTTCAGTTGTAGGTCCAAAATCTAGTGCAATAGACTGAGTCATAAATGACTCTGTGTGACCGTACAGAGCCCTGCATGGAGAAGGTCATGCTAGAAATAGTCCTAATGCAGCCCAAGGAAAGGCTATAGGATCCACTTTTACACAAGAATAGAAGAATAATAATACCTTATCCATTTAAAGCAACAGGGGAATGTAAGTAGGCAGGATGTAATTATCTAGATTGGTATTTGGCCAGGCACTCCTACACTTGCAAAAAGCGCCATAGGGTGTTTAATGACTGCAAGTGCTCATATGCTTGGGTTTACCTCCTTAATAGAAAGACAGTACTTGGGATCATACACTTGGTGCTGGTTCAGTTCTCAGTCAGCAGAAGAATGTTGCCCTGAACAAATACCAGTTCGTACAATAACTTGGAATTTCCTTGGAGGTCTTCCATGCAAACAGGGCCAACCCTACTTATCTTGTGAAATCTAATGAGATTACAGTATGGCTCCAGATAATCATGTTTGCATATGTTACTAAAAACAATATGGACTTTCAAATCTTTATAAATAATTTTGAAATTAAACAAATTTCCTTTTGTCCTGCATCTCAGTAAAAAAGTTATTTGAAACGAAGGGATTGTGCTTAGATACTCTGAGAAAATCCAAAGACAGAGACCTACTATTTTAGCAATGTATCATTATTAAAAACGATTTTTTGATATATCTACTGTATGGTGCATGTAGCATATGCATCTGTCCGTAGACTTTGTTTTACAAAGCAGGGCGTTGAAATATAGTTTCTTATTTTTAGGTTGAAGTATGAAATCCAAAAGTGGGTTAATTAGGCTAAGTTTGTTGATCTGTGTGCTTAAAGTTGTTATTGGTGCTTCGTGGCTTTATAGTCATACAAAGAAAGAATGAATGGAGGTTCTTTCGCCATGGTTATCAGATTTCAGGTTTTAAAAGAAAGTGACTCCACCCTTTTCAGTAATTCAACGTGTAGGGTTCAGCTGTGGGTTCAAAAGCAGGTTGCAACTGGCTAGTCATTGTGAGCTTGAAGTTCCAACTGGGCCTTTAAATATGTTGTATAACCTATTTTTTGTTTCAGTTTTCAAGTGTGCCATCATTTAAGTATTAGTTAGATTTCCAGTGTAATTTTTTTTTTAATCCAGACACATCTGACCTCAATCATAAGGTTCCATGGCTCTGAATAGCTGAGCTTTCCTAATATTTTATTTTGAGGGTCTGCATTCAGTACTTCATCACATAGATATGTGCTGTGGGCAGTGCCAGATACGGTGCCAGGGGTGTCCTCAATTATCTTTAGTGCTTGCCAGGAGAGGGCTCTGTTCTGCATCCCATACACAGGCAGAAGTCCCACTGAAATCAGTGGAAGCTTTGTCTTTAAAGATTTCTTGAAGTAAAGCCGGCTCAATTCAAAGAAAAATCTGTCCGCCTCAGCTAGCTGTACAGGCAGGATGGGTTGTGCCTAATATATTTTAATTTTCAGCCTGAAGTTGCATGAGGATAGTTACTGAGGTATAGATTGTACGGTACTGCAACCACAGCCTTTTCTTCCAGCATACAGGGTACTAGTCCCTCATGTTTCTCTTCAGTTTGGATGGAAGCAGTATATGGAGCCTATGTAGAAAAGATACTGGGCCATAGATTTTTTTGATGAACTGTATCTTCTCTGTCACAGTGGGAACCACAAAAACTCCATCTGTACAAGTCCAGGCTAGTGCACAGGTCCATTAGCATGGTTTCTGGCATGGGTTTTGCCCTTGCCAATTAGCAGTCTCCCCAAAAAAGTCCTGGCATGGTCCAGGGTGTAGCAGGGGCCAAGGACCCTTGCTGGTGCTTTATCTGGTGCAGCCTCCCTGTGTTGGAGAGCAAGAGGGTTCAGCCTTACAGAAACACTACTGCAGCAGATGGCCTCAGAACAGAGGAGCAATCCCTGCACCTTTTACTAGGACAGATATAGCCTGAAAAAGTCAGTCCTGGAGACAACATTGTGTCCGGTTGTTGGAGAGATGGATGAGATGTCAGGACTGGTGTTGCCTCACCTGCAACCCTCTGGCACTCTGGGAGGCCTGAGGATGCGCCCCGGATGCAGCAGTGGTTATCATGCAGCAGAATCTTGTTTCAGATTACATTTCATCCCATACAAAATAATGAGCAATCCTTGGATGATTTATAAACATGGGAACATTTGAATCTGCTTCATTAAACATTAGTTTTGCTGCTTAGCGTAATTTCCTTGTATATGCTTTTTAATCAGTTTCACATTAAATGTAGGTTTTTGACCTTCTGATTCCTTCTAGGAATTTTCAGCCTTCTTTTAAGATTTTTCTTTGCTTACTTACATACTTGTACAACTTTCCTCGAGGTAAAAACTTTGATATGGCTACCACGGTATTTCTATAAGTCTACTTAAAACATTCTCATATTCTGAAAGACATAAAAACCAGCATTTGGAAAGTAGTTTTGTTACATATGTAGGCTGTATAAACAAAATATGTGATATAATAATTTTACTATCACTAATCATAAATGATCTATGTAAGTGAGCACTCAAGTTTATTAGTGAATTATCAGGCATGCTGGGGTTTCCAGTGAAGCCAATGGCAAAACATTCATCAATTTCATTGTCAGCAGGACTGAGCTTGTTATGCAATAAACTCAAGTACAAATCCATGCCAAGAATTTTTTACTACACTGTAACATCATATTGTTGCTGTAGCGCATTATAATATAATAGCATATATTCAATAAAGAGCAATTGGCCTTGAGCTTTTTCACATCTTTTATAGAAGTAAAAACATCATTGCCAAGTGACGTTACAAATGGCATTATATATTACTGTTATACTAAATATAACTTTGTTTTGCCCGGAAACATGACTGAATTCAGTTCTTCTAGTAGTAGAAGATTAAATGAAGCTCAGGCAATTTCACTCATTTATTTGCAGGTGGTGTTCAGTAGAAGCAGGAAACCCAGAAAAACTATAAAATGAAAAGCAGAGATTCCAAAAAATGATGTCAAAGGGTGTTTGCAGAAAGCCTGTTTTATTTCAGAGTACAAGTTCCTTTCTCCTTTCTCCTTTTAAAGTGTTCTGTTCAAAGTCTTTAGACGTTTCTGAGCTTGTAAGTTATAGCTCCAAAAATATATATGGATTTAAACGGAGAGTTTATTTTCAGCACTGTAAGTGTGGTAGTAGGCAGAATGCAGTGCACAGCGTTTAAGGACAATTATTGCCCTTTTTCGTAAAATACTGCAATGTTGTCTTTGTCGGGATGTTCTTGACCAGACTTTTCAGACGTTAGTCTCTCTGAGGATTTCATCCTGAATCTCAAGGACATCAATTAGAAATAAACTGCTTAGGTTACTTTAAGGACATTTAAACAGCAGTTGTAAAGGTCTGTTTTATACATGGCTATGAGTTAATCCTAAGGGCAAGCTGAGTATTAAATCATTCTTTATGCACTGAAATTTTAAGACGTCCAATAAGAGGTAAGTTTGTTCCGTTCTGGCTGCAAAGTAATAAACGTACTCTAAAAGAATCATTAACGTTCACAACTTACGCATTCTTCAAATGCATAGAGGCTGTTTATGTAATGTATTATTAGCTATTAAAGTAGTTATTATTACATTAACATTTGGTTACTTATTAACTATTACTTATGATGTATATTTTTGCTTGGGAGTCTTACTGCATTCTGATCACAGAGGCAGTCACAGTCCCTGCCTGAGAGATCTTACAAGCCAGTAATACTCTTTTTGCCCGCAACCCTCATGTAACTTGTGCAAAAGTAATTAGTAATATAATTTCCTATGGCTTGGTTGTGCACCTGTTGAAATTAATGGAAGAAGTCACTTCAGCTTTAGTATTAGCCAGATCCGACCTTGGCACATGTAAGTTTTTATGCCTCATGTCTTATCGGTAGCTTTAGGGTGGACATTATTACTGTAATTACACAGGACTGCATATATGCTAGAATTGAGATATGCAGTAGCAAACCAGTTTACAGTTTGATGTAGTCTGTGAAAACCACAAGCTCAGAATTATAAGCAAGGTAAGAAGACGTTAGCGTGTGAAACCAAGGTCGCATCGCCTTCTTTCAGCTAAATGAACCATGCTGATATATCAAGAGCTATGAAAGCTGCCTGGGCAGCAATAATTAGGTGATTTTCCCAAATCAGACAGGAAGAGCTTAGCTGGCTTCTGAGTTCCACTTTCTGGGGAGAAAGGCTCAAGTCAGACAGATTCCCAGGTATGAAGCACTGACTATTGAGGCAATAGTACAAGCACCTCTTTCTCTCTATGAGTTTGCAGCCGGGCCACAACAGTTCTGGGACAGGAAAAGGACGTTTCTGACAACCATCTCCAAGACAGGCCTGAGAAGGCTGTAACAGAAGGCAGAGAGGGTCATCAAAGACAATGTGCTCTCCCCAACATTCATCCCTTCTCTCCCATTATATTCTTGTTCTCCTGGTAACACATACTTTTATTTTTTTTAAGGATTAAAACCAAAAGGCTTAGGCTCTGACACAGCTCTTAAGTTGTTTCTGAGAGCTACAAGAAGTTATTTAAGCTGTAGTTTCAGAGTATCTTTGCTACGGCTGTGAAGAAGAGCGGATGCAGTAGAGAGAGACATGTGGGACGTGCCACAGTTTAGTATGAGGAGAAGTAGCAGAACAGCTAATGTAAAACTCCACACTTTTCCATATGGAACATCTCCTCATTAAAAGGCATATATTGTTCCCTTCCTCCTCACCTTTTGCATTAGTTGACAACATTTGGGATTGTCTGTGAATGTGCAAATACTTATTAACATTTGAGTGACTAACATTTGAGTGACCTCTATTGCTGTGTAAATGAAACTTAAGATAGAACTTGAAGTCAAAAGAAAAAAAAAAACACATACCTACCCTAAAAGGTGGCAGCCTAGCTGTGTTTCGTTTTCCCTGCTCCATATCCTGTACAGGGAGAACTTTTCTCTACTTCTGACTTAAGGAGAATGCATAAATATTCTGAGCTGGGGTTTGGATTGTTTTTTTATTATTATTATTCACACTTTTGAAGCACAGAGAGGGACCAATTTAACGGGCGTAAAATGTGGGGAGAGTTTTGCTCTGGAAACAATTACTTTTGTTGAGAACTATTGATGATGTGATTACCTAAGAATTCACTGGTAGGAAATTGAAGAGGAGGCAATTTCTGGGTTTTGAAAGATCATCAAGAATAAGTGAAAACAAGTCAGCTTCCGCTATGTGTTGTTTGTACAAGAGTGGTTGTTGATAAATGAACTTCAGACTGGTTATTAGAGGTACATAGTGCCTATGCAGTTGTGCAAAGTGCAATAAAGGTTTTACCGCGCTGAGCTTGAGAAAACTATATAATTTATAACAACTTTTCAGTCTTTGCAAACAAATAGTAAAATCTTTATGGTAATCCTCACCATCATGTATTTCATTTGCACAGTTTTCATTTTCTTGTTTTAACTTGTATCACTGTTCCTCAGTTTTTGCTTTTGCAATCAGGCAACAATTTTGGAAATAACTTCACTTTATTATGGACAGAGTTTAGTGTTACCTACTGAAAAGAAAAGAGAAATTTATAAAAGAATAATTCCATATACCACATCTATGATGATCACGTATATGGTATGATGGCTCTTATGTAGCAGTGTTACAGCTGAGGCTTACCACTAGTAGCAACAAGAAGATAAGCTGTGTTAGTTGCTGAAACGTGCCATTAATTATGCAAAGTCAGAGATGGATTGGCCAGGAAAGAGGGGGGTGAACAGCGGTGAAGGCCTTTCTTAGCCCTGCCAGGTTCAGTGCAGCTTCCAGGTCCTGGGGCAGAGATGTTTCCCCCCATTTACTCCTGATACCTTCACCTCTGAAGGCAAATGGCAGTGACAGCTATGTATCACATTGCCAAGAGGAAAGAGGGAATGGTCTCTCATCTGATTTGTTTGCACCTATTTTAAAGTTTAAAAAACTTTGTCCTGATGAAACAGTTTCATCACAAACAGATTTAACAGCGTACAAAGGAAGTAGTTGGGTTGCTCAGTTATCCAGGAACCTTCCCTATTTGTGCTGTTTGGTGTCACACAGGCTACTGTAAATGAATAATAGCAACAAAGAGGATTTCTAGAATGGAAGAAATTACTGCTGAAGTAATTAATCCAATAACATTTGGGTTGGGTAAGCATAAGAGTTGTTTTAATAATTATTCTGAAGTGGAACAACCTGGCAAAGCAGCAATATTGCCCTGATACACAATGAACTGACAGCCAGAAAGGATGAATGCAGCTAGTTTGCTATAGAGGAGGTAGTTTTCCTCCACCAGAGAAAAGAATCACAAAGGAAGTTTCTCAGCCTGTATAGACGGAAACGTGTTTTTCCTAGTTTCATGAATATTGTGATGACAATTAAGGAAAAAAAAAATCTCTGTAATTCTGGAAAGCATTTGTGAATGGAAATTCTTACAGATTTTAATGGTGGAGGAACAGGTCTAAATAACAGTTTTAAATAAGGTCTTCAGTAGGAGATATTTCTTGGTCAGGATTCTTGGTCAGGTTTTGAAAAAAGTTGCAGCCTATATTATCATCTGTAAGAAATGCGCATTACACTCCTGTAACAGCTGAGTTTGGTGACATTTATAATGTTGAGATAACAAGGTGTTGACATTGGCCTATATATTTTCCCCTTGTGATCATGTTCTGTTTGAAGTGACTCAATATGTATCATATTTGTATGACAAATACCACATCTGTAGTTTGTACACAAATGTTTGAGAGATTTATTGTCCAGCTTATTTTTAATTCTCTACATTAAAAAGATATAATATTTACAATTAAATTATAATTTTAAGACAGTTTAATAACATTAATGGGTAGTTTATCAATACTTTACGTTTAGTAAAACTTAAGATTAAGGCACCATTTCTTATGCCTTAATTTAGTCCCTTGAGAACAAAACTGCCAACTTATTTTTGTTCATGTTTCTCTAGATTTTTTAATTTCAGGTCTGGTATCTTCAACTCACATTATAAAATAATTACAGAAAGTAGTCTCATAATATAGAAACTGCATTTTATTAAAAGAATACTTAACATTTTCATGAGCTTTCTTTGGCATTTAGGCATACCTCAGTGAGGTAAATGTTAGTCCTTGGAACATGCATAATATTTCTAACCCCATTTTACAGAAAACAAGGAAATAGAAAAAGAGGAATTTTTTTCAATGAACCATGCAAAGTCTGAGTTTGACAGACCTTTCAGTGCTAGAGAATTTTGAGCACCCAGGTACCTCATATCACAAGGCTGTAAACAGATCCTCTGTCTATAGACAAAGTAGGTGATTCATTTTGTTAGCAAGACTTCTTCAATCTGCGCAGGGATCCTAAGCTAGCATTTGCCTTAGTGCTTGGGCAAATTGTCAGTACTAAATATATGGAAAAACGCATGCATCAACAGACAAAGAAGAGGAAAAAGAAAACCACGAATGTCTAAAAGAAAAGAATCTTCCAAGTATCTACAGGTTTAGTGGTTGTCTCATTCAATATATTGATTATAATTACGGTAACAGTATTGTAAGAGGAGGCTAAAGTTTGCAGCACTGGAAGTGTCTAATTTAAAAACTTTCATGAACTGTAATGCTGGCTTCATGACCTCCTGGGAGTTATCATCTGACAGGGTTATTGTGGGAAGCAGAAATTGATTACTGCCCTCTGGTCCCATCTCCCATGCCCGGCAGTAGCTGGAGCTGGGGAACCTCGGGGAGAAATAACACTACTTATGTCACTCGGCAATAGTCTTTCTGGCTAATTAAAGACGAGCACTGACATGCTCTGAAAAGAAGCCTGTCAGCCCTCATCAATTAGGACAATGCGACATATTGGGTGAGTCTTGAGGAAAGGTGTTTAACGAAGGAAAAAACAAAGGTAGGCACTTAAAGTCCCCGCAGGGATAATGGGATGATCCTCTAGAGGCAGCTAAAGAGATGCTAAACATGACACAACTGCTGTCTTTTCCTGCCTTCCACAGGAAATCTTCATCGATATCACAAAGATTAATATAACTCAGAAATTAACACTGCTATAGGAAAACAGTAGAGACTTACAGATTTGTTTTTGCTTTGGGAAATAAAACACAAATCAACCCATGTATTGCATGGTACATGACTGTCTAACGGAAAGAAACCTTCCTGCAGAGCTTCAAATTTAAGGGTGTAAGGAAAACAAACACAGACTAGTTAAAGTACTTCTGCACAGTGAGTCAGTCAGTCGCAAAAGCTGGAACAGAACTCATGCCTCCTATCAGACTATAACGTCCCTGCAGACAATAGTACAGCTTGCCCCAGCTTGCCCCTTAGTAAGCAGGAATTCTCGTTCTCAAATTGTTTGATTTTTTTTTGCTAATTTTTAGAGTTACAGAATTATCTGGATCCCAAAATAGTTTTCTGTTCTGTATTCCCTCATGGACTGTCATGATACTCCAAGTTTTCTTACTGTTACAATGGCCATTAACTGCTAGCCAAAAAAAAAAAAAAAAAGGTTGGATGAGACTGCTTTTTTAGGGTGGAAAAAAAGCAAGGACCAGTTAGGATATAAGCACTGCAACTGTTAAATAAATAAACTGGCATTTAGCAAGTAAAAAGCATGTACCTTTTGGCATGCAGATACATACCTTTTTGCTACAAGCAGTGATCTTGTATGAATATGTGTTAGCTGATTTAACAAATCTCGGGGACAAAAAACTGTAATTTACGCAGATAACCAGCCAGCACTTTATAGCTTGAACCACATGCTACAGTTTACTTCAGCATTAAGAAACAACAGGCTGTATTCCTACATGAGATCTCAGACAGTTTCTGTTGATAGTCTCAGAACAGTTGTAGGATGATTTCTACTGTTCTTACTGAAAAGACTAAATCACTCTATTTCATGTTACATATTTTAGGTAGCCTTCAGAAATGAAATGTTATTCAAATGAAAAAATATTAAAATTAGAATGTTCTTCACATTCCCCTCACACCAACAAAACTATGAACATTCAGTAGCTGAACATCAACCACGTTATCAATCTTGATTAAACTGTGATGAAAGCTGCAGTCAGCCTTATCATCATACAATTGAAGAAAACACCTTATTGCACAAGGAAGGTTCAGACCTTT
The DNA here is from genome assembly GCF_040807025.1 of Struthio camelus. Taxonomy (NCBI): domain Eukaryota; kingdom Metazoa; phylum Chordata; class Aves; order Struthioniformes; family Struthionidae; genus Struthio; species Struthio camelus. The sequence continues at coordinate 72,334,349 of NC_090944.1, read as the reverse complement.
TTCACTCCCACTGTTACACAGGAGATTAGGAAAGAAAACTTTGCTGCTGTTTGCAAAGATCTTAAATGCCTCCTTGCTTTTCCTGTTCAGGTGGCCACGAATGATAAAGGCCTCTTCCTTATTCTTTTCACGTATCACCTTTGAACCAGAGTAGAGACTCATGGCACAACTCTAAAAATCAGACACTGTGTATATTTAGGAGAGGCCTCATTAAAACTTAGGCTACTTGGCTCCATTCATCTTTTATTTTTGTTTAAATGGTAGAGGAAAGAGGGTAGTGGATTAAAGGGAGAAGTGGAAGTAAAAGTAGGACTGTCCTGCATTAATTTACTGCCAGGTTTTTTTTGTTTGTTAGTTTTTCAGAACTCTACAGACTTGTCCATGAATGGTCAAGAAGACAGCTTGTGTCCTCAATAGCACACAGAAGCCTAAGGAGCTAGGATTCCTTGAGAATTGCATTTTGGCTCCTCAGTCCCACTGGCAAGGTACCTATTTACAGCTAGTTCAACTGGAAGACTCTCTTCAGCATAACTTAAACTCACACTTCTGGAATTGCAGCAAAATAACTTTTACCATTCTTCTAGGAAGCTTGCCTAAGTAGCTGCTTCTACTGAAAATCTTTGCTGAGGTTTTTAATTACCTTCTTCCTACCTCTCTGTCATTGCCAATACCAGATTGTGTTGGTGTTCCCAACATTAATGTTGATTCTAATTAAAAATTAATTTTATATCCCAATTGTCCTAGTTCTTAAAATCCAGACTGCACTGAGAAATCCGTTATTTGGTTCATGCAAAGTACAACATTTAAACTGGTAAAATGTAGAAGCTGTTGCAGCAGCTACAGTTTGGTCCTTCGAGCACTCTCTAAGCTATCTCAGCCCAGCTTTTCAAAGCTGAATATATCACATTACTTTCTAAAAGGTCAGTCTTTTCTTATTTTACCCCTTATCTTAGGCTCCTTGTCTTATCCCTAAGCCTTTTCTCCATAAGAAGGACAGAACTCTGCTAAAGTTGGAGAAATACGGCTCCCTTCTCCCGATGCACTTCAAACGCAGAAGACCCAGATCCATTACTTTAGTAATCCTCTACTCTGTTAATCAGAGATGGGGGGGGGGGGGGCAAAATACAAGTTGCCAGAGGGAGCAGCTGTCAAAATGAAGAAGATACTCAGTTAAAGAGCCAAGAACACGAAGGCTTCTGAGCCGGTAGTCACCAAGGGTTTCTTTGCTTGTTTGTTTTTCTCCAGACCCTAGCATCTGAAAGATGTTTATTCTGTCTGTGAATCAAATAAACTAATTTCCAAAAGAGAAAACTGAAAAGAAGAGTGCAGCTACAGAGAGAAACCTTAGAGAGGTCATCTCAAAAATGAGCCTGAGATTCAGCAGACATTTCTTAACTCACACACAGGAGTTCAAAAGTGTCCCTAACTCCTCCAGTTTAGACATAGCTTTAAAAAGGTGAAAAAACTTACCATGTGTTTGAAAGGAAGCATGATGGAGCAGATGAACTTTGTGTCTTTATATCAGCTCTGCAAGGACTTTCAACTCATTTCAAGAAACATTAATTTCTGATGCTGCAATATTATTATTATTCCTTAACAGACTGATACAGGAATGATCTTGTTCAATGGGATAGGAAAGTATTTAGAACAGGGAAGAGAAGTGGGACTTGCTTCTATTGGATCTAGCCAGATGCACTCTTTTCCAGCTACAGGTACAGATTCACCAGCTATAGGTATGTTTTTGGCATGTGTGTTTTGGGCTAGCAGTCTGTCATTCAAGAATGCAAATTACATAAGTAATGTTAACATTTGTATAAAATTTCAGGCATCTTCCTTCTACTGAATATGCTCCAGTAAAGGATTCAAAAGATTGTATAAGGACACAAAAGATGGTATAAATACTGCTGTAGGTGCAACTTCAAATCTTCATATTGCAGCTTGGTTTTCTCCCATTAAAGTTACCTAAAAAATTCTCATTAAAAATCTTTTTAAAGCAAGCAACATGCAATTTTTATGTGAAAATACTCTTGAAAGCATATAGGCATAATTGTTAGTTAAATCTAACCGTTCCTGTGGCAAGTCATTCATTTGTAGTTTTATGAATGCCAAAGTTCCACAGTGTTTTTCAGCCTCCATACAAGTCTTCATTTTGTTTTTATGAAATACAAAAAAGATTATTTCAAGCCAAGATCCAAGAAGTGAGAATACTGCTAGGACTATTCAGCTTTTTTTTCCTCCTTTTTGTTTCCATCTCTGCACCACATCTTTCTATTTTACCTTCCAACAAAAAAAGCTGCTTAATTTCCCACCATGCACTGAAAAGTGTAACTAACTGATGGATAAAGATTTTTATAAATTCTTGTACTGCTTCTTCTTTATTTTAAATACAGAAAATACAAAAATGCAAATAGTAAAGTCACCATGAATTGTTTAAATATGAATAAAAAAGCATTTTATTTGCTTACATTTCACTTGTGTGTAAAAAGCATAGGCCATCTTTAAACAACTGAGACCTTCAAAGCATTGCTTGTTTACTGTGGATAGCAAAGCTTTAAATGCATACCAGTTTGCAATCAGCAACGAATTGTGGAAGGGCTACATAGCATATGCTAGCAGGACACTGCTGTTTAACTAACAGCCTCTGGTTTTGCTTTTTTATCATAAACTCACTATTAATTTCATATTTTGCCATTATTTCATCTTCTTTAGGAAAAAAGTAAAACCAAACACAAAGAACTAGCAGGAATTTGTTCAATAAGCCAAAATAATGGAGGCAGGTTCTTTAAAATAATACTCTGAATTTATAGTACACCTAACACTGTGGCCCTCAAAGTGCTTTAATATTAAATTATTTCTCAAATACTCCTGCAATGTAGAAAAAACTGCTCCTTTTATTAGCTTGAATATGGTTATCAACAAAAAACGTGTGCGATTAAAAGCATGTCTACACTAGGGACTTTTCTTAAATTTCATACATCCACACTTAGACTTTTGGCACAAATGCTGCATGAGCAGTGCCTTGCCTGTGTCCAGCTCTTCTAAAATTAAATCACTTTCACGTCACATCGCAGTAGCCCCTGTGTCCGGCTGCTGGCGTTCCTGCCCGATTGACGCTGACAGTGGCACACAGCGCTCTGGTCAGACGTCCTCCCTGCATTTCTCCACCGCACACCTTCAAGTTTCCTAGGGAAAACAGAGGGTTGTCCTAGGGAAAACAGAGGGAAATGTGTTAGCGGTTTTCAAACTGGTGGTAGTTTTCAAATAGCATTTAGGTCCCATCATACTTTTGTCCCCCTTCCCTCCATAGACATACTTCACCAGGCCTCAGGCTCCAGAAAAAACATTCTTCCACAGTGCTGCAACGCCTGGTAGAAAATCCAGCAATTTCAGAAAGCCTGAAAAAGTCTGGCATGTTTTCTGGAACAAGGAAGAGAACTACTGTCCTGATAACCACACTGAGAGGGCCAGCTGTCTCGGGAAAGCCATAGGTAAAATGGCCCATCTGCTCGCTTGCTCATGAAGACTTCTAACAGACGTTTAGAGAAGAGGGTCCTCTGTAGAGCCTCAAGACCTACACAGTGACAATGGACTGTATGTTCGGAAGACAAGCAGATGCTGATCAGTAAGACAACCCAATCTTCCACCACAACCCAGGCCAGTCAGTTTGATAGCTTTAGCTATATTATCTCTTTTTCTGTGAAGACTACCTAGCAGAAGCATAGCAGAATCTAGCACAAAAAAGGATCTCTTTTTAAATCTTCAGTTTATTCCTAAATGTGTTTCTTCCTGAGGTACAGTAGCCAACATCTGTATTTAGGGAAGTTTCATCCCATGATGGAACTTTAAATATAAACTTCAAAGATGTGTCATTAGTCTTGCAAAGGTTCACCACCAATGGATTACTCTGCTCTCTTTCTTACAAGAAAGCCTGAAAAAGCTGTGAGTTGGGAAGAGAGTCAGATTTCACAGCAGAAAGCAGCATTGCAACCATGAAAACTAGCTCTAGAGACACCTTTTGGCAGTTTCATTAGTTTCATTGGCTTGCAGAGGGAGAAAAGGATGGCCCAGCAGACAAGAGGAATCTTAGACACATTCTAGGGAACACTTATTTCTCAAGTTTCCCTAATACTTGTGAAACCTTACTTTATGAAAAAAAGTAAGGCCTTAAATTGTGACTGTTCCTCACTAAATATGAGCCTTAATACTTACAAATTAAACAATAAAAGTCAGAACCATTTATCAGCAATTGGCTGAGAAAAGGACTTAGTGTAACATCGCAGCTCTAAAGCAGGAAATGAAAACCCCACCACTGTACACATTTAGAAATGCAGGACAGGAAGTCCTGGGCCACACAAAAATCAAAAGCAAAACTTCCGCTGACTTCTGTTGGATCAGACTTTCACTCAGCAGGAATTGTGAGTAAGCAAAACTAAATGATCTAAATGCTAACTTGGCCCAGACATTGAAATTAACTGTTGTGAAAGTGTCATGCCATTAATGTATCATACTGCAAATTCAGTATACATTTTAGTTTACATACATAGCTGCAGGTACTTTCATGAATTATGAGAATAGTGAAATCAAAGACAAATAAAACAACAGAGGTGACCTATGAGTAATTAATGCCAGAATTGTAGCAAAACATCTGCATGAAGCATTTCTGCAGTCTACATTAGTTTCTCTAGGACCTTATCCTACAGGTTATACTCATATAAAACTGTGTATACATACTCATATAAAACTGTGTATACATTCTGTGTTTTCCAAAGAAGTGCAGAACTGCAGTATACATGTAGTATTTGCATAATGCTGAACTGAAGAGTTTCATCATCATATCTGAGTAACATGTCTGTTCTAAAGAGTGAGAGACAACTGCTGGAAGACCTCCACTTTACCTGACATGGAAGTGTACTTAAGATGCGCCACAATAATGATTGGTTTTGTTGAACAAGTTTTAAAAGTGGGCAAAAGCTTTACCTAAGACCTCCGCTGAGGCAAGTCCGAGTTTTGCCTTTGCCGTTCTAAGAAACCAAATTTAACCCAGGGCTGAAAAAAATGTGAGGATATAAAAAGCTTTGACTATAAAATTGTAGGTATCTCATTGTAGTGGACTATTAAAGTATTGTAATGCTCAAATATGTCAGCATTCATTAATACCCAAACTGTTAAATCATAGCATGTGCTTGTTATGTTGCACAGAAATTCTCTATCACTCTATATAAAACTGAGTTTGAACTCACTACTGTATAAGTAAACCTGTTAATGGAATGCATTTGCAATAAGTTTCCATACTACTGCCAATAGGTAACTGATAGAAGAATGGAATTAATGAAAATATGCCAGTTAACTTCTTTTCACTGCCCTCTTTTGCCAGACTTTGCCTATATTTTGTCTGCTTACAGAGCAGTACAGCAAAAACTTTCCCATGTGAGTAGTTTCGAATTGTTAGGGCTTGCAGACTAAGACCCTTTGGCTGTGAACTGTTGGTGGGAGGTGGGCTTGGCTTGGGACCCCACACGTGCTCTTGACTCAGTGTAGATCATAAGCTCTGATGGATTCCTCTTTCTTCCCAAGATTTGCCTGTCCAGTGCTGTGACATGTTTGCCGCTGTAGCATAAATGTGTTAAATGAGCATGCGGTGTACTACTAGCCTGTGAATTTATTAATCACAATATAGAGCAAAAGTCTGAGATGGAATATTTTTACAGATAAAATCACCACAAACTGTTTACCATTTATTCGGGATATGCATTTGGTGAACATTCCATTGTATTTTAATACTGGTGTTACATCTCAAGAACAATCACACTAATAAGAAACCCTGTTAAAATATTTTCCCACCACACAACCCTCCAGCCGGAGACCATTTCAAACAATGGTTTCACTTTTTTAGTAATGATATTCTTAGCAGTCCCATTGTTCTAAACTGGTCCCACAGATATCTAATTTTTAGTAGGCTAACACACATTATTAGAACATATCAGAATTTTTAACCAGAAAATTTCCCTCTGACTTTACAGACTTAAGGGAACTATGTCACCATATGTGCTTTCTTACATTTTTCTGACTACTGTATTCTAGAACTAAATAAACTTTGTCACACCAGCCTTATCCGTGACAGATTTCAACTGCCTGGGGGTGTTTATGGACCAGAAATAAGAAGTCTGTTTTAACTCATCAGAAAGTGAGCCTAATGAATAGGCTTAAAGCCTCATCTATTTACCACTATTTTATTATTTGTTAAACTGACTCATGGTCGTTCTTATTATAGCAGCACCGTTCTCACCATTATACATTAGCTAACGGCCTATCAACATTTCCATTTGAAACTCTTTCTTGAGAAGTCTGCAACTTAGCTGTGAAAATTTACAACAGAAATACCGACCTAGAATACTAATTCGCAGATGTGGTTTGAATATTTTTTATTAGATTTTTAATATGAATGTGTATATGAAAGTAAGTGAGGAATGTTAATAGTACTATTTAAACCAGACAGGCATTGCACAAGTTTCAGCATCCTCTTGCTTAGCTAGTGCACCCTCTGTCTTCATATGCAACACCTCTATTATTTCAGTTGTCAGGTTCTTTTAGACAGCGAGGTGTGTTAAATCAAAAACCAGGGATCTGCTATCAGCTTGAAACTGGGCCCAAGTATGCTCACAAGGTTCACAAACATCATGACAGGCCAATTCAGACAGTGCTGCCAAATTTGCAGCCATTGGGGACTTCCTGATGTTTATTAGTCATATTCCAGTGTCATGCGGTGTGCAATATGAGCTGCTTCTTGCTGACTGCAAACTCCAAAGTGGCGTCATGAGCTCTATGGGGAACTCAGACATCATTCATTTTATTAAGGACCTGGCTAGGACCCATCACATGTTCTGCCCTCCCCACCTCTTATTGAAGAAGAAATATCCGTGTACTCTCTCTGTCCCTCTTCCTTTAAAAAAGAAATACTTTCATCAGTTTGGGGCACTTTCCTGTTCCTACCACAAATATAACCTGTCAGAAACCTTCTTCAACTTTTATAGAGGCCGAAATGTTCAGTAAAATAATACTGAATAGCAACCACAATGGCCCCAATCTGACTGGAGGGCGGTACAGCCATATTACAGCAAGCACATTGCAAAGCAGAGCAAATAGGTGATAATGAGAGTAGGAGAGTAAATCTTTTTGAGGTACTTTCCTAGATGCAGGTAGTCTGCATCTACTGAACATTTCAGTACAACTGAATAATTTTGAAAATGCAGATCCGCCTGAAGTCGTAGTTCTGCCCTTATTGCTTACTGTACCAAAAACAGGACGAGGGTCTGTTTTCTAGTCCTCAGGACAAGTGGCACACCGTGGCTCATATCCAAATAGCTCAACTCTCTTCCGTCACAGAAAAGGATAGTTTGTCCACAGTGCCTCCTGGGAGATCTAAACTGCTGTCTAGCAAAACTGCTATTTGCTGCAAAGCACACAGGACTGGGTTCCAAAAAACCGATTTTGCTGACTTCTGTGGGGCACTCAAACCCTCTCTGAGTGGTATTTGATGAAATTGCTCTCAGAAGAGGTTTAATTGCAAGAATCACCTGCACACCAGGTTTTGATATATTCTTGAAAACGACTTGGTCTGCTTTATAGTAGTAGCAGAATTGTCTTTAGTACTAAGTTACTTATATAGTCAAAATGCATTGAGAGCAGCAGGTGATTCTCTTAGAGGGAAGATTTCTGAGGGCACTAAATATTACAAAGATTTAGGCCCCAGACATACAACAGGTGGGGTGGAATCATCTGTTTCCAGATATTCTGACCATCATTTATCCAATTTGCACTGTTTTATACAATTTATGCATTTAAAAATGGATTAATTATTATATCTTAAGCAGATGAAAAAATATATCGACATAGAGATATGCAAGTCATTTGAATCTCTTTATAAAGTATTTTAAAAAAAGCATTGCTTTAATATTCACTATCTTAAATATATTAATTTTAAAATGAGATTCAAGCAAATATAAGGCTGTATTCACCTTTCTTGCCCGAATTTAACATAACCATCTAGCTCAATATTCTGCATTTCTGACAGTGTTTACGGGACTAGAAGATAATCTAATGATCTTACAAGCACTCAGGCTGTTCAAGAGCAGTACATTTGTAAAATAAAATATATATAAGAAGTAGAGTCAAATAGGAAATAGAGTTGCTGTTTCACAGGGTACTATTTCAATATTGGACTTAAATTTTCTACATTCTTCCATGAAAGAACTTTCAAAATGAAACTTCTCTCTACATCAGTAGAATCTTCAGATTTGAGAAACTAAGTGTCATATTGAGAATTAAACTTCTTCATTTTAATAAAACATAAAATTATGCTATAAGAGACTCCATGAAGTCATCTAATCCAATAAGAGTAGATTTACATAAGAGCACATAGTGCCAGAAGACTGCTGTTAAAAGGTTCAATCCATCTCCCATTAAAGTCAATAGAAAGATGTCTGTTCATTTGAACGGGAGTTGAAATATGCCCTAGAGCTAGCTACTGTAAAGTGGTAAAGACGTCCTATAAAATGGTGACCATATTTTAATCATACAGATCCGTTGTTTAGGAGGGGCTTCTGTTAAGAGTAAATGAATCCAATGGGAAAGCCTTCGGTTCATTCAGCTTTAAATGCCTACATGTAATATTCTGGTATGCACTTTTTTATAGTCTTCACATTTTTCCCTCTAGGAAGATTGTCTGAGTTGACTAAAGGAGTTAAGAAAAAGTCGATGATGGTGTAGGATTTCATCGCTGCATGCAAAGATCATTCATTACTATACTTTTTTTTTTCATTCCCGCATTAGAAAACAGCATGTGCTCATTCACAGTTCATATTCCAAGTTCTTTTCTTAGAAGATGCCCTTTCTGTGATATTAAACAGTTATATTTTTATTATATATTTGATTGCTGCTATGTAGATCTTTAAACTTATTTCAGTAGTTCTTAACGTTATGTGTGTCTTTTGGTGTAGTAAGGACTACTATGTCTGTCATTCACTTAGTTTCTCTTCCAGTTAGACAGACAGTGGGGTCAGCAAACCTTTTCTCCCCTGAAAACTGTAGCTTTATCAGGGCCATTGTTAAACATCTGTTGTCTGAGCCACGACTCGGTCCCAAGACCACACAGATGAGCAAGGCCTAAGCCCCGGGTCAGATACCGTGAGGTCATGGGAGGAACAAACTTTGCTCAAGGTTTGTTCATGAAACCACTATGCTCCTTATCTCATCAAGCCATGTGAGGGGGAGAGCCCATTATGCTGTTTGGGAATTTGCCTCTTATCAAGAGCCCTTTTAATACAGGGTCTCATGTAGGTATTGCACCCCTAATACTGCATAGACTTTCTTCTGTGCCCTGAGCCATTTCCCAAGTGCAAGTAGGACACAAATCATAAGCTTAAGCCGGCCAGAAGTGTCAGAAACGTGGGTGATGGAGCCAGACAGGGGGTCTGCTGTGCTGCTCTGTGACTATATGATACGCAGGTGATTCAGCAAGTGTTTAGAAGCAGAAACTGTTACGTGGCCCAACAAAGCAAGTATTTGTTTTGGAAGGAAACTAAAGGAAATGGCAGAAAAACAGCGTCACTTTTCAAGGCTAATTGAATAAATGGATAAAACAACTACTGAGTTACATAGTTAACTTTAGATATCAGAAAATGAGAGAAGTTTAAGCGCTCCATTTTTGTCATGCTTGTTTGGACACCTTCCTCACTATTTGGCACAGCTGATGGGAGGAGTTGTCGTTTCACCCTGAAAGCATAGCTATGACTTGCTCTGTGCGTGAACATTGCGCAATACTCCAATAGCAAGCATTGGGAGACCATGCGAGTCATGGGCCTGCATTTTGTAATCCCAGTCCACAAGCTATAAATAAGCATGTAATTTATCTCTCTTCACAGGACGACAAACTGGATGCCTTCTGGTGTCAGTTTGACATTATGAAAAAGCTTTTCGTTTTCTTCCCAAATCTTCAAAGCTACTTAACGAATTTTCATTAGTTACAACAACATCATTTATTTCTCCAGAAATGGGTGGAGAATGGAGCTCATTACTGCTTTCAAAAGCTCTTCTGCAATATTTTTCTCTTCTTTTTTCTTATTCGTAAAATTCAAAATATGAGTTGTTATTTTAGTTGTTACTGTTTGTAGCCTGCTAATTGCCTGCTTTTCAGATCTTTGGACTGTATAGTTATCCTTGTCTGCGGACAAGGCATTCTCTGCAAGAGCCTTGGACTGTGGGTGCTCAGCTCCTCCACCGTCTGAACTAGTTGGAAACAAGTGTTCTTCCAGGTACACAGCAGAAAATCCAACTGTTTGACAGCAGAGAGAGCACTGGTGGTGTGCCTCATACTGGAAACGTTCAGTGCCTGGGCACTTTCATAGAGAGGAAAAGTGAAAAAAGTGTTCTAGTGAAAAAAAATAGGAAGACTAGTGTGTCAAAGTTAAAGCCATTCAAGTCCAAAACCACATATTTTAACTACAAGGGATGTTCATCATTAGAACAAGTTCCCACAGGAAATAACATATGCTGCATCTTCTTAGATCTTCAAAACAAGTCTGGGTGCTGGAGTCAAAGGCAAATTATTTTGATTATACTTTATAACTACATGAAATTATACAGTCTATGTCCTTTCTGGGTCATGGTCTCTCAAGGTCCTGTTTAGATTTAAATCTATTAAACTTCTTGCACAATAGTGGTAATGTAAATAATAATAATTTGATGGTTATTGACTGATTAGGTTCCTGTAAGAGTGAGCATTTTAATACAACTGAGGTTTTGCTTTAAAATTCATTGGAAACAACACCTATTTACTCAAATCTATTTAGATAAAATAAGTAGGTATTGTTTTTAATGCCTTTCAGGTATTTTCTTGGCCAGCACCTGTACACCATTTTGCAAGTATCTTGAACATAATTCAGGCAGAAATGATAAGCAATTACCAGGTGTGGGATGCATTTTGCAGCAGCCTTCTAAAGAGGAGGGAGGACTCTGTGACTGGATCTGTACCACTGGTTTTTGAACATGCAATTGCAAACAAAGTAAACTACTAGCGAGGTTTTCAGTATAAAATTAAGTCCTGAGCCCAAATAGACCTAGCAAGGATCAGGTAATGTTATAAGAAGGAATACAGCGTTCATGGTAGGTCAGAAATTTAATCTCTAATACAATAGTTCTCAGTGGACAAGACATACAGGAGATGAGCAGAAAATGGAGTATTATTCTCCCTTCACTAAAAGGGAACAGAAGCACCAAAAGTCTCGCCCTAGGACACACAGGAATTCAGTAGTGAACTATGAATAGTTCACTATTCACTACGTGCCTTAACAGCAACCCTATTAACTAGCATTAATGTTACTCTTTCGGTTATTACAAACAATTATAGCAGGTCTGGAAAGAAAACTAAAGGAACACAAACAATCAAGTTTATCAGTCTGTTTTATTTTATCTATTTCAATATAATTGTTAGTACAATGTACAATTTCTGAGCAGTACATAAAATGTTTTAATGATCAGGACAGAGGGTTAATAGCTAAGGAACAATTAAGCCATTACCTCCTAAGTTGCCTGTTATGCATTCACATCTGGAGGGAAATTGTACTCTAAAGACTAAGCCTGCAAAGGGGTCCTTGGCAACACTGGGTGGTGCTCTACCTAATCTTACCTCCCCCCAGGGCCAAAGCCAAAAAGAAACTTTGGCCTTGTAATTCTTTCCATGACAGTGCTTGTAGGTCAGGCACCTCGCTCCGGTCGTGCAATCCGCCCGCCTGCCTTCGTACCCAGTGGAATTCACAGCAGCGAGTGCACGGAGCAGGGATGCTTAGCCTGGCCAAAGGGAAGTGCTGAGGACATGGGGTATCTGAGATGTCACTACTTTCCAGGGCACAGACGCCTTACGCTAGCTGCAGGGCAGCGGGATTCACAGACTCCCCTCCTGGCGTTGAGGTGCTTATAGGGTTTTTTTGTTTGTTTTTCTTAACAACTAAGGAATAGTTCTTTCTTCCTTTCAAAGGACTTCTTAGAAGGAGGTGTTGGTACTCCCAGTGCTTCAGGAATCCCCAAATCTGGCAATATGCTGGGAGGAACAGGGAGAAGCAGTTCCCCCCCAGGGCCATGTTTTTGTAGGAGCTCCTTTCTTACCTCTATCACTCTTACTGGTGAGGGGTCCATAAAGGCCATGGGTAGTCACTCTCAGAGGCTTAAGCACAGCAGAATCTACAGACGTGACAGTACAAGGAATATCTTTTATAGCATGTGATACTTCGTATACTTTAAACTTCTCAGTGTTTTAAGAATGTGTATTAGGCTTTCTGAGGTGCGACAGTTTGGGGCCAAAATCAAAATATTGATAAGACATTTGCACTGATTGGAAACCAGAAGCTATAGGGAGGGAGAGGAGAAGAAGAGAAGTACCCAAAACTTGACCCAGAAGCACCTCTATGAAACTTCACTATCTTGCCCTTTCATCAGGTACACACTGTAAAAATTACAGGTGAGCTAAACAGGAGTAACTAAAGAGGTATTTCAATAAGTATAGGCTTAGACCTGATTGATAGTAGGATATCATGGGTTTCCATTCCTTCTTTCTTGTTAACTACTCAGAGATTTCAGCACTCTCCCACTCTGAGGTCAGTATCTTTCTTTGCTATACATCTCCAGGAAAATTTTGCGATAACCAGAGCAGAGGGTATACTGAGAGGGAAGAGGACGTTTTAATTCACTGGTCTAAAGAAATGGACAGTGCACGTATAATCAGAAGTGATGGCAGATCACCTGAGATAAGGAGGGAAGGCCTGGATTCCAGTCCTACTACTAGTGACGGCTTAGTATAAAAGACTGGAGCTGTTTCAATAGGAGGGAATTAGATATTCCAGGACAGTCAATAGCCTTGTCATCTGAGACAGGCAGATAAAGGATAAAATTGAAATTGTATAAATAGTTTAACCACTGCTAAGCTTTTTGGTGGCCTTTGCAGAGCCTGAATATTTAAGGGCTGGCCACCAGATCAAAGCTCGTTTGAGAGCTCAGTGAGGCAACAACTAATTTGCAAATCCTGTCAAGCTTCAGGCGTGCATAAATTACCAGATGGCTTGGTCCTGTTAATAAGGTTCTAGACATATCCCTGCATCAGAGTTTTGGCTGTTTAGAAAGCTTTAGAATAAAACTTCTCAACAGGTTTAGGCAAAAACCAAGAAGGGAGTTGAGAATCTCTATGACAGACTTAGGTTCCTCAGGGTGTAGTTACCATCAATTCCCTTATGGACATGGCTTGTAGATCTGAAGCGGCTCTATGGAGCTACCTCTGAATTTCTCATATCCATGTTTAGATCTGAATGCTGAGCGTGTTTAGATTTGAGTTTTTCACAGACAGAATAAGTTCCAAGCTCTCCTCAATGCATTCCAAGTAAAATCAAGCTATATTTAAATGTGTTTTCTGATATGCAAGTATTTAGCCAAGATTACCAATTCAGGGCACTGGAAAACTGGCATTCAAACAAGCAAAATCACAAAGTCCCTTTAGAAACCCTAAATTCAGAAAAATGATAATCAGTAATGGGATTGTTTAATGGGATTGTTTCATTGCCTCCCTTTCTTTTTCTTTCTTTTTTTTTTTTCCCCAGCATGTAATGCCTACTTAGTTTACATTGTTAGGCTGCTGTCTGGAAAGAAAGAGAAAATTCACATTACTTAATAAAAGAAAGAGATCCCCTCACGTCTGCATGATTTTAGGACTTACAGTTCCCAAAAGAACTCCAAAGAGTGATGAAATCCTCTATGTGATGTAAGGGTAGAGTTAAGGCTGCCACTTGTTTGGCCAAGGAAATCAAAAGGACCTTATAAATTCAGGTAAAACTGCAATTCTTGTGCTGGGGAAGCACAGAGAAGGCTTTCTCCTGATGCCAGTGATGGAAGAAATGCCACTGGAGCATACAAGAAGACAGGCATCACTTTAATCCTTTTCTTCTACACTCAGCCAGCAGAGCTGTCCAGGTACACAGAAGATATTGTGCTTTCCTAGGCCAGAGGATGGTACAGAACTGCATTTCTTCTCTTAACCTGATAGCGCCTTGAGTTAGGAGTCCGTGCCTAGTAAAACGCTCGAGCCGCGTCTTTGCATATATTGAGGCCCTGCACTATCCCAGCTCAGCCAAAATGTTTAACGTACAAACTGGCCTTGAAGTTTTGTATTACAAACTATGCACAACAATATTATTTTGTGTAATTCCTTTTACTATTAACAGGAGCTGCTAAAGAGAGAGGAGAAATCTCAGAGAACTGTGCCTACAGCGTAATGTGTGTGCTTAGTTTGGGGTGTGAGAGTGAATATAGTATGCTTTTTCTCTCCTCAGTGGCCATAACATAATTGAGATGAGCAGTATTATTTCCTGGGGCCAGTGTATCCAAAGTATATTCAAAGGCCCAGCAAACATTTTCTTTTCACTGTGTACTTCTATTGCTACCTGCTTTAGTGGATTTTTAGTTGCATATCTCTAAAAACATTTAAAAGAAAATAATCTTGTCATAGGTTAATGCTGTTACAAATTACCAGGGATGTGGAAACTAAAGATAAGCCATACTGGAAGTTTAACTGTCACATTTTTTAATCTATAACAAATTTTTAAGTTTCAGTGAACATATTGGAATTTTATAACAATTTAATATCTTTATCTAACAGAAGACTATTCAGTGGAATGGAAACTTTCCATAGGACCACACCAGTCTGGCACAGTATTTCTTTGGATCTCCCCAGTCCAAAAATGGATTTCCTAATCAAAACTAGAGAGGAAATAGAGGAAGTGATGGGAAAAGAAACTGAAAGAAAAGCAAAGAGCATCCTAATGAGACACTAACCTGAATAGAGAAAGATGCAGATTAAAGGCGCTGCTACACTTGATATTTGCTTATTATGCAAGCTTAGTTCCAGCAGGAGAGGCTTATGAAATAAACAGTTTGGAACTGTTCATTTTGGGATAAAACGAATGGCATAAAAGGGATGGAAACTGTCTCTCATATGCACCCTGAGCATCCAAAACAATAGACTGCTGTGATGGGTCACTTTTAACTAGCTTTTTCTTTGCCTGATTTTATGAATAGAGCTTCAAAGAATTTTTGTTTTATGGTGGGAACATTTATGAAAACTTGACAAGTTTCATGGGACAAGAAACATGTTTCCTGCCCAACTCTACTGCAGGTGTTTAGTCTTTAAACTGGGAATTTATTGCAGTGTGATAGCCTGCAGTATGATACTATTTTCCTAATACTAAAACCAAAGGAGGTTTCCCCACAAAAAAGTTTGTAAGTAGGCCTTATCAGAAACCAGGACTGTCATAATTATGATTGTCAGGATCCTCAAAATTAATTACAACTTCAAGCTGTGACAGAGCCTAAAATAGCCAGAGCTGCTGGTGATCCAAAAACCACTCACAGCATGTCCAAGCTAGTATTTGGCAGAGAGCATATGCAACTTAAAAAAAGAACATAACCCTTTAGGCCTATGCAAGCAATTAAGCTCTTTGTGGAAATGTCAGGCCAAAAGTATGAAAAGACCTTTCAATTGTTTACATACAATTTTCCTCTAATTAGTGAGAACTGATTTTAATTTTTCACCCTTCATTTTTCAAATAGGACCAGATGGGCTTAAGTTTAGAGGGCAGCTGTTCTGTTCAAAAACAAAAAAGAAAAAAAAAGAGGTGATTCTTGCCAAGTCAGACCCCATGATTCTTATAGTGAGGGGGGTACGAGTAAATGCCAATCAGCTTAGCAGCATTTAAAGATACGTAAGGAACTTAGCCTGGGAGCTCTGCTGACGACGTAAAACAAGAAGACATTTCCAGAAGTGTCTGTCAAACAAAGTATAAAAATACTCAGAGACTGATGGCACAAGTTACTGACACTCTAGCTGAAATACAAGTGGGTGAAATTTAACAGCACTGTACTAACTTTAATTTCATTGTTAGTGCTTCTTGCTAATGCTCTAAATGAAGTGATCGGTTGGTTAAAAATATATGATACAGCCCTGTTTGATCAGAACTACCTCAAAATGCTATTAGGGAGACACAGCTTGTTAAACTACCATCCTCATATCAGCTTTTGCCATCTGTGCCATCTCTCTACTGTTGCATCTTTTATCTGAAAGACAATGCCTATTCTTCTGCCTCCATCCACTCTCCTTACTACACTAAGCCCCGAGAAGGTCGCTTTCCAACTCCAGCATGATGACCGTAATACTGTCTGACTGCGAAATAGGTCACAGAATCACACAATCACAGAATGGTTTAGGTTGGTAGGGACCTCTGGAGATCATCTAGTCCAACCCCCCTGCTCAAACAGGGTCCTCTAGAGCATGTTGCACAGAATCGTGTGCAGGCAGGTTTTTAATATCTCCAGAGAAGGAGACTCCACAGCCTCTCTGGGCAACCTGTTCCAGTGCTCAGGCACCCTCACAGTCCAGAAGTTTTTCCTCAGGTTCAGATGGAACTTCCTGTGTTTCAATTTATGCCCGTTGCCTCTTGTCTTGTCACTGGGCACGACGGAGAGGAGTCTGGCCTCATCCTCTCGACACCCTCCCTTCAGATATTTATACACGTTAATGAGATCTCTTCTCAGTCTTCTCTTCTCCAGGCTGAACAGGCTCAACTCTCTCAGCCTTTCTTCAGAGGAGAGATGCTCCAGTCCCCTCATCATCTTTGTAGCCCTTCGCTGGACTCACTCCAGTAGCACCATGTCTCTCTTGTAGTGGGGAGCCCAGAATTGGACACAGTACTCCAGTACTCAGGGCTGAGGAGAGGGGCAGGATCACCTCCCTCCACCTGCTGGCGACACTCTGCCTCATGCACCCCAGGATCCCAGTGGCCTTCTTGGCCACAAGGACACATTGCTGCCTCATGTTTAACTTGTTGTCCACCAGGACTCCCAGGTCCTTCTCGGCAGAGCTGCTCTCCAGCAGGTCAACCCCCAGCCTGCACTGGTGCATGGGGTTGTTCCTCCCTAGGTGCAGGCCCCTGCACTCGCCTTGGCTGAACTTCAGGAGGTTCCTCTCCGCCCAGCTCTCCAGCCTGTCCGGGTCCCTCTGAAGGGCAGCACAGCCTTCTGGTGTGTCAGCCACTCCTCTCAGTTTAGTATCATCAGCAAACTTGCTGAGGGTGCACTCTGTCCCTTCCTCCAGGTCATGGAGGAATCCATTGAACAAGACTGGACCCAGCACTGACCCCTGGGGGACACCACTAGCCACAGGCCTCCACCTTGACTCTGCGCCATTCACCACAACCCTCTGAGCTCGGCCATCCAGCCAGTTCTCAATCCACCTCACCCTCCACTCATCTAGCCCACACTTCCTGAGCTTACCTAGGAGGATGTGATGGGAGACAGTGTCCAAAGCCTTGCTGAAGTCCAGGTAGACAACATCCACTGCTCTGCCCTCATCTACCCAGCCAGTCATTCCATCATAGAAGGCTAAAGGTCATAGAAGGTCAGTAGAGTGCAAGGCAAATGTCATGTATCTAATAGTTAAGACTGCATATCTTTGCTCCTGGAGTCTTTCCCCAGCTTGGACTTGTTAGGAAATGCTAAGCAAGTCCCTTGATTCTTTTGTACTTCAGTTATTGGTCTGTAAATTGAGAACAGTATTTATCTGTATTGTAAGAGAATGGGGAGGTTTGGGGTGGTCAATTGAAACCCTTGGATGAGAAGGTGCCTATGTAAATGTTAAGAGATGGACAGCTGTTTTATAGGAGGGAATAAATAACATATGAAAAGTAGTGATTTTATTTTCTTCTTTTCTTTCATTTTCAATGTCTTTCAAATGTCTTCCTGCACTCCTACTTAAAAGCCCAAATGTAGGATCATATTTAAGCTAAAGTTAGATTTTTGGTTATAAATATGGATCCTTGGAGCTTATTATGTTAGTCTGAGCTCCTGTTAGAATTTAGATGAGTAATTTGTGTTCTCTTTGCTTGTGTTTTCCCTTGCATATGTGGTCTGACTTATCTATTCGGATCGGAAACTTTCTGCAGCAAGTACTATGGTGAGGTGACTGTGGTACCAAATGAGTCTATCTTATTTTGGCTTCGTTGACACTGCCATAATACATAATGCTAAAAATTAATCAATCTAATGTTTAGATTTACAACTACAGTCTGATGGAAACGTAGAGTCTGAGACAAATGATATCTTCTTACACTGGCAGAGCCTGCTGAAAAGTGTTCCACTCAGTAGGTAAAATAAGAAAAAAAGTGAGAGAATGTGTGTGATGTCAGAAGCTGAGCCAGAAGCACAGATCATTAAGAAGCATATCATAAATGAACATTACTGAGAACATAAAAATAGATCTCATTGGATCTCTGTGTTGATTTTAGTCTTTGCAAGCGTAACTGCAAAGTGCTACCTTTCTCTTCAATTTCCATTGAATTTTGTTCCTTATTCGTATTTCTTCCTATGATGTTACTTATTACACCTTTCTTTTGATATATAAGAGGAAGAAATGTTGCTGAGTATTAAGATTAATCCAGGACACACAGAAGTGTTTGGCTAAGCCACAAAAAGAGGCAAAAATTGAGGTCTTGTTCATTTCTCTACTAAAATTGCGAAAGATAGGATCAGCAGGACTCCCCATGTAACATGGCAGCTGAGGATGGGATATGTTTCAAGGCATCTTATGGAAACTGGAGTTTCAGGTGATGAGTCATTTTGGTCCTGTGAGGGACTAACCACAAGGATACTCAGCCTTCATGCAGTCACAAGCGATGATAAAGGCTCAGAGGTTATTCACTTGCCCTTAAAATCCCCCAGAATGTATGTTGATAACAGTGATGAGAAGCAGGCAGATAAAGAAGCAGACTGGTGATTGTCCTGAATGAAAGAATGGATAGTAGGGCCACGTTTGAAATACTGTGCCAGTACTATGGCACAGAGTAAAAACATGAGCTGTTTTTGTGGCAGGTGGATACAGCTGTGAATGCAAATTTCACTCTGGAGAGTCTGCTTATGCATACTTGCACTTAAAATGTAGCAGTTTAAGAAGTTGTAGCACAAGTTGTGATTTATTCCACCAACTTCAGTAAAGTGTCTCACCAAAGACTTAGAATAAGTGTTTGAGCAGCGGCTGTAGAGCATCCCCCCTCTGCCTGCAGAGACTCAGCTAGAGAAGGAAGAGACTGTTCACTCTGCTCCTCCTTAATTTGTCTGTTTCATTTGGCTTCAAATGAAGGGTGCCCAGACACTAGACCAAGCCCATTTCACACAGCTCACCAAAGAGCAACTGGATGGCAGTGACTTCCACTCATTATCACCAACCTGGCCAGGAGCTGACCCAGCAATCCCAGAGCGGAAAGCCCTGTATCCCATTACCAAAACCCTGAGCCATCCAATTCACTTGACTTCTCATTGTTTAGACTATAAATAACTTCATTCCACACATTGCCAGGTGGTGCAAGGGGGTGAAGGGTGTCACAGAGGAGAGTGTACCCTCCTCCAAGCCTGTATCTGAAAGCTTTCTTTCAACTTGTACGTCCAGTGGTTTACCTTGCAGGCAGCCTTCTGCCAGGAGTGGTGTTTTGCCGACATTCCAATGAACGCTAGCTGTTTTTTGACTAGGGAACTCTGTTTCCCTCAGGCTTCGAGGGAAACAATGACATACCCTCCCAAGGATTAGGGAAGCCAGGGGGCTAAGCAATAGCACACAAGTGCCAAGGAGCTGACTTTGATGTATTGGTTAGGACTCTACAGGAATTCCTAGGCCAAATCCCATAGATCCTGGTGCTGGCACGCGGAGGAAGCTTTCCCTCTGGGTTCCTCTCTGATCTCAACCTCTTTTTGCAGAGGCAACACAGGCAGCAAGATTGTTAGGCTGCTGTTGGCTCCTGGCCAGCACCTGCACACTGAGCCCTGGGCTGGAGGTAATGGACCACAAAAGGCTTGCTAAAGCAGCTCCCAGTATAACTAACATTATTCACTCTGAACTTTTATTCTCATAAGAATGGTGGTCTCCCTGCTTAGTGCATTTGTTTATTGATGCCTCCTCCTGTTAGCAGGCTCCACCTTCAAAGGTGGCCCAGGCTCCTGTGCATGGCAGTTGTGCCAATTTGTCTGCTTTGCTCTGCTTGTTGCCCTCTCTGGAGCTTTGGCGAAGGCAGTACATGTTGATGGGTGGGCATCTCCTAAAGCCATCCTTCCCACCTGCAAAAACGCAGCCACATTTCTTTGCAATTTCCTTCATAGCCTGCTTACTTCACATTTGTCACCATGAGATCTGATGCTTTGTGCACTCAGAGTGCTGCAGAATGGATGCTGCTTTCTTTGTCCAAAGCAAGAAAAGCAGATCCTAAACTGGATTTTATTTTGCATTATTTTCGTGCAGAAATGTAAATAAAGGCGGTGGTAGTGGCTTGATCATTTACATGAACACATCATTCTTATGGAAGCCACATAGCTGCCCAGTGAAAGGAGAGTGATTCAGGAGCCTGTATTTTAAGGTTAGTAATGGTTAAATTAATGCAATGGTCTACCGTTGTGTCTCCTTCCTGTTTCAGTAGTAAGGTACCTAGTGGACAAGACTATGATTACAGGATGAGGGGGAAAAAAGGAGATTTAATATATACATACATTTAAAAATAAACTATTGCAGTATTAGCAGACCAAGTCTTGCTTAGGAAGGCTTTTAACAGTTATCAACAATTCTTTAGAAAACAGCCACAGTTTACATGTGCAGCCAGTTGCTTTCTAATTGCTACAGCAGGCTACCACTGGGAAGAACAAAGGAAATATTTAGCACATCGTAAATTCTTCTGCAGCCCTGCCGAGTGGCTGGAGTTCAGATTACACGTTTATAACCAACATTTGAGAGCAATTTCTCCTTCGCTTTGAGAAAGTGGGTGGGGAAGCTGTTCGACACTGTTTCTTCAAATGCCTAAAGTAATGTGTTTCTGAAAGAAACTTGGGGTCAAAATTCTCTTCTCTTGTCTTTTGATTCAGGCTCCTAATATACTGTAATATATTGAACTACCTAGCAGAAGTTCGTTTGAAGCAGATGTATTTGTCAGTGTTGTTACTGCTTTTATAATTCTTTGCTTGCAAGCCTGTCACTATGGTCTATGATTTCCCGAAGTCTTGCAAGCTGATCAGTATTTGTTTAGACTAATGCTAAGGATCTTGCAAATGCTGAAGGGGGTTGCGGTGGATGGGAGCTGTTTGTCTCCCTGAATCGGTACTTAATCATGTCCTTGTCTTGTGAATGAGGTGTTGAGGCTCTGCCAATTGTAAAGATTTCATGATTTAACAGAAAACATGTTGGTGCCCTGACCATCTCAAGGCCAGTTTAGTTTCAGTTCTAGGTGAAATTCACATGTTGCTCGAGTTTCCCTTGGCGTTTCACTTGGATAAAACATTCTTCATTTACTATTCTTAATGACAAAGCAATATTACTCTCTGCTCAGCAATTGTCAATGCTGTTCAAGAGCTCTAAGCGGGGGAAGCTTTTGTGTTGCAGTTACTGGCTGCTTGTAAGCAGTTTCAGTGTTAACCATAACTTTCATGAACCTTCTCTTTTCAGGAAAAAAATTGTCTTAGAATAAAGTTAGATCACATTAGATGTTTGTCTATATCTGTTTCAAAATGCTGGAGGACAGAGGTCGCTTCTTTTGTTGGTGGTGGTGTGTGTGGAAGTGTTTGGTATTCCAGCTTGTCAGACATTATTAAAACTATTAATGGGAAAAGAAAAGCTTCTTTCCCCCCAAAAGTGGCTTAATAACACAGCACACTCACAGCTGAACAACTCTTTCAGGTGTCTATAGCCAGATTTGAAAAGAAAATAGAAAAATGAGGGATTGCGTATAGTAAAAAAATCACTTCTCAGTGTTCTTGATGGTATTGAGTCTGCATCCTTCTATATATAATATATTTATTACTTTACTGCTCTGACAAAGGTTTCGTCAAGTATTTGGATATATTTAGACAGCTGAGTCATGATGCCTTAGAGATACTGTAAGTATCTTATTGAAAGAGGAACAATAAATTTCTCCAACAAAAGTCCTCCCCGACCTCCAAGTATATAGCCCTAAAATAGTAAAGTATTTACAAGTCCTGCTGTCAGTTACTTGTGTATAGATTTACTGGGGATGTATTCTTGTCTGAATAAAAACAGGTCTAGGCGTACCAAAATCAATGGAAGATAATAGATATGCAAGGAAGCCAGTGCATCCTTGATGAAGGGAACAAGGCCAAAGACGATGTTACAGATATTGCTGCTAGAACATAGGGTGAAATCATAGTTCCAGCTGGATAGTCACCTTAACTTCTATGTTATCTGATCCTGACGGTTTTAGCTATAAAATGTTACAGTAGCACAAATGTATTAACTTAGACTCACCCGTTTATTTGAGTTTCTTCAAAGTGAAAATCATTGACTAAATGTATTCCTTAAATAAATCTTTAAATATCACAAAATTCTGAAGTCTGATAATTATATTAAAATAATGTTGTATTCAAGCTGTTCATTGTCAGGCCTTTAAAACTAAAATGGGTATAGTTCATGGAAAATTGTCAAAAGAATGAAGACTAAGTAAAATGTACTATTCTACAGTAACAATACTGCACGGTAATTTTTCAAAATCCTAAAAAAAGAAGTTATGAAATAATCAAACTCGGTTTGAGTTCTGCCTTTCACTTCCAGGAATCCCAGAGTGTCCACCTTCTGAAAGGTTCCAGTTGTTTCTGGAAGAGAGACCTATAATAACCAGAGCAAAACAGTGACATGCTAGATGATATAGAGACTGAGCCACATCGACAGGAACTTAGATTTCTAAGAAAAAGCAACCGTTGGTCTAGTATGATGTGGAACTATCACTGTTACTCCACAAAAATTAAGTAAAATTAGGCAAATTTTTTAAAAGTCAGTTTAGTGGCAAGAGATACAGCAAGCCTGCATAATTATGGGGGAAAAAAACTGTACCCAGTCACTACTGGAACTTCAAGTACTAGTACAATAGAATGTCCAAAATGCTCCATAGACATCTATTTCTATTTATGTCTTCCTGTCATCAGCTTCACTCTGTCCACCCCCACACACATTACTCCTCTTCCACTGAATAAATGGAATATTTCACCCATGAATAACAAAGTTCTTTCACCAAAAAGTGCCTCACAGTGCCTTCGCACCTGCAGCATTTATAAATTGCAGGTCCCGTGCTCATGAAAGGAACTTAAAAAGCATGCTTCACAGGTGATATGACTTTAGGTTAGAAGCAAAATATTCTGCTAAAACCTTTGGGATTTTATCATTGCAAAGTGTGTAGTTTCCTCAGCCTTATGCTCCTACAGCCCACTGTCACAGCAAAACTATTTCCATGGCAGTAAAGCTATCTAGAGGGCATATTGTAAATGCATTTACTTTTATAGTTTGTTGCCAGTTTGGTAATCCATGTTTATAAGAAATTGCAGAAGTAGTTTTAAAGGCTGCAGACACATGCAGGCTAGAGAATTGGACATGGAGGGGCTGCCCCCACCCTCTGCCATTAAATGAAATGAGAGGTGGATGAGACATTGTATCACGAATATAACTGGCACTTTAACAATTGAGGTTGTTGCCACTGTTTTTTCATTTATGCTTCGTCAGAATTTAAAACTTCTCCTCTTCCTCCTGTCTGTCCTCACTCTTTGTTATCTATCAAGCACTGTGGTCTCCATCAGGAGACCCAACCCTGCAGATCCTTTACATATATGAAATATTTGATGTTAATATGCTTCAGCATCATGGACGCTACTTAACCTGAGTGAGGCAAGCAGGTTGAGACTTTGGCGATGACTTGCTTTTGCTAGTCTTGTCAGTCAACCATTTTCATCTAAGTTGCATGTAAAGCAAAGTGTGAGTTCCGTGTAAAACCAGATGGCATTAGCTCCATTCATGACCCTTATATTCAAGGGGAGACACAGGGTGTTAGTAGTAAGGGACTCAAAGGCTTTTGGATCTCCTCATTTCATTTTTTCAGATACTCTAAATTTCTTTTCCTTTGTCTATTCTGGCCTTTGCAGCTGCAGCCGTAGGATCTTCTAGAGTTGTGAGGAATAAAGGTGAGGAATGGAGAGTGTTAAGGAGGAAAAGATATGGCAAAAGGGTAAGTGCTAGTTTCAGTGGTCGAGCCCTAGGGCCTAAAACAGCTCTTGAGGATTCTGGGTCTGTGTATCCCCCAGTACAAATAGGAAATGGAGCCTGCTGGATTAAAACTCAAAGGGGAAAGCAGCAACAACCCATGCACACATTATATATATGTGCTCTTTGTGAATATATGCATGCACACACAAAGAGAGAATATATATACTTATTAATGGATAGAATATATATAATATACATCATTAAATGTTTGGAATTATTTCCATAAGCATGTAATATTTAAGTATGTATAAAATGTATGCTGCATTTGGAAAATAATTAACTTCCTATCCTTGGTTTTTGACTATTAGTCTACATCCTCTGTGAGAAGATAAAACCTATCCATGGTGAAAAGCAAGGGCCATGCATAGGAAATGCCTAAGCCCACACGGAGTCTTAAGACAAGATAGATTTGGGTACCAAATCAATAAGCATCTTAAATACTAAAATAGTAAGAAAGATGAGACCCACTGACACATTAATAGAAAAGCAATAAAAAACAGTGTCTTTGTTTTATGTTATTGCTATATGGTCTCTTGGTACACTATACCAGCCAACCCTGGTATGCATCAGCAGCCCTTGAGGTTTTTCCTCCCGGGAGACATTGTACAAAGCTAGAAATAAATCAGCCAGTGTGCAAAGAGGTGAAGCACAATCCAGTGATTGGATTTTGTGCTCAAAAGACATGTGCAGAAAGGGAATTTACTGTCCTCTGGCCTCTACCAGGGGCAGTCAAGGTACGTCTGTCAATGAGACTCTGGGAAAGTCTAGCAGCTGGTTAGTGGGTCAGATGTTTTCATGTCACGCGGGACTTTTGGAAGTGTCAGATCCTAAGTGATCATATAACTTTCAGAAGCCTGAAATCACCACCGTCTGCATATCAACTACCTTATGCTGTTGCCATTCCTCTAAACCAAAGCTCCTGTTAAATGCTTTGAGTCTTGGCATAACGCAGATCCCCAAACCACACAAATTCCATGGCCAGTGATGAGTGTGTAGTTCTATTGTTAGAAGCAAACTGCTTCAAACTACCAAAACATACATTTTACACATATTTTCAACTTTCTGCCTTCTTTGTGAACAGAAAAATTCTCTTTTGTTTTTTTTCCTCCCTTTTAAAGTTTTTATGACTTACAAGGTTTTATGTGTTTTCCCCAGAGTAAGATCTGGGGTAGTTTTGATCTTAGAGATGAGTACATTTTACACCAAGAGTGTTTTGACATCACTTCTTTCTCTTGCCAAACCTAAGAGATCTGAGTGCAGTGTGCTCCCTGCATTACTTATGATGTCACTGACACTTAAAACAGGGCATATTCCTGCCCTGGTTTAGGTGTCAATGACATCATCATCTGTTGCAGTGGAAACACAAAATCCTAAAATTTAAGCCTTGGTAGCTAAATTGAGGAGTAGTTGTTTTTTAAAGTATTTTACTTTAAAATGCAGTATTTAGTCTAGACACAGATTATGTTAATAGTTTGGGAGCACAAATGGTTTGTTTCTGTGTACAGAAGAATTGCTGTTGGCCATTAACAGAAAAAAAAAAAAAAATTATTCAAGGTTATAAAATGCTCCATACGTACCTGGAAAAAAGAACTGCTCCTTGAGGAAATAGGAATGTAGTCAGTCAGTTGTATAAAATGCTTACTAACTACCGAATAGAGCACACCAATCCTGTTTGCTTTCTTCAACGAAATATGGACCCAATTCACCTGAAAATCTTTAAAATTTATAACTGTCACCTCTGAAGGGACTGGAGCTACAGCAAAACAAAATGCATGAAAAAGAAAAATTGAACTCTATTATTTCCTGAAAGTGGTCCCTCCACAATACACTCAGTTTCTGCCTAGTCCTATCCTCCCACCTTGATCTAAGAAGTGACCATAATAGCTTTGGAAAAATCTTATACTGATTTTAAAAATCATTGTATAAACAATGATGCTAACTTGTTACTTACATTTGTGGACTAAATTAAAGCTATTTATTTGGCACAACTTCTTTACTGATTTTTTACAAATATACTTAATCTATTTTGTTCATCTCCTTTCAGAGCATAATCTGGTACCTACTGATTCAACTAAAAAAACAAAACAAAACAACCAGATCATGACAGTTCAAGACAAGACCATCTCTGAGGTGCTTGTCTCCAATGGAACAAGTAGCCCCTATCAGAATCAGTATTCTAGGCTTGAGAGAGAGAGAGTTTCATCTGGTGTGGCAAAACTGAAACCCAATTGCTTCTTCATTTTCAGATGACCTAAATGGGATGATGGTAATTTAAGTACAAAAATGTGGTCTTTCATTTCTTTTGATAGGCCTATGAGGTCTGCTTTGATTGCTTTGATCACAGATTTTTGAATACTTTTAAAGGAGATTAAAGGCAATTCCATAATTTTCAGTGAAACATGCAGTAAATTAGATCCTATTTCACATGCAAGCTGCTGGCATGTTCCTTTTGGTTCCCATGCTCATGCTGCTAATTTATTCAAGAAGAGTTTAACATAAATGTTTCCAAGCCAGCAACCTGATGGATGAAGAGTTAAGTTAGAAAGTGAGAAATGGGGGGTAAAGCTCTCAGGAGAAAGCCAGGAACTGAACCGTGGTCACAGATTGCTTGGGTCACTGCTCAAAACACCAAGTTATGGTATAAAGGGGTGGGGGTCTTCCTACAGCTGTTCTAAAGAAGTATAGAAAATGCTGCTATCTTTTATGGGTAGCTGTTCCTTACTGCTGTGCTTTAAGGGTGCTTTATGCAATTTATTTTAACAAGCCCCTCAAGGAACTTGACAGAGGGCTCCTGGTTGCCAGGCAGGCTTGAGTGTGAAGGTGGAGGTGAACTGCTCGGCTTTGCTTACTAAGAATGAGACATTTCTGCATATATACAGAAGAAATGTTTTCAAGTGCTTAGGCATCTTTCGGGCTAGTAGCTATGATGCCTCAAGGAGTAGCTAAGAGGGAGTTTTCAGAATCCCAGTATTGCATGCAATTATCTACGTTTTCACCTGAGCTCCTCTCTAAGTGTCTGATTCCTTGAGTGGATGAGCATAGATAACATCATACATCACTGGTGGACATAATATCACTGACTGAACACAAACCTCATTTTTGATAGTGCTTATTTTAACTTGGTGCAAAGTGACACCTACTGTCCCTCTGTATTTGTATTATTATCTGGAATTTATTTATTGTAGTTTTATCTTTGCTTAATAATAAAGCCTATACTGGGCTAGCAACATCTTAAAAATAAAAAATAAAATGAAAAAGACAAGACTCTTTCAAAAACATCTGTGTACATTAGCCTGTAGTATTGCCATAGCTTATGGATATCTTCACAGCAACTTCATGTTTTAAAGGATCTGGAAGTTGACTGATTGTTCCCAAACTACTACATAGTTTTAGTTGATTAACTACATACATTTTTTGCCAATATGTCTGGCTACCTTTTAAAAGTTAGTGCATTGCTGGCCATATTAAAGAAACAGATTTTTTAAAGGATGGGAATCAGATTTGGCAGTAAGGGGTTCAGTTGCGAATTCATAGGTGATCTTAAAATTTCTTTTGACATAAAAGAAAACTCTTTGCAATGGAAAAACAAGAGCCTGGATTCTATTCAAAATGACATCTCCACTTGCACTTTTTTTTTTTTTTAAACTTTAACATAAGCTCTCTCAGGGACAGTGTTCATTTAAATTTCTAGAATTTTCCCTGTTCATTTGAGATCCTCTTCTTAGGAATGAAGTAACATCCTGCCTTTTTAAAAGAAACAGGAGAAATATCTGTTCAAAATGTCTTCACATTAAAAGGCCTTTTGTCCCTTTCTTTGGCTTTTTCAGTTCTTAATGAGTTGTTTATATATCTCAATGGCTTGAAAACACAGATGTATTTTATATAATCTTCCATGTAAGCTTTTTTTCATTTCACTTATAAATTGCTTTTCCATATTTTAAGATGCAATTGTTTTCAGGGAAAAATGACCAAAAAAAACTGTGAGCAGTTACTTGTTGCCCACCATGCAATTCCAGATTAAGTGGGTATAAATTGCAGCAGGCAATAAAATCCCAACTTATAAATAAGCCACAATTTTATTGTAGAAATGGCAATTAAAACTGTGTTGTTCTGTTTTGTTTTTACTTTAAAACTGTAATATATGAGTTTCATTTGAGTAGCAGTTAAATAGTTAACAGCACATGCTCTGTTTTGCTCAAAGAGCAACTCTATGTATTGAAGTTACAGACCCCAAGCTGCCCAAAGGTACGTGATGAACAGCCTTCTACAGCGAAGGCCTTCCAGAGTCTACCAGGAAGGGCTGTAACACAGACGTTACAAACTTGGAAGGAACAATGAGAGACGGAGATGCCAAAACTGTGACACTTGTAACTGAATAATGATAATTTAAGCACATATGCCAGGGTGTATATCGTAGATTTCTGCTTTCTGAAGCACAAGCTTGACCAAAATGGTATCCCATTTTTTAATCTCTATAAACCTTTCCTCTTCTTGAACTCTTTTAACATTTTAATGCTTTTAACTCATATAGATTTGGATACTGTTCAAGCATTCGTCTTAACTGCTTCTTGAGCCTTAGTTTGAAAACAAATAAATGAACACAACTGCTTCTGTGGTTCAAACAGATGTGCAAATGTGTATTTGTTGATTTAAAAAACCAATAAACGTGAAAGCTGTTTGACATCTGTCAGAGGCCTCAAATCTGACTTTAAGATCTCCAGTGCTACTGAAACAGGCACTTCATATTGAAGAAAGATCTATGTTATTATGATTTGATATAGGAATTGGTATCCATAAATATCCTAAAGAAGCAAAGCAAAGAGAAGAGAAAGAAAAAAGAAAACGGGAGAAAAATAGAAAAGAGAGCTTGGGTTATCTAAACTGCTGTTGGATTTATACTAGTGTTATCTCTATTAACTTGAGCTAATAAAATTTGCTGATATTATCCTACAGTTATCTCTTTGTGTTGATTTCAATGCAGTAACACAACAGAGCTAAATTTGGTCAAGTATATTGTAGTATCCGGTACACGCAAACAGAACTGATCTACACATAAATAAAATACGAAGTCTACAGTTAATGTGTATTTAAAGGAAGGGGCTTTTTTGGTGAAACTGTTATCAGTAGGAACAACGCAGTTATGCTCATGCTTTTTGGAGGTAATCCCAAGTTTTCAAACCATGAACTAGCTGTAAGGAAACTGTAGAGAAAAAGGGCCCCGTGACAGACTAAAGTAAGGTAAGTTCCACTATCACTGCCACATTATAAAAGTATCTAGTGAAAAGACAGTATAGTAATGAAGTCAAGAGACCCATTTGGTTCTCTGGCTCATGTATTATAAGATATGTTGGTTTGCTATAAAAAGCTACATGAAATACCTTGTCCAGGTCTATACTTTAAGCATATAAACATACTTTATAGTTCAGATTAGGCTGACCATCTGACATTTCACATAGATATTATTAAATTAAAGGCAAAGTTAAAGGTATATCTGCTATATTATTTTTGTTGATAATAGTACATAAAGGCAGAGATCAGATTCTGCTCTTGATTATTCAAAAATTCCATGATCCATCAATGCACTAGAGTATCCTGAAGCAGAACTTAGTTCTCCGTGTACTAGTGATAATGAAAAATGCTCATGAAGTTTCAAATAAAATAAAATATACTATCAAAATGATCATGATCTTTTCTTTGTTTCTACTGTAATTGTAAGAAATAGAAATTCGTTTAATTCATTTTCATTTAATAGAAATAGTTCTGCAAAAAAGCAATTTTCAGCTTCCTGATGGAATTTTCAGTTTTCCTCACTCCAGTTGGAAATGATTTTAAAAAGAAAAACATGTGTTTGAATCCTATTATATCACTTTGATTCACAGAAATGGTCCCCGGGGCTAATCCTACATGATCAGTACAGGTCTGTGGGCGGCCCACCTGAAGGAAACTGGGACGCTTTTCTTAGCAGAGAGAGGAGTTCTGGAATACAGCAAGGCCACACATTACGTTCACATCCCTTAACTGAAATTTAGTTCCACAAGGCTGTCATATGTTTGAGGAGTGAAGTAAAAATACGGCTTCCTTTACTGGTCATATCTTCACAGCAATCATAGATGGTTGTGAATTTTTCGGCTTCTAATCCACTCCATATTGCCCAGATGTGATCCCATTCTTGTCCTCGAGCCATATAGTTCATAATAGCATGGCGTGGTGCCTGAATTGATAAGCTCTGCCATGTCCCATTTCTTGTCCTTGGGTTCCAACATGCAGCCACCAGGAAGAAATTCTCCCCATTTATTTTACAGCATTTTCTAACTATCTATTCTATCCACTTGCACAGAGCCCTGAGAGAAAAGCATTTGGCTTATAGTGAGAGAAGAAATTGTAGAAGTGCTGCAAAACTGGAAAGAGGAACTGCCTTTCTTTTTATACATTCATCACTGTGGAAATATTTGAGCTGTTTTGACTTTCTTATGAGTAAATATGAAATGATTGCTTGTTTTTTTTTAAAATACCTTAATTACAGAATCAAAGTTTTGATTTGGGGATTTTTTTGGTGGTTGCGGGGTTGATGTCTCTGATGATCTGAGGAACAAAAGAAGCTCCACACCATGGCTTCTAGGAGTTTTAATGTCAGAATTTAGAGGGATATTGCAGTCAAAATGTGAATTATGCTGTAAAACATAGTGAATCTGTTACTTTTTAAAATACAGAAGATTCAGGAACAGGCTCCTTGGAGACCACTAGAGCCGTAGAATTGAATAAGGGTATGTCTGTGTCAATGGACTACGGTATTTAGGCACAGGCTAATCAGACTATGTGTACTTTAAAGCCTATTTATACTTTTATTTATGACCAATTGCGCTGCTTTATGGTATTTAAAGGTGTTACAGACAGTTTGGATGCAATCCAAAAAGCAAGCAGTGTTTTCTTCTTTCTCTAAGAACCAAGCAATGCACTTTTCTTTCCCTGATGAAAGATCCTGGCTCAGCAGGCTGAGCTGCCTCACAAAGTGTGTGTAGGTCTGAAACATAAGAAGCTTGCATTGACAAAGGAAAAGCCAAAAATGAAATAAAGAAAAGGCAGCTAGCTTGATGACAGGCTGGCAGGTCCAAATCTTGAGGCTCAAATTTAATGTGAATCACAACCATGTGAATCTTACTCTGTTTCAGAATTGAAGCAAAACTCAGACCTTACAAAAAGAACAATTCTGCCTAGCTTTGCACATGTGAGTAGACCCAGTCCAGTTAATGGGATTGCTCACTCATGCACAGAGTTACGTGTGGACTGGATTATGTGGGTAATGCCTTGAAAAATACTTTTTTTCTTTTTTTGGTGGCTTGCCATCATGATACCCTTCCATCTTTTGGAAAGGCTACCAGCAGGAAGGACTGGGGAATATAAAAAAAAATAGTTCCTATGAAAATAGAATCTGGACAGATTTTTCAGCAACACTACAAGGACTATTTTTACAGCCCTTCTTTAAAAAATGCAGAATTGTTTTTAAAGATTTGAGAGAAGGATTTCAGTGGAAACAGGGCATCCGTGGTTTCAATGTCTTATTGCACTGGGAGTGGGAGGAGTGGGGGCAAGGGGAGGGAGAGGTAGGAACAGATTGTAATAATAAAGTCACACAATAGTATTACACATGGACTCTAACATTAAATAAAGATTGCCCAAATTCCTACCTGTGAATGCTTAGCCTGGTGTTTGTTACACTTCCAAGTGTGAAAGAAAAGCCACAAACATTTATCATGATTGTCAGTAAAGCCCCCTTCCGCACCTCTCTCCTGCTCTCTGCTCCTTTCCTTGCTTTTCAGAGCTGTCAACATGCGTGCTTGTTCAAGCATCCATTTCTGGCCATTAGTACATTACAGGATTGTTTTACACGGCCTGCCTAAGAAGCAGCAGCTTGATTTGAGTAGGCAGTGAAGATTTTTTAGGAGCTGGGAACAGTCTGAGCCCTGGCAGCATTCAAGGTGTCCTCTCCGAGCCTCATACCCATTGAATTAGAACAGCACACACTGAGTCTTTCACATACATCGACCTCTACCAAGCATTGCCTTTTGTGGGAATGCCACTCTCAGACAGCTAGCAATTTGCTGCGCTGGGCCTGAATTGCAGTAATCGGTCCTCACTGCAGTCAAAAGTCTCTTTTTCTCTTAATTAAGAAATGTGAGAAACTTTTTTCGCTTAAAAAATTCTTTATGTGATCATTCTACATTTATGTCTTCCTGCCATGATCTTTGCTCTTTTTTTCTTGGGATTCATTCACTTTTCTCCCGTTTATTTTATCCTTCCTGTGGATTATCAAAGTTTCTTCCGTGACCATTCTTACACTTTCTTGTATTTTATCATCTGCTTAAATATGTAGTACAGTTCTCTCAGAGTCTATCAGCAGGGGGAGTGCTTTAGGAATAAAATTATTAATCATCATTATTTTTACCCAAATGCCAGGATCGTGCATAGAATTTACACAGAGCAAGTGTCGCTTGGGTATTTGAAAAAACTGCACCGAGGAAGGTGGGTTGTAACGTCATGCAGAAATAAGGGAGGTGGGAATAGCTCTGGAAGTCTGTGGAAAGGATTTTAGGAGCATCCAAGTATGATGAAGACTCAGCTGAATCCTGTTAAAAGAAAAGCAAAAGAAACCCAAGAATGAAGGTGCATTTGGCATCATTCATGGCTGACTGGAGAAGGTGCCTTCCCACAGTTGTCTCTTTCTCCCCAAAATGGCAGCTGTGAGGGTGCCCAGACGACTCTTGCTTTGGCCCCAGGGTCACTGTGGCCCCTCAGCAGCTCGAGCTTCTGGAGGTGCTAGGCACCACCTGGGCCACCCTGCCCCACCCCACCACCAAAGGCACTGCCACCGTGCCCAGCCAAAATCGGGTCTCAACGTGACAAATCTCAGCCTGATGTTTACAGCACCGAGCTTCTCCCCGTGACTGCGTGCATTGAGGGGGCTTAGGCGGCCTTAAGCTCTTCCAAATAAATCTAGCAAATCTTTAACAGACCTTCTTGTCTTTCCAGGAGCAGCACAGTAGATGCCACCCTGGTGGCATCTCCTGCTCATGCATTTCAGTTTCTACCTCCAGCAGCTCAAGGAAAATTCAATATTGATGTTGCTCTCAGACTTTGTATTCTCTACTACACCTGTGAATAAAGTAGGCAGTTAATATTCATTCAAGTTGTGGTTTTTGTGATGGAGCTAGGAAAGGAAGCACGTGGTTAAGACGATAAAAGGCATATTTCATGACAGTCTTCAGTCACTGTCAAACTGAACTCCATTCACAGCTAGGGATGAAAGTTTTTTTTTTTTAACTGCACCAACAATCCTCTGCCCAGCCCGGAAGTATCTACATCACCAATCTATTTTTAATTATGCTGATTGCTAATAGGTGATTTTGTGATCCCAGTTCTTATATTTACCCCTCTTGGTATTTCATGGCTTTAACTCATATTGCTTCACTGCCATTGTCTTTGCTTGGCAATTACGCAAATAAAAAGTGCACCTTAAGCCTCCTCTGTGCTTTGTGTCAGCATCACACAATAGCAGCCATTGTCCACATTTTGGAGAAGGTCTGATGCAGAAATTGGCTATAGGTGTAGCCAGTACTTCAGAGATTGAAATGGATATCTCCTAGTTGCACAAAGACAATTAAATGAGATATATTCTAAGGTTATTTAAGTGGTGGGTTTTTTTTTTTTTTTGGTAGCTATCAATGACTTAACTGTTTAGGATTCAGGCAGTCACTCCTGACCTCTCCTGTGGGTTCCTTTCAATATCTGACCTTAGATATTATGGTGAGAGGTACTTTTGTATTTGATAGTTAGTACAGCGTTTGAAATAATCAGTCTATGTAGACACTCTTCCACATAGACAAACATGCATCTTAAGTATTAACAGTTTTATTTTTTTCCTGCATCCCTAGTCAGCTTTCTATTATATTTTTAAATGCATTGTAGTCTGTTAAGGATCTCCAATAGTCCTTTAAACTATGCAGCAGGTCAGCTATGACATGTATAACCTGTATGCGTCACCTTCAACTCTGGCTGTGACATGTATTGTGATCTCACAGAGAAGTAAGTTGCTAGTTATTATGGTATAGACTACATTCTTCATTTGTCAGAGAGGACGCACAGATATCCATATATTTATTCTCCTTCATTTTGTTGTCCCTGCGGACCGGTTCACATGCAGCTTATGTTTAAGTTTCTTTATTCCCTTCTGTTTTTTGGAGACATCATTTAGTTATGTGCTGACAGAACAAGGGAAGTTTCCCTCCCTTCTCCTTCACTTCCCACACTGACCCACCCGAGTAGCTTGATTCAGACTAAATGGGAGCATCTTATACCGATCTGTCTATAACCAAACTTTCCGAGATGCTCTAAAATGGTATCATGATGCTTTTGATTCTGAACTTATGAAAAGGAAGAGTTATACCATTTTGCATGCAGATCTGTGCAAAAAGGTTACTGAGGCTTCTATCTAATTCCTATTTATACAGATAAATCGTGTGCTTTCTTGGGGTCTGATCGTTAATCCTTTACAGTGACTGCTTGTATTGAATAGAAGAGCTAAAGTAAGACTTTTTCCAGAACAAGAATTTGAAGGATAAGAGACTCAATAGTCAGAAGTGAGGTGGATGGATGAAATAAATAAATAATTTTTTGCACCTTCCTTGCCCCACGGTTCTGCCCCAAGTACATATATCCATCTTGGAAGGGAATGCACAAAGAGACAGACCTGAGTGTCTCCTCTGTGGTATTTCCAGCCCAGCCAACCTGAAAAGTGTTGAGTCCCTGGGAGCCAACTCTGACCGTAGTATCAGCACGTACCAACATTGCCATGACATAAAAACATATGCATTTAGAATGGTTTTGGAAATCATTCCATTTGACTCACTGTTCCCTATCTTTTCTGATTTCCTTTACCATGTTTACAGTTTGCTGCTAATCCAGTATTTCTTCTCTATACTTTTCCTCTTGCCCCACCCTGATTTGGAAGATCACTCCATTCTAAGCTAAAAAATGTATATTCTAATCACATAGAAAAAAAGCGAGTAGTGGCCCAAATCAGTGAAAGCAAGCCTGAATTTTTCATGTAACTTTCAAAAATGTTTCAGTCCTTTGTTCCACTGCTGATACCAATCAAAGCTAGATTTGGAAAAAAAAAAGAAAAAGTTACTTGTCTAGGAGGACAAAACCTCTGCCCTCTTATACAGGGAAGCCAAAGCAAGGTGGCCAGCCCTAGTGATGCAACAAAACTGTAGTTACTTGTCTGGAGTCTGCATAGAAATGTGGAAGTGATTTTGAAATCAACTGTACCTCTAGTGAAGTTCTGGGGGCATGAAGTCAGGGAATTAACTGACTGATTCAAAACCCAAATTCAGCCTAAAATGCATGGGAGCAACTCCTGATGCAGTCACTTTAGTAAAATGGGAGTTGCGTTCGTGTCAGGAAAGTCTGGGGCGCAGTCTCTGGTGTGTGTCTGTCTGTTGGTCATGTATCACACAGTTACCTTTTCCCAAGCAAGCCTGGTGATTTTCATTCCCCTGCAGGAGTATTGAATATTATCAGTTTAAACATGGTTTTATAGTTAATAAGTACTCTTCACGCTGCCAGTAAGGGCCCCCCAGGGCCTAACAAAGATCATTCTTTGTTTTAAGAGAGTCTCATAAAAGTAGATTGGTAGTTCTGATCACATAGACAGATGTGTGCAGTCCTAGCACTCCCTACCCCCTGTAGGTCCTCAGTGTACACTTGAACAGTTTAATAATATGAACCTCACTAATTATCATAGTGTCAGTTCAGGTCAAGCTAGCACAGACTGAACTGCATGTCCCCAAGTTAGATATGTAATGGATTCCCGTCATGCTCTAAAGAGCAAAAAAGCCACACTACTCTGAAACAGTAGAGGCAGAAAACTAACCCTGAAGGACACTATGCCTTTTAGGACAGCAGTGGTGGAGGTCTCCAAGGGTGAGGTCATTGTGCCATTCGGAAATATAGGTCACTTGTGCCAATTCAGAAATGTATGTACATTCCTAGCAAATTACACCAGGGATCTGGAAATCAGACATTATATGTTTAGGCATCAAGGTAATCTAGAGAACTTTACTAGTTGGAGTCGCTCACGTATTTTTCCCATCTTCCTAGAAATCCACTGAGTGCCTAATCTGAGATCCCTTGTTTTGCCTTCTCATAGTCTTCACAAACACATATTTGCCACCACAAAAACTGCTGAATCCCTTGCTCATCTCCTCTAGCTCCTCTCCCGAGTCAAGATCATCGACTCACCAGTTGCAGAATTCTTCTGTTAGCCTTCTGCTTACAGGCATCCAGGTTCATCATTGCTTGCTTGCCAAAACTTATGCTACTCATTCCCATAAGCATATAGCTCTCCTCTCAGCTATCAGCTACCCAGCTGATACTTTTCTCTATTGCCAGTTCTTCAGTCCTTCTTTTCCTAACTGCACAGAATCATCCTTTCTCTTTTCCCCTTTATTTGACTACATAATTTTGGTAGATGCTAGCCTTTTTTTTCAGTCCTAAACAGATTTCCATAGCCACCAGTTGTTTCTTTATTGTTCTTCTTGCCAGCAACTCTCATCTTAACTTTCATCGCCTTCCAGTGATCTCCATGAAGTGTAGTTTCTGCACTTGGCCAAGGACAAGTGGATGTTGGTCAGTGTTTTAAAAAAATCTCAACAAAACTCTTCTCTCAAGTGGCTCTTCCCTTTCAGCCTTTCTGCTTCCTTTTGTATGCCTGCTTTTGAGCTGACGTGTATACAAGATAGTCCCTTTATTATTTGCAGTAATATTTTATAAGGATTTGTTATGCAGCTTGGAAAGTGGTGAAAGTAAATCCTTTTCTAATACACATAGGCCAGTACAAGGAACTCTCTGATCGTTTTTAGACAGACACCTGGTCTGAACTCAACAAGGCATTTGGCAAGAAAAGCTCACTACTGACACATCTGCTTTATCCATCTCTGGTGTGGGGGAAAGAGAGTGAGAAGGAGTGGTGGGGGAGACAGAATATTAAAAAAAGAAAAACAACCTCAAAGTATTATTTTAAATTATTTGTGTTGATGTGACTGTAGAAGCAGATTAGATGACTTTCTGGAATCACAGCACCGAAATGACAGTGATGTATGAGATGATAAATCCTTTCTAATACACAGAGATGCTCTGTTTCTTACAGTGTAGTGCTGTGTGATAAACACCCAACATTTGGCTCACAAAGCGGAGACAGTATTTTATTTTTATTCTTTCAGTCCTCTGTTCATAGGCAGGCAATGGAGTACTTGCTCCAGCCTGGAGCCCATTTAAAAACAGTGTATGTTGGTTTTTTGACTTGCATGTCAGTTCAGATGTCTGAAAAAATCTCTTCCAAATGTAGGGCTCTTAAATACAAAGAATTCCATTTAAAAATAACAAAAAAGAAGTTCTGAATCAACATGATTAAAAAACGCTAGAAGGGCTGTGCTGAGAACTGATGTGTTTTCTCTGCCTCGAATACTAAATACATCTTGAAGGCAAACTAAAGTAAATTATTCTGACTTACATAATAGCAAGGAAGTGAGTAATATTTGCCACGTGCCATCTTACTCCTGAGAGTACTTACTGGTTGTGTTCAATTCACATTTGGTAAGAGGCTCTCTCTATCCTACTGCTGCTGCCATGACCTGCTGTCCTGATAGTCCACGTGGTGGGAAGTGTATCGTGCGTAGTGAGCTGGGACAAGGATGTAAATGGGAGCGCTTCAGAACTGTATCCCTTGAAGCTCCACTTCACACATTAGAATGTTTTGGCAGCTGGGAAATCTGATGCTTCTCTGGAGCTGATAAAGAAAAAATGTTGCTAATCAAATCTCCTAGTACCTTTCCCTTAAGATTCTTACCTGCAGGATGGGCTTTAGAAGGTAGTACCTTAAGGAAGCTCATAAGGGCTTGCTCAAGCCTGTTGAAGCAAGGTGGATTTCCACCGGCTTTGGATCCTCCCATTCAGTAGACAGAGAGGGCCCTTTCATATATGCATGTTTTTATGCCTGGTCAGGATGTTGACCTGACTACTTCAGCTCATGCTTCTCATCCCCTAAACTGGTTATTCTGGACTTCCAAGCACCTCCAGCTCCAAGGACAGCTTAGATTTTCCCATTTGGTCCAGCAGGAGACAGTCAGGAGCAAATTAATGGCTTTTACAAATCCATTGTGTTAACTGGCTTTGCACCAAGGATGAACTTGGGACACAATCTCTAGCTTTGATCCTTTCCTTTTTGTCACTTTGATACCTCACTTGTCAGTCCTCATTTCCCTGCAGAAGATGCTATTTGGTGAAAAAAAAGAAAAAAAAAAGTTTGTCAGGGGTTATTTGGCAAATAGGTTAAACTGTTTAAACAAGATGGTTTTGGTAAGGCAGATCGTCTCTGCAATAAAATGCAGTTCCACAATGTACAAGATTGGCCGATATATATCTTGGCTTAATTCTCCCCATTAGATACCGTAAAAGAGTTAACAATGTAGAGGCTGAGACACAGGTTAGAAGAGCATGGGGCTTTTCTTGAAACTGCCATAGTGTTTGTGACTGAATTTATTAGGAGTTGCCCAAAATAATTCGTTACAAAAAGAGGGCAAGACAGCAATGAGAGTTGTATTGGACATACTAAAACTCCACGCGCAAAGTCAGAAGCTCCTCTTTTTAGCTCAGGGTAAGGGCATTAGCAATCTGAAAAACAAAAAAAAGGTTAACCATGAAATTTACATCAATATATAGTTATATTAAAGCAGGATGATATGTGCCCTGCTGTTACAGGTGTGTGTGCATTCTTTGACAGTCACAGGACTTCCTTTATTTATCTGTCTGTGGGAAGGATTTGCAAGGATTTACATGATTTCAAAATGGCTGGTACTCAGCTAGTAGCTGTTCCCACAACACATCTCTCTCTCTATCTCTCTCTATATGCATACAGTTACATATACTTGTATATCTATATGTACACATATATGTCTTTTTATATATTTGGAGAGAGAGGGAAGGAGAACAGGGATTTCCTTCAGGACTACTTTTTAATTACTGGATCTATTTTCTGCATTCAAAATGTGAAACAGATCAATTTCTTTGGGAGTTTCCAGGCAGACCAATTTCCTAACTAGAGTTAGTATTATGTAAACCACTGGGAGGAACATTAGGATTGTCCTTTTACTCAACCATAGCAGTAATTGACACAGTGGTTCCC
Organism: Struthio camelus; assembly: GCF_040807025.1. Taxonomy (NCBI): domain Eukaryota; kingdom Metazoa; phylum Chordata; class Aves; order Struthioniformes; family Struthionidae; genus Struthio; species Struthio camelus. The sequence goes on along the minus strand of NC_090944.1, from coordinate 72,294,948 downwards.
AAACACTGTGGTTGGGACCTGACCAACTGCTTTGGGGTATGTGATCCTTAAGGCATCGCAAGTAACTGGATTCCCATCAGATCTGAGATCCTGCCCATAACTAATGTGACATCACCTTGGATTTCTGACTCTGATGCTCAAGAAATGTTGCAGTAAGACTTCAGAGGAAGTTGCACATAGCTTGTAATGCTAACTGTAAAATAAGCCATGTACTGAAGGCATTTCTTTCTAACCTTGAGCAGAACATAGTACCTGGATTATGCCCTGAAGTGTAAGGATTTGTTCTTTATAGAAGTTTTATTCCATCTAATGTAACTGTGTGAATTACATATGCTCTTCTCACTCAGCTATGTATTACCCTTTTGAAGCCTATTTCATTTTTTATTTTTTCTAGTCAAAAAATTTTGATTAATTTTTGTTTCAATCCGGTCTTATTTCAAAGAATGCGCATTTTCACTGGATGCTTTTGTTTCCACAGAATTCTTTCTGTGACAATTTTTCTGCTAGAAAATATTCTTTCCGTTGTTTTCTCTCAGTGTTGTTTGTCATGTTGTGGAAAATGCTAGCTTTTAAAAAGTATTTACCCAATTTTGCATAAGACATGAAGACCAGAGAATAAAATATGAGAAAGTGGGTGTTTTGTCATTTCTTTTGATTTGTTTTTTTTCAGTGAAAAAAGTGTTAAGGGCAAAGACAGTGTGTTTTGCCATATGGTCTTTTAGCATAAGCACTGTAATGTTTTATGAGCTATTCCTCAGGATAACTGGGAAATAGAGCACCAGCTCTACTCCCACTGAACAGAATGATAAAACTTTCTTTTTTTAGTGCTGGAAGAATGATCCCTTTTCTGCCTTGGCACCTTTTAATTTCACAAGGTATTTCCTTGTGTTATACCATTTTAAGAAGAGACGGATAGATGTTTCTGATTGACTTCTCTTCCCCTTTCACTATTTTGTAAACTTTTGATGACCCTTCTCAGACAGTCATAACCTCTTAGTCCCTTGTTATTCAAAACATTTTCCATTGGCAACATTTTGTTTGCCATTTACAACCATTTTCTGCTTGTTGTTAGATACTTTTTGAACTGGTATGCCCAGAACTGACCATGATTTTTTCAAGAGTTTAGGATTTTCATAACTGTGCCAAAAGTCTAAATGATTATCTGAACAATGGTTTCCTTCTGCATTATCTCAGAAGCTGAGTAAAAAATGTCATGTATTAAAAGTGTAGTCAAAAGTGTGGTGATGGGAAGCAGGCTTATGGCAATGTGTTAGTGGCAGAGGATCACATGCCTTTTTATACTGATATTAGCCCCAATGGCTAATAGCCCCTTCTAAATGCTTTCTTTCAAAGAAGCTTCTTCCCTATTCTGAATATAAGAGCTCAGTAATAGAGCTAGTGCATAATGAACAGAATGGGGCACAGAGCTGGAGACTTCTGTAGCTTGTATACATTTGTCAGCGAGGTCCACAAATTGTTGTATGCGCAACATCTGAACACAACAGACTAATGATACTTGGCTGTGGTGTATTTTACTTTATGATGGGACGTAACCAAGGCACAATGGAAATGGATCCGCCATATGTGCTTGCGTGGCATCCTTTGGACTTCCTTATGCTGACAGGCATGACATATGCAAAAGCCTACCTCCTTTTTGGGTAAGAAATATGCATTTTCTTAGGTTTGTTCAGGCATGGAGCTATAAAGGAAATCCGACAGACATTTTGAAAGCAGTTCCTTGCATGTCACTTTCTTTTCTGCAGCCATCTCTCTCGTGTCTCTCAGAGCAATGAGAGAACAGTGAGTAGATACTTATTTTTCCATTTGTCTAGGAAAAATCAAATGTTATGGTCAGTCCTTCCCCACCTCTTATCCTTTGCATGAAGATGGGCATTTCTCTTTGCCCAGAGAGCACTCATTCTTTCTATGTGGGGAGACAAGGAGCACACCCAGACACTTAAAAGTGACAAATGCTGAACATCACCAATAATCCAGCCTTTGGCTGGATTTGTCTCAATTGACTTTAGCTGTTCACAGTGTTGGTCTCTCTCACCAGCAAAAATTTTGTGCAGAGGCTTCTCCTCTAGTCTCTTTCCTTTGCCCCACCCTCCAAAATCTGCAAAGATCAGATCATTCTTCACATTGCTACTGGTCTGCCAGGGGAAAATACAAAATGCAATGTGTTTTACATGAGTAAAACCTAGCACATGGGGGAAGATGCAGCAGTTAACTGGAGACCTGCCCCAGTAGAGAAGTCCAGGTGGATGGAATGGCTTTCCAGGATTAGTGATTTAGTCTTTCAGATGTATGGAAACAATTGCACGCACGTACTATACTGGTTCAAATTTAGAAGCTATTTTTGAAAACGAGGCCCTTAACAATGTTAATTACTTATATATAATCCTTGAAATGATATTAGTGGTAGGAATTTGAACACTCCTCACAAAACTGTAATAGAATTATAACATTAACTTTCCTTTTGCGCCATTGAAATATTACTGCACTTTACTAGGGGTAATATATTTTAAACAACCCACTGGAAACATGAAGGTCAAAATAAGCATCAAGGTGCTTATCTGTTAGGAAATGGTATCTAGAAGGACTGAAATAGATAACATTTTCCTTCATATATTAATTTCATAACATCATTATTTTAAATGTCTCATCACTTTTCCTCTTTTCTCTTTGGTTTAGAAGACTGTTGATCCTGAATGGGTTTAAAGTACACCAGGGGAACCAGGAGGTGGACAGGTGCAAGTGGCAATCAACATAACCTTCATCAATGTCCTTTTTCATTAGTTTGTAAAACCATTAGAAACATGTTGCAAAATTCTCATGCTGAGCTGCCATGTTGGCACAGCTTGCTGGCTAACCCTTTTAAATCACAGCAAATCCAGTATGTTATTGCATGCTGATATTCTTCATTAGCAAAAGCCCATCAATCATGACTAAAGCATCTTTTAGAAATTATTGAGCCATTTCTATACCCAGCAAAGGCAACTCGAGGTGCTCTGTGGCGTAAGGTATGTACACACAATGCTGCAGTTTCAGCTAACGCTGAACAAGCATGTTGCAATAACAAATAAAAGCAATAATAAATCTGGATATTTGAAGATCCTGAAAATCATATTTTGTTGGCTGCTTCGACCTTTTATATCAAATGGTTAATGGGATTTAGAGCAACAGAGAGTGACTAAATTACATAACAATCATTATAGATTCCAGTTGTAAAAATAGCAGTTACTTGCTTGTTTCTACATCTTCCAGTACTTATGCTTTTCCTTACTTCTTGAGCCTTATCTTCAGGAAATGCTAATTAACTATCCTTTAAATAGACTTTCCTTCTAGCGGAATTGCTGGGGAAGTGTTTCCTCCTGTTACGATTACTGTCGCTCCTACTCGTTTTTGGAGTTTGTCAGCTCGATCACAGAGCTAAGAATAAACTTGTGGCCCGTATATTGTGAAGTCCTGTAAGCCATGCAGTTTAGCCTGGCAGAAAGATTATTGTATCCCACTTCACCATAAAGCCTGGAGTTATTTACATTCTTGAGAGAGAGCATTCATTCTCTCTGCACTAGGTGTTAGCTCAACTTTTGTCTCTTGTACAATATAGAAACAATGATGATCATCATTCTTATTTTCTTTAACTATAACTACATTTTTTCAAAATCAAACATAGTATGATGCAGTATATAACCCTGGCAAAGCTGTGTGCACTACAAGGCCATTTCAAGAGTATACAGATAGAGTACAAGTTCCAGGGTTTTTTTTTTTCCACACTTGAATATCTCTGTAAGTGTTGGAACAGACATATTTCCCTATGCTGTCTTTTGTCCTGCCAACTCTTGTTTGGGAATGGCTCATATGTCTCCAGACTGGTCAGTCTATTCCTGACCCACCAACAGGTGTTTGCCAACCTCCAAATTCACTTGTAGTTCCTCATTAAAGCACTGTGAACAGCACATGTGAACAATCATGCAGCCTTTGCCACTTCTTAGGCAGTTCTGCTGTGACAAGAAAGTTTTTATAAGCTCTCATTCCTTTAAATGATTTCATTTCATTTTTAAGATTCACCTCCAGTGACTGTCATATATCAACATAATGGATAGTTTAAAAAAAGAGGTATGAGCATATTTGTGGTTATATGGCCCAACCAAAAGTATTTTGAACTAATACCATTTTTTCCTGGCTTTGAATTGCTTTCATTAAGCAATGATGAATGTGTCTATCTACATATGTCTATGAATACACTATGAATTTTCATAGCCTCTTTGAGAATAACTTTGCAGATTTGTCATAAGTTTTAATACATTTGGACTTTAAAAATGTCTCCTCTAAATCTAGCAAGAGTTCCCCTGCTTTTTCCTGTCACTGCAGTTTCTCTGCAGGGCCACGACACCCATTCTTCTTCCTTGCATCCCTGGAACAGGCCAATTTCTTCCAAAATACAGCTAGAACATTCTTGTAATAGGGCAGTCTAGAATCCCGAATTAAAACAGTTGTGCCACAGTTTTGGAGTATCATTAACAAGAAGATGACAGAGCAGCAGAGGATGGCAGGTTCTGGCACTGCTCTCAGCCATCTCTGCCTCCTGATTTTAATAACTTCAGAAGCAAATGAGAGCTCTATGAGCATCCAAGACTTTCCAAAATGAACACTCTAGAGCAAATCTTTATCATTTCAAGTATTTTCCATACCTTTAAAATCATTTATAAAGTAGGCTCTGTTTAGCTACTGCTGCCTCACACTATAGACATGTAGTCTGCTAGTGCTATGTTAAGTCTGTTGGGGCTTGGACTAAACAGCCTACTCTCTTCCCAAGGCATAGCTAATCATTATTAGTCACAGTTATTTCTAGATATGATGGAGCCATGGGATTTCTAGTACCTTCCATACCGGATGTGGCCCCGTTTCTTTGATTTGATGAACATGACTACAAAATGCGAAGACCTGATTCTTGCATTGCAGTTGTCATTGCTAGATCTCTAGTTGCTTTGTAAAGGAGGATAGCAGCCTTATCCATTTTTACAGGTGGAGAAACTGAGATATATGGAGAGGACTGGGCACTAAAGTGACCCAATGTGTCAGCAGTGAAACTAGACAGGGAACTCAGCACTTCTGTGCCGTTTGAAAGCCATCTGCCTAACATGGGAGCAGCAGGTCTACTCCTAACCTACTCAAATCCTGTGACTGCAAGGAGGAACCCAAATGCAAACTCTCCAAGTCTCTGTTCTCATCTAGAAGAACCACTACGGCTTCTTCTAAACGGCAGAATCCCTGGTGAACTCAGAAGACAAAGTTCTTTCTGCCTACACCCAGTTCCTCCAGAGGCAAGGCAACAGCAGAATCAGATCAGACTTATAAAAAATCAATGCTAGGTCATCTTGTCTACCTAGCAGGACTACTATAAAAAGATATGCTTCATTGCGTGCCCCAAAGCTCCCCACATTTCAGATTATTTTGGCTCAAACCAGATAATCTTTAAAAGGGAGTCTTGATTTCATTTGAACTCATAGATTCAAAGGCTTGAGGGCTCAGCTTTACAGACTAACTGACTGGTATTTAGCAGCCGGGTATTTAGAGTTTGCCTAGCTTTAAGCCCATCAGTATTGATATTGATTTTGGAATGAGCTAAGCTTAAAAAAGTTGGAGCAATACCTTTGGCAAAAAGGCTATCTTACTGGCTTAGTTTGAAATCTACTGAGCTGGTAGGATCAGGAATATATTATGTGAAATTCTGGTCCCGGAGAGCTCATTGACTTCAGTGTTATCTGGGTTTTTATCTACTTCTTTTTCAGCAGAATCTGAGGTTTTTTATTATGTACGTGATATACATTAACATGGATCTATACATTACCATGAGTAATTATGCCTGTGAAACAAGCCCCTTGTATTCTTCCTGATAAGTCTTTTAAGGCTACTATAAATATACAATCCATTCTTGAAACTGGGAAGGAGGAGTATAAACTTGAAAGTTAAAGGTAGTGCAGTTCTATTATGTATTTCCACTGAATTTTTTCGTCTTTGTATTGAGTGCAGAGATATGATCTGTATGCAAAACAAAAGCGCTGAACTTGTTTCATTGAAATCATTTGTGACCCTGGCCATGTTGCAGCCGTAAGTATAGGTTACTATATGTTACCTGATCAGAAGGATTTAATAGTAGCAGAGATTTGTTGATACAATGTAGTTCCAAGGGCTGTATAAATTGATGACAGGGACTTTTGTAGAAAAGGCACTTTGCTCACCTTAAAATATACATCTTGGAACAGTTCTCAGGGAAAGAATGGCTTTGCATTTTTGAAACAGTGGTTAGAACTGTTTCTTTTCTCTTAGTGTTGAGGTCCCATACTGCTTCAGGTGAGAAGCAGATGCTGACGATATAGTATTACTCCATGGGTGTATACTGGAAAGTAGAGTATTAACACAAAACAAACCCAGAAAATCTTTAAAAATGTTGCAGTAAATATGCAGGGGAAAGAGAGGAAAAGAATGACTCAGCTCACCATTCTCCTCTCTGCTTTAATGCTCTGTTTCTTAACTACTGAATGAGAACGACTGAAGGATACATTAACAGGAGTTACACAGGCACACAGCTGTAAGCCACACAGAGCTTAAAAACAGGCCAGAATAACTTAACTTTATTTTGGGAGGTTATGGGATAAGTCAGAATCTGATCTCTATTACAGCTAGATTCCAGAGATATGATCTATTTCAATAAGGGCTCAGAACAGCCATATTATTGGAAGTGGGTGAAAATCCACCTGGATTTGGCTCTTCAGACATGCCTAATTAGAATTCTTTAAAAGCTGTAATGATTTTTAGATGACTACAGATACCAGCCAATAGCATAAAGATTCTGTAATATTCCTAGATACTGCATATGAATTTTCACTAGATTGTTATCATTTACCTGTTCCATACATCTTGATTTCGGAAAGGAAAAGTAAGAAAATCCGGGGACGAACAGGTAGGAAAAACTCAGTTAAATCACTGAATTTCTGCTTTGAAAAATGATAAGCAAGTACCCACATTCATAGCTGAGGATCATCATTAACAGAAGGCTGTCATACCATCTGGGATTTGAGAAACCTAGTGTAACTTCTGTTTCTGCCTTGGACTTCCTATGTAATTGACTTTCTTACGCAAGTTATTGGGACCCAGATTCAACCTCACACAACTTTACCATCTAGAAATGAAATTTCTGCTCTAAGCTAGTTGCCTAGATTCTGTCTTTCATCGTGGTACAGCTAGACAACATTTCACTCCCCTTGCTAGACCGTATATGGACTAAATCTTCCAAACTAATTGTGTCATCTCTCTGAGGATGCATCTACACTGTTAGTTTGGCTCCCTCCCTATTTCACTGTAGGGCTTTCTCCCTGAAAGTCTAGTCTGTGTGTCTGCTGTTTTTCTCTTGGGCTTCTTCTGAAGCTAGACAACTCATTCTGTCCCACAGAAACCTTGAGCGTGGATGAAACGAGAGCTTCCCTCATGGTCCACTCTGCTCAGGAGGTATGGCGCACACCAGCAACCTCTCCTATTGCCATGGAGACATGATTACAGAAGAGCCTAGACCTCTATCTCAGACTAAAAGTGCCTTATTTTGAGATGGCTAAAACTAGGTATGATGAATATTTCTATATGCTTCTCCCACTGTAAGAGAGGAACAACAATAACCTTTATTAGAAATATGAAGTTATATGGAGCCACATTAATACCAATTAAATAACATTTTGCATATCTTTCATTGCACATTTAGTGCTATTGATTTTCCTTTTTATGGGTTGAACACAATTGTTCACTTAATATTTGTTTTAAATTACCAAGAAGTATATATTTTTTAAATATACAAAAGCTTTTTAGCTGAGAGCATTTTTTTTCTGGTGAAAAAAGAATGCTATTTGCTAAACACAGCAGGCAGATAGAAGATCTAGATGGAGATGACAGCCCTGAAATCTGTGATGGTACTGCTTTGCCAATTTCTTCATTAGTCCTTATGAGCTCTTTCAATCTGTCACAATTTCCTTCATATAAGCAGTCTGTTGTTGTTGTTGTTGCAGTGCAATGAATTAGCCCCTTCCCTGACAGTTTTTTGAGGGTAGCTTCAAAATGACTCAGAGGGCAAAAGATGGCTAAGAGATACAAGACATTTATTCTGTAGCTTGTTCTCACCCTTCTGAGCACTCTCACAGCGTGCCGACCGCTGGCTTGTTTTAAAGGCAAGTACTAACCGTTCTCCACAGATTATTGCAGCACTGGGACAGGTGTCCAAGTTGTTATATTAATTAAATGCCACAGACATTTGTGGAAAGTTTTGTGCCTCTGCTTACTGAAATGACAAACACAGGGAAACCTATAGAAATCATCACCCATTTTATTAGATGAACAGAAACATCGTTAACAAAACGCTGATTTCCCATGTTTTCTCTTGAGAGCTGCTGGGTGAGAGATGCATCAAGCAAATGAGTTTTACTTCGGGAAGGAGAGTGAGCTTGTAGTTTTCTCTATTTTGTTCCCCACCTAACAAACAGTTGCAAATTTTCCTTCCCTTGGAATCAACCAAATCTGGGAATCTAGAGTTCCTCATGTGGCTCCTTTAAACGCATTCATGCCTGTGAACACAAAATAAACATAACTTTTCTTGCACTGTGGAAAAAAAGAAAAAAAAAGGAAAGTAAAGAAAGAGAAAAAAAAAGAGAGAAAGACATGTACCCACAACAGCACCACTTTACAGAACTCTTCACATTCAGATTCCAGTTTGGACGGGGATGAAATCGATAGCTCTGCAGGAAGAATGTGGGAATAATAGGCTATAGGCACTATGAATGAATTATGCACTGCACACACGGGGCTCCTGAACACATCACTGTCCTAAATTTTATTTTTATATGGCACATATTTAGAAAATTTAGGAGTGTCCTGGAAAGTTGTAACAGCTGGTGTGCGTGTGTTGAGCGCCAGGGCGCGGGGCAGTTGAACGCCTGAGGAATTCCAAGGCCTCCGAGAGGAATATGTTTCCAAGAAGGCCTCAAAAATGCCTGCGAGTGCACAGTGTGAGAAACAGCCAACTGGAAGGGCCCTGACAGATGCTATGAAAGGGCTGGTGTTAAGTGCCTTTTTCAGGATATTAAACCAGCATCCTAACTGGTAAAAAAAATGAATTGTCACTGACATTATGTCGGCCCACTTGGAGCCCTCTTTGCTACTTTCTGCAGTCTGGTAACCATTACCCACAAGAGATCAATATTCTCCTCAGTGCTGGAATTTAAGTAATGATTTCCAATAAAACCTATTTCAGACTGTTCTGGCTGGAGGACAGAGACAAGCCACAAAACATAATGCACTTAAAGCCTTTCTTTTCTTGTCTTTTCGTTGCGTTCTTTCTTTCTCCCTTTCTTTTCTTTTCTCTCTTTTTTTTTTTTTTAAGTCCTGAATAATGGAAGAGAGATCTAGCGATAAGACACAAGCACGCACACAAAAAGGAGGCATTTTGGTCCAGGCCAATCTGCTTAGCTAATGGCTGTAAGCTGACACCCGTAATGAAATAAAAATGTCTCAGTGCAAGTGCATAGCTGCACAATTGTTACCAACACGGAGCCTGGCGATCTCAGTGATGGGCGTTAAGGAGCACACCATTTCACATGACTTTTTTCCTTTCTCCCTGTTTCGAAGTATGAGATATGTTTCCAAAATGAAATTAAGTAAATAACTTCATGATTTCAAATGGCAGAAAGCCTAATATCTTTAGATGCGGTGAACAGCTCCAGCTCCCAGTAACTGTAATTGACAGTCCAGGTGCTCAGCACTTCTGAAAACTGGGTTTCCGGTACTGGTTTTTTTCCTCCTTGAAAGCTTCTTTTTTTTTTTTTGTTTTTGGTCTTTGCTAAAGAATCTGAAGGGTGTAAGAAGATGACTGGTACTTGAGGAATGAAATTTCTGATCTATTATCTGTTAGTGAAGGAAATAATTTACGGAGGTGAGATAGATAGAGACGTACACATATATCTTTGAAGTTGTCATAGTTTCACATTTTGCCTTTGGCCTCGCTGTGCTGCCTAGTTTCTTTGTGTCCTGCGGTGCAGACTTCAGACAGAGGAAAGACCCTGTCCAAGTGTGCTAAGACTGGACTACTGTGGTTAAAATGGTTTCCCCTGGATCTCCCTCACAGCTTGCAGTTGTCTGATTTCAATCAGTGGCAGTTCTCTCCACATGTCTAGCCATCAATCTTCTCTTGCTCCTGGATGAGTGTGTCACAGCATGGTGCATGTTCCAGTTAAAAAATAGACTGCACCGCAGCTCTCCCTCCTCAGTCATTGATAAGTATTCCTTTGATATTTTTATTAAAAAAGAAAGAAAACACATTATGATATATGTTTCTTTAAAAGAAAAAGAAAACCCGAAGCACACCAAAGCCCTGGAGGTTGTAGGAACAGCAGGAAACAGGGAGGGAGTTTTGGTTTATGTGGTTATGATGAAACTATTGCTAGGTAAGTCACAGTTTGCATAAGAGTGGAGGATTTCTATCTTTATTGCTTTCCACCCTGCACTCCTCCAGCAAAGAAGGTCTCTGGACATTGTGTGAATCTCCGGTGTTTGTCTGCTTCACACCACTGCCTTTCCTCTCAATATTTGAGACACCTTTAGATATTCTGGGAAGGGCTATTTATCGGTTTAATTCTTCTTTTAGATTACAGATAAATCTGCCAGTCTCCTAGATCAGTTTTCCTCTGTGTAGCTGAAGTACCTACAGGACAGCCTCAAGAAGCTGGATGCACTGAGCACATGGGCCAACAGAGAGAAGCAGGTGACCTGTTGACTTCTCCCTAGCCTCCCCATAGGTGTCATTGCCCCAAGTAAACCCCACCTGCTGAGTGGACCAAAGCTACGGTGGGTCTGCATAGTAACTCTGGTTCTCACAGAGTGCTTTCCAATGACAGAGCTCAAAGCACTTTATAAGAGAAGGTAAGATTATTATTCTTGTTTTATAAATTGAAAACTGAGGCACAAGGAGGAAAAATAACTTATGCAAGGAGGCAAGTCATGTAGGTGACTATAAAACTCAGTCGGTGTTGTATTTTAAAGGCACTCTGCTTAATAATTCGCCCAATAATAACTTTTACTGTTCATTTATTGCAGCCCATGAGACTTAGCAGATAAAGAAAGATTATATAAATAGGAGAGGTTTTCATACAGTCCAGCTTGACCCTGTTTTTTACATATGGTGTAGAAGTCCGTTTCATTTCTCATGCTGATAAATCTCATTTGAAAAGAAAAGAAAGAGGAAAGCAGCTGGTTGGCTAATAAACACATTTAAATAAGGCAATCGAAATGCAACCACTTGTGGAATGGGTATTTCTAATGCTAAAACTAGTCTCTTATTGTTACATTTTCTCTTTTCAATCAAGAGATCTCCACTGAAATCAATTGATGCTCAAATCTTAATATATTTTGTAAGAGCCCTTATCTATATTAATAACTAAAGCACCAATTCTGAAAAAGTCACGCACAATTATGCTAGTCATTTTCTCCTGTAAAACCATACAAGGAAAGCCAAAGGAAATAGTTACTGTTAAAGCAGTTCACATGAATAACCGATATCAGGATGAAAAATTTGCCATCAACACAATTAATTAATAAGGAAGAGTTTTTATGATCTGTTTTACTTTTCACTGTGTATTTGGCTTGCTAGTTCTTTTGCACAGAGAATAAGTCAATTTTGTGTCAATGCAAAATCAGCAGAGCATACGTTATCGTTGCTTCCTCCTGCGGTAGGTAATCCATGTCAAAAGAGGTAATAATGATTAAATAGACACATTTCTAGTGTAGCCCACAAGGGTTTGTTACTCATTAGTATTGAGTTCTTTAAAAAAAAGTAGACGAAGATACAAAATCATTGCAAATGGCATCAAAATTGGTAGTTATGAGAAATCATGAAGACATATCACCACTGCATGGAAAACTGGGTTGCTTAGTAAGTTGGCCTCACCTATATGAATGCTAAATGCCACATCAGACCTTTAAAAATGATAAACATGGATTACTTTTACAGAATGGTCAACAATCGGTAGCCATAAAGTGACTCAAAAAGGGGATTTGCACAGTTATGCTGTGCAAACAACTAAACAAGAGCTCCCAGTGCAATGTGGATACTAAATTGGTGAATGCTGTCCTGGATCTGTACTGAAAACTATTAGGTCTTCAGTAGAAACAGAGGAGGTAGGAACAGAGGAGTTTTATTACCATAGATTATTGACAACTAGTAAGACTATTATTGGAACAGCTCTGTCCACTTCAGATGTTCATTTTTCAAGCAAGTTTAGTTGTTGGCAATTTGGAAAATGTTCAGAAATGAACTACAAACACAACATCAATAGCAGAGGTGAGAGATAAAAGCACATTCATCTAGTCACCAGAAAGTGCAAATAAAGAAGTAATACAGTCATGGCCTGAGAATTTTTCTATAGAAAGAAAACTAATGAGAGAAGATGAGTTTTTCAATTTATTAGAAAAAGGCGTTGCAGATGGAAGTTGAATCTCAGGAAATTTGTATTATAATTAAAATACACGTCTTTTTTTAGTGAAGGTTCTTAACTGCCAAAACAATCTTATTTAGGAATGCCATAGATCTTCCCTCATGTGAAGTCTTTAAATCAAAACTGGTTATCTTTCTGAAAGCACAGTTTAAGTGGCAGTGGTAGATTTGATATTGGGAACTTGGTAAAACTTTTCGGGCCTGTATTATGAAGGACGTCAGACTACGTGATTATAATCATTTTTCTTGGCCTTAAATGCTATCAATCTATGAAACATAGACTTAACTTTAAATCTTGCTCTAAATCATTTTACATTCATTTGACTTCAGTGGAGCCATTTAACATGGTTAAAGTTAAGCTTGTGCTCAAATGCTTTGCAGAGTAGAGAGGGACTAGACCTCTTATAACTGACCACATGCCAAAGTGCTTTGTTGAAATGGTGCCACAAGTCTTTGCAAGCCATCAAAAGTGTAAATGAGAAAATCCCTCAAGTTTGTTTTTTTGCGTAGTTTGCATTCAGAAGCTAGCCTTTTGCTCACAATTCTCAAAGCTATTTTTTCATATAAAACTTCATGTACTATGGAGCTGCCAGATGGTACTGGCTGTAACAAAAGCATAATTCTCTTTCTCTTCCTTTTCTGAAAGGCCTGTTTTCCTGCTCTAGGATTTAAGCCGTCCCAGATACATCAGAGGGTTATAGACAGACCATTACTGTGAAGGCAGTAGCAGACTCTCCTTGTGGCAGGCAAGTTGCTGCTTTGAGAGACATGGTCGGCTTTGCCTACCCGCTTGAACGAAGTGTTAACAAAGCTACAGCTCTTATTAATATAAATTGTAAGAGACTGAACCAAATCAAATTAGCGCAACATGCCATGATCGCAGAGGTCATTTTCAGCAGAAACAGTAGTTAGCATTTCGAATAAAGTGACAGTGTTATAACACCCTCCTTCACACAGGTCAGTTCTTCACTGTATTAGTTCAGTAGGAATTCTGAGGATGCAAAATGACATTTAATATAAGGACTTCTTGACCTAAAAAAATCTGGCCTCCATTTTCAGTATGTGCTGTGCATTTTCTACTTTATTAGCAATATTTTTATGCAGCATTTATTTAATTTCAGTCTATTAAAGAAATCTCACCTCATGCCTTAGCTTTTAAAAGGTGACAAAATGTAAAACTCACAACTTCTATGATAAATCTTGCTATGCTTCTTTAGAGGATAGGTCACTATTTAAAGAAATGTGGTGAGCTATGTTAGTCAAGTCCTGAATTTCATGTTAAAAACAAATAAATCACCAGTGAAAGGCAATCAAGTATTTGATACTGAAAAGACTTACTATAGCACAAAAATGAAATAGAGTCTGTGAAATACGGCAGGAAGTGCTTATAAAGTTCATTATCACTTTTCATATTTTCAGCAATTTCAAAAGCCAAAAAGAATGAATATACTTGATATTTTTTCTCAATCTTTCACTTTACTGTTCCTTCCAGGCAACTTGATCTCTAAGGCTGAACTGTAGCAGCATTCCTATTAATTCAGATATTCATCTCAGCTACAGTATGCAGTGTTGATTCCTTGTTAGGCTGAATGGTTAAAGTGAGTATTTGCAACTTTGATTTACATCTTGCAAATTGTATTATTTATAGCAGTTTTGCCCTAAAATGACTAGTTAGCAGAGTTCAGCGAAAGTTAAAATGACTTAAGCCTAATGTTGGATCATGCATACTATGCAGTGCTGATTTTCACTTCTGGAGAGCATGGCCCCATATTTACAACATAGACCACAAAGAAGTGCAAGCCAGAATTCAGCCCCAGTTAAATAACCCACAAACATCTCATTAAATCATTCAACATAAAATATCAAAAGCTGAAAAAATGGCTACACACTTGCACTTTAACAGCTCCCTGAATATTCAGAATAAAATCAGACTACATAATTTTAGCTATGAAATAATTTTCCATCATAGGAAGTGATGGCTCATTGTGTCTTGATATTGAGGTCAAACAGGTCCCCCCAAAATGGTAAGGGATGACTAGAGCCAAAGTCTACTCAGTAAACAGACACAAATAATACTAAACATTTAAACCATTTCTAAGTGGTATCATCTCACTGATCCAACTTTAAAGCACAACCCCACAAAAAACTGAAACAGGACAAAAGAAAAGACTGGAAAACTGAAGAAATTTCAGAAGGGCGAAAGCCAGTTTTATAATTAAGTTTATGCAGCTCAACTTTTTCCTTCCTGCTTGGCCATGGAAGAAACTTCCACATTGCATTGTTGCTTTTCTTAAATTAACAGAAATAATGATCATAAAGTAAGATTTAGAAATCTGTCTCCTCATTTCAGGCTTACAAAGCCATTATGGAGAAGATTAAGACCCAGGCTAAATTATTTGAGTCAAAGAGATGACTTTGTGCTTAAAATCATGTGTGCGAGGAAAGAAAGACCGTTGCGTAGGGTGATTGTTAAGCCCAAATTACTTTCCCAACCTGAGCTGTGCATTACTTCTTAAAGGCCTAGTGAGACTTACCTACATCAGAATAGAGAGTCAGACACAGTGCTGTCTCTTGCAGGATATCCCACAGGTGAGAGGGAAAGGACCTGCATAGGGCACTGCTATGGAAGGGTCACAAAATGAACTTTCCTCCCTCTAGCTAGATCTCTAACAGCTGATTACATTTTTGCATCTTACTCACATGGCCTGTGGATCTATCACAGTACAGAAGGCCACAAGTATCATCTCTGGGTGCATCCAACTCCTTTTTAGCAGATGGTCACATGGCATTTTTCCTGCTTGGGCTATGAAGAGTGCAAGAATGTAGAGTGTACAGTGCCCTTCTTCTGAAGGTAATGATGCTTCTTTGGCATATTTTGCACATTACCAAGCTACTGGGCATGCATTCCAAGTAAGTATGAATGTCAGAACTACTACATCTAAAGGGCCACATTAAAAAAATCCCAAATCAGCCCAGTCTTTTTATATAAAAAGCGATAAAAGCTCTCCAACTTGACCTAATAAATTACTGTTATAAAAACAGTTTTAAGCAATGTGCAGAAGTCTAGGAAAAACTGCTTTAATGGTTATATAAAAGAGAGCTTTGCAAATCTGTGCGTATAGGTTAACGTTATGGACTTTTCAAGTAAAGGAAAAAAAAGAGGGATTAAAAATTGCTGAAGTAAAAAGCAGAATAATGGAGTCTCAGTTTCATTTTCATCCAACTAACTACCTTGAAAATGAAAAAGCTGTTCTAAAGAGTTCCTTTTAAAAGTTGGATTAATAAAACATTAGAAGTCAAGTAGTAGGAATCAAGTGCTGTGCCTGCACTTTCCACAACCAGCTGAAGGAGACGAGAACAGACAATGACTGACCAGAGCTCTCATGAGTAATTCACCGTATGCACAAAATTCTGACTGCACTGCAGTCAGTGGGGCTTTGGCTATTGGCTCTAATGAGATCAGTATTTCAATCATGTTCGTCTTAAAAAGCTGCAGTTCAAATTCAGAAGACAAAATCTTAAGTAAGGAATTGTCAGAAAAATGAAGTTTTGGAGGGCTGAGTTTATTTGCAAATCTAGTTTGAATTCAGTGGATAGTTTTGTCTTAAAAAATAGAATTTTTTTTTAATTATGAAGCACTGCTTTTGCTTAATAATTTTTTTTTTCCTGCTCAGAATGAATGAAAGTTAAGCTGAAATCAAATAATGAGATTACCCATCTGAAATGATATGTTTCACTCTGGCCTTGTGAAGTCTCTGGGGAAAAAAATACCATTTATTTCATTTCTGTGTTTGTCATTTTCCCCCTAAATTCTTGTTTCATTGTGACACAGATTGGCAACCTCCTTTTCTCCAGTCTTTTTGATCGCAAGGTAGAGAAGCTCATTCTTCATTGAGCTTTACTTATCTCATATATGATAAGGTATATGTACCTAGAAATATATTTTTCTTAATAGGTTGCCGAAAGGTGCAAAAAATGACTCCAGAAATCAGACACTTGATTCATATAGAATAGCAGACAGTCAGTAACAAAACCATGAAACAACAATAAGAAGGAGGTTCAAAATTATTAGGTGTAAGGCTTAAAACTGAAGATGCATAGAAAGTCATAGAAAAGGGAGGGTGACCTGGTATATTTAGGCACACTAGCATGTGACTGTGTAAATCCAACATCATACCTAGAAACCCAGAATTGGGTTGCAATATTAGGGGTCACCTTTCAAAAGTATTCTCAGTTTGGCCTCCATCTTGTGTGGCAAATATTCGTAGAAGCATAATTTTTGCCTGTGTTGTCACCCACTGTGTTGCACTTACTTTTCACCCACTTCTGTTAAAACGTAGTGTTCGTACAGCCTATAGCAGACATACACAAGGAGCACTGTGCAATTCTCCGTGCAGGGCTCAGCACATCAGCATTCCTTTAACTGACTGGCACCTTGGCCGGGGTACAATGCAAATAATAAATAATATCAGATGGCTGGGTGAGCCATTGCTGTGATTAGCCTGTGATCTAGACACCTTCTCGCAGCGCAAACATTTTTAAAAGTTTCCACTCTTTTTGGTGCTTAGTACATTTTTAAACAACAATTGCCTATTTTTAAATAGGCAATTTGCTGTGCCTATTCCTTTCTATCAGAAATTGTATAGCTTGGTCTAAACCAAGCCTGAGCAGGCCACCAGTTTTAAAAATAGTGCACGTTGTTATCTTGTATTTGCTTCTCTGGTGGAAAACAGCTTTAGTGTCTCAAATGTTTCACAAGCATTGTCTCATCTCCAGAGCAATGGTATACTTTCTGTGAGGAGACCAAAAGTGCTCAGTATTGCAGCGGAAATGGAACTAGCACCTCATACAGTCTCAGAACACTGGAACTAATTTGGATTTCTCTCCTCATTCATACACTCAGTCTTCTCCCCCCACTTTGCTCCACCTGTTTTCCTTTTCTACTGAAGTCATACAATGAACTGATGACTGAAGATTTTCCTATCTGCAGTCCTTGTATTTCTTTCCAAGTCAGGGCACAGCATGATATCTGCACTTAACTGTATTTTGATATTTTGGGCCAACTTCAGCATGGAATCACCCTGTACAATTCCACTGAATTCACTGTTGTTACATAAAGAGTAATTCATTCCTTTATTATAAGGACTTTTACTTGTTTTCCCAATTCACTGTTAGCACTAATTGTCTAGAAAACTTTCACTGCATTTGTAGCATCAAGCTACTTTAACTCTGTTCTTTCTCCTTTTGCCTGTTAGGCATCTCCACTCATTGAGTAGTGCTGCTTCACTTTCTGAACCATCTTCACTGTCTTTCAGTACCTGAAACCTGTTGGTTACCCGTAACTTTATTCATTCCCTTCTCTCACTACTTCTCAAGGTCACTTATTCACTTTCCTATACATAATCTAGTTATCCCTAGGCAGTGTCTCCCCCCAGGCATCCTGCTGCACTTGCACAGCTGGGAATCCTCCTCCTCTGTCATTGTTTCTGCCTGGCTGAAGGCTACCAGGGTATCCTTAAAGAACCTCTCCAGCTTGCCAGCTACTCTGAAAAACCCCACACACTCTATGCATCCCAAACAGAAATTTCCCAAAATACTATACTCTTCTCTCATCAACTCTAACAACCAAAACCAATTAGTATTTCGTGCCATTCTTAGGCATTTAACCCTTCTGTTGTGAGAATCCCAGCAGTGCCAAGAAGCCCCAATGTGCCTGGAAAGTCAAACTGATAAGGAATCTGATGGGAAAAGTAGCAAGAGATACTGCTTGCCCCAAAGAATATAAAGTACAATCTCTACAGGGAAAAACAAGACAATGGCTGACATGAAATAGAAATACAGTGAGAAGGCACATCTCAAAGGCGAATGACAGTGGCAAAAATGGTATCTGGGTTTCTGGAGGGCCAAGTCCTCATTTGCCCACCTGAAATGCAGGTATCGGTTAATGAGTTTCACTAGCACGTGGCCAGAAATATTTGTGTTAACGATCAAATCAAAAACTCAAAAGCCAAGTGCTTCAGAGCTGAATTTGTATTTGGAGTTGGGGCAATGCCCCACACGTTGTCCCTGGGTAAGGTAAGTGCTGAGGATGGGCTGCATGTAGCATATGCCACATCTCTTATTTGCCAAGGGGAAGCTGCTGCATCTGTGGCTTTGCCACCGACTCCTTGGAGCAAACAAGCTCACTACAATATTCCCCTGAGCAGCAGCTGCAAGAGGATCACTTAAAATTGCATAAAGCATTAATTTGAATTTTGAGACAAGTTTGATACCACACAGTTGGACATAAGCCAAAGTGTCCCATGTAGTAAAGGGGGAAGGGGGAAGGGAAGAAGAGAAAGAAAGGAAAAAAGAAAAGACAGTCCTGTCAGTGGTTTTAAGCTGCCACTTTTTTTTTTTAATGGAAAAATTGTTACAAATGGGTTCTTCAACATATGTTACTAATTTCAATGTACTGGCTTCTTGCCAGTTAAGCATCAGTCCTGGTTTCTTTGCTTTCAGTTTTAACTAGCAAAACTCATGAGGTCATTAAGGAAAATGGACACTAATTTTTTTTTTTTTTTTTCTTGCACACAACTGTTATGGAGCAACTGACTCTTCTGAAGGCTTTTATTTAATAAAACTTCAGCTTCTTTTTTTAATAGGGAGATGTGCTTCTCAGCAAAATCTGGTGTTTCTACTATAAACAAAGCAACATGTGAAGGACTTCAAACACATTTACTGGTACTGGCAAGGGGAACAAAATCAGAAACTTTAAAAAACACTCATAAATGTTAAGTAACATTTCATAAAGCCACACTGCTATTTACTTTGCTCAATATGTATACGTGCGAGAGACCAAAGCAGTACTGAAAAATAACAATGAAAGAGAATGTGGTTTGATAGAAATATCTACATATGGAAATGTTGATTGAATGTTATTAATGTTTGATTTGGCTTGAAGAGAACTGCAAAATCCACTTGAAGAGAGAATGTGATTTCATGGGTTTCTGTGTAAAGCAGCATCTCCCACTCTGCGAGGACCATGCTGAGCTCTTAATCCAATGTGCACATTTGCTATGGGTGTAGACAGAGAACACAGGCTCACTTGCAGAAAGAACCTGTTTATTTTGCAAATGGAAATGGGCATTAGTCACTCCAGTGAGTGGAAACAAAGATTTAGAGCTACCTGGTTTTTGCTCCTTCTTTTCCCATAGGCAGCAGTGCCCTGTTCTGGCAGCGGTGCCCAGCATGGGGGCTCACCCTGTCCATTCCTAGGTGTGCAGCTAAGGCCATCTCAGCAGCCCTCTCCTCTGATGTCCAGGGCAACCGCAGCTCCTAGCTGGCTACAGACCTGCCTCTAACTCATGCCTCAAGCCATCTGAAATAGGAAAGGTAAGCTTCCCTCGGTGACTCTACAGAAAGTTTTACCAGAATGGAAATAGTGCTCCACAAATGTCTCTATACCACTGGTGCCACTGCAGTTACACCCAAATACCTGCAGCCTTCGTTCCCCATCCACGTCCAGGCTGACCCATGATGGCTGAGCCCGTCTGGAAGTCCCCCACTGCTTCCCCATGCCCCACCAGCGGTACGCTGAAGGCTGTGTTTCATGACCTAGCACAGGAGAGAAGAAGGGCTCTTCTAAAAGCCAGACTCTGCTCTGCTTAGTGCTTCTTGTCCACTATTTACGCTCAGCAGACGTTGCTGGTGGGCCTGCACTGGGCAGCACACAACACAGGAAGTCAGGACCGAAGTCGTAGTCCATTGAGTCCTATGCACTGTAGCTATCTATTTAATTATAACAATAAAGCAACTTTAGACTGAAAAAAATATATTTCCTAACATGAGGCATAGCTTGTATGTGACATTAATACATGAGATCAAATGAATAGTAAATAAATGAATAACTAGATCTTTTCATTCAGCAGAACTACCAATATGCACAAATAACAAGACTGGAGAAATGCATGATCTTTTTACTTTTACCCTTGTCCTCAATTCCCCCTGCTTCTCTCCTGTTGTTTAGTACACGCTCCTATTACATCATGTCTAAAGTTAGGCTGCAGGATCAGGCTTTCTCGTGAAATATTTAGCGCTACCTTCTTTAGGCGAGACCAGTAATTCTACAGGAAAGGCCTTTCTTCACTACATTTTATGTCTTAGCCTGATCCAGCTGCAGCCAAATGAAAGAATTTCTTTCTCTTGGCTTCAAAGAAGTTTGGGATGGGCCGTCAGTCCAGAAACCAGAACATGGTATACTTGTTAGATAAAGTGAAACGTATGTGTCTGTATTAATAGCTGATCTGCCTAATAGAGAAGATGAAATCATGCTCTGAGATTTCTTTTCTAATTAAAAAATTATGAATCAAATGGAACTAAAGCCCTTTCTTCTATGCCTAAGCAGCCTAACTGTCCTACTGTAAATTATACTAAAAATAGGTACAAGAATACATCTTCCTATTCCAAAGATTCAGAGACCATAACTGATAGACAAGGATGTGCACATGTAATGTAATATTCAGGGCCCTGTTACACAGCTATGTATGCATGCACAGTCATAAGTATGTGCACAGTTTCCAAGAAAGACATTGGTAGTATAGACTTAAAAAAAATAGTTTGGCTAGGTAAAAGCTACAGATCACTACTTTAAGCGTCTATCTCTTCCAAAGAACTATTTTCACAACTTCACTGTTGTTCTTACATTAAGAAGATGTTTTATATGGTGGAGAAGAATGGAGGAGAATTAAAACTGCTTTTTACAGGTTTATGTAACTTCAGCTCAAATCCATGCTTTTCTTGAAGACTCCTCCATGCCCTAACGTAAGTGTCTGTGTTTCGTAGTTATGAAATGTACTTTTCCCCTGCCCTCAGACACTTTGTGAGAACAAGTATTTTAAAGACATTCTAAAGAGATTTCATACTTCCCCTTTTCTAATGTCCTGTCTTTGGATGCTCTGGTCAATCCTTGGTTGACCTGCTTTCACTCTCAGGAATATTACAGAATCACGGAAAGGTTGTTCGTCCTGAAGGTCACCCAAAAAGTATCTGGCTGCTAGATCCCCTTAGCTGATCATGGTAGGAACTGGCCGCAGTAATCAGTAAACACATTTACCCCAGATTGTCCACACCTCAAAAGACTGATGCTCTTTCACGTTAGTTTTGATAGTCTCAGAATGCATGCATGAGAAGATAATGGTTCAGCTAAGGTCCAAACTTATTTTCTTTGGTCAGGATTCACCTCATGTAACTTTAGATGCATAAAAGTTGGTTGACTAAGGCTGTATCTACATTAGCATTTTGTTTCAGGGCAGCAGCATGGTTTTGAAGTGAATCCTTTGATTCCCACTTACTGCACATTGGTTCAGTTTGCAGAGCATTTTAATGCATTCAAGCTAGATTCCTTTAGAGAGAAATGAAATGAGAAGCTCTACTTCAAGTCCAAATGCATCTCAACCCCCAGTGGGGACAGAAGAATGTTAACCCTCAGCAGGTCCTTTGGACAGCTTTGAACGGCAAGCATGGGCTCAAGCAAACCCCTGAACTGCATACAGTGCTGATGTTGTGGCCTGAGCACCAACTGCTTTGGTCTACGTGTCCATTCCTATTGCACTGAGTTACCTGCTAATGCAGACACATCCTAATTCTCAAGCAGTCATCTCAAGCTTCCTTGATGGGCAGTAGAAATAAATAGGCAGAGGCAAATCACCCTCCTTATGTGAGACAGCTATCCCAGGACAAGATGAATTGAAAAGGGCAACTAGCTTAAATGTAAACAGTGAGCTTTGGGTGAAGGTGGTTGATCCCCATCCTGCATGCACAATTCTAGACTTACTTGGCAATATGCGTGAGACTCATCCAGCTGGCCCTGCTGTTGGTACCTTTGGCATGTGCAGTGTTCACGGCCTGTCTCCTGCACGGCTTTGCACCCTGTACAACCTCATCAGCCAGAGAAGGGGGCTCACACATGGTGTACATGCAGGTCAGAGAGCGGAATGAGGCTGCAGCCCCACACAGCAGGAAGGAGTGGACCTTCTGGGGAACCTGTGCTTGGGGGGGGCCCAACACAGCTGCTCCCTGGGGTCTATCTAGGGACCCTGCGTGTACCTGTCATGCAAGCTCAGGTCGGGACTTGTAGAACTGAACACACCTGGGAACAAGAGAGGACTCTGCAATTTCTACCATTAAAAGGGATCTGCTCATTCCTGATGCCTCTGCCAAACTCAGCCTTCATATGTCTCCGAGGGAGTACTGTGCTTCTCCCTCTGAGTTCCTTACACATCTCGACATTTTACTCAAAAAAGAAAAAAAAATACCATGAAGCAAGCAAGTGTTTTACTGAAGTAAGGACAGCTACAGAACATAGCTCTTACAGTATATGAATATCATAATAACATATGACATATAATTCCTCTTTTCTTTTTCATTTAAAATTAATTGCTATGTTTTAAACTGAGGGAAGTAGTTCTACAGTTTAATTTATTCTATGACAAGTGGTGTCCTGTCTGAGACATTTTATATTATCCATTTTCTAGAGTTCCAAGAACCCACTGTAGCAGTTGCCAAATATGTAAATATTGCAGCAATTACACTTTCATTACCCATGAAAAATGATCTTGTAAACTTTTGAATGGATGCAGTTCTTTGGTGCTGGAAGTATTTAAAAGAATCCAGGAGAAGGTTTTGTGTCGTCCCTTACTGTAGAAGGGGATAATACACACTCTAAACATGAAAGTTTACTGGGAAAAGTTATCATTTATTTGACTGGATATCCTATCAAAACATTCCTTTTCTGATCTCAGAGGAAGACTGAAGCCAATCAGAAATGCATCAGTGATTTTATCATCTATCAAAGATTTATTAGATAATATATTTCACAAAGAAAATCTATTTGTCACATATGCTTGACTAATCTATTAAACAGGCATGACTTCAAAGGATGCATAGGTGCAATAAGCCATTCACGTAGAACAAGTGGCTGGACTGGGACACAGCACTTGGAAATTTAAAGAAAGCAGCATAAACATATGCTGCAGAAAGGAGGAATATCACATACATGGCAAAAATAGAACTTAAGTGAATTTGTATTCTGGCTATGTATAACTACACACTAGTTCTGGCCATAAATTTTTTAATATAAATGCTGTTTTGTCAAGTTCAAAAGTTTATGTGGAATGTACTGATTTTGAAAATATTTTCTTTCGAAAGTGAATGACAAAATTCATGTGCTTTTGAGTTTTGCTGTAAAAAATACATCTTTGATTTTATATTTGATAAAGTGGTATATGAAGATTAAAATCTGAAATCAAAAATGGAAACCTACAATTTCTTTGATTTAAAGATGTTTTTAACAGCTTAATTAATGGAACATATTTTCCTTCTCATTGTGACTTTAATCAGAATTAATTTAATTATTTTGGAATGCTACAAAGAAGAGACTTTTTAATTCTGACAAGTTTATTACCAAGGCATTGAGGCACTTCTGTTTTAATAGTGTCCTTTTCTCATCCCCAAACGCTATGTAGTCGGGAAGGAAAATAAGAAAACATTGGCCTAGGTAGTAGTATTTTGTTGCTAGATATTCTGAAACACAGTATACATAATAATTACCCTTTTCCCTCTTTTGGGGCACATCCTATGAACACACTTTTCAATTCTATGTAGTACCATTGTTCTACCCCACAATATGTGACAAATGTAATAAAATGGTCTAATTGTTAAATCACAATTTTATTGTACATGGAAGAGTATTTGCATGCTTGAAAAGTAAATTCTTCCTGTTCACATCGGCACGTGGTCTCATGCAGTTTTTAATATTTTGCTATTGAAATACTTTCTATACTTTTCAATCCATCTCATTAAATCTAGGATAGGGAGCACCGTAAAGTACAAATACATGATCCTTTCACCTTTGGACACTTGGGATGCAATGAAGAAAAGGGAATTACTTTTGCTATAACGGGAAGCGTGTCAGTGTGGCCAACACACTGTATCGTTCTTCACTGCAGAAGGAGGAGCATGACCGGGTCAAGCAGCACTGCTGAGATCTAGTAGCTTTGCCTCTTGGACTAACTGCACAGTTTTCATGAACCTTGACACTAACCTTTCTAGCCTGCGGAGGAACACTTTAAAAATGAACAAAACAAATGAAAAACACTCAAGCTTCAAAACCCATACTGAGTTCTTGTTCAACAGTACAGTCTAAATGAGTGATCAATATTTTCACTTGTTCATTTGGGAAAATGTTACTTTTTAGACACTGGGATCTGTGAGTATATTCACAATTTTGTATCTTTGGCAATAAAGGTCTCCTTGTCTGCATGCCAGATAAATAAATACTATTGTTGTGAGGAAAAAAGACATGGAAAATCCTGACAAACTATACCCATACAGTGTGTTTTAATGCCAATCTGATTTTCCACTGAGCAGAACAGATGGTGATCAGGAACAACTGAAGCCACTTCTGAGGGGGGTTTGATCAGTGTATGAGAAGGTCTTACACAGCACAGCATGAGTTTTGACTTGTCTACATGAGCAGAGGGCTGGATTGAGAGTGTGAGGATCCCCTCACGCTCCCGTGAGAGCAACCAGCTTGCAGACTGACTCCCAGAGGTCATCGCTGTTCATGGGCAGTAACCAAAGTTTTCAGTGGAAGTTACTGAAATACACTGGCAGATCTGGCCTGAGTGGGCTGGGAGCCAGATGCCATGATCCTAGGTCTCTTTTGGAAATGCTAACCTAACTCTCCAGCTGCTAATACGGATTCCCACTTCTATAAAACCCACTAAATGAGGCTGGAAAACAAGCTGAGTCTAAAAGATGTGTGTGAAATCTGAAAGAGCAACTAGGTGTTCATCTGAGAGGGGCAGCCCTGCAACACTTAGCTTATTACTTGTTTTACTCTTCACTCTCTTCTCAAGATCCATACCTTCCCAATGTTCAGGATAAACCAATATTTAATTTAATCTGAGAAACTGCCAAGTAATAACTTTTAATTCTCATTCATAGCAGTAACAATGATTGGAGAGTCATCTCCACTGCAAACTTCCCTGCTGCTCAGCCTAGCTAGAAGTCTGTATGTTTCCTGTTCCTGCAGACATCTCTGTTTTTTAGGCCTCTCAAAAACCTTTGATTGCCAAGGAGTGCTGTGTAAATGGCAGGTTCATTTTGACGCTCAAGGCTTGATGCCTGTCACTAAGGAAAAATATATACTGACTCATCTCAGCCATGGTCTGGACATAAATCTTTCAGACAGGAGCTTTAACAGATTAGAGCATTAATTTGCTTAACTGTCCCAGCTACTGTACTTGAAACCTTTGGGCATCATCTTGGTTTACTAGGCACAGCATCTCAACACACTTATATTTCACTACTGTTTTATAGCAGGGTATTGTCTTGTACAGTTCTCTTTATCTCCATTTTTAATAGGTGTTTATAGTTTGTGGCAAGCAAATAAATAAAACACCCTTTTAGAATTAGAAAACTGAAATGTAATACATATAAACCAATCAAGGCAATCCTAGAATCTGACAATGATTATCCACAGCAGCAGCAGCAAAGTGAAGCTGTTTATATGTATTGGAATTAAAAAAAAAAAAAAGACCTTCCAACAATCTTTTTCATAGATTAGTAACCAAAACACTAAATATGCCATGAGTTAGATTTAGCTGATCGTCAGCAATCAAATGGATTTCATTTGCATAAACTTTGAAGTGATTTTATGTTGACTGTGCAGTGTATGCAAACACTTATGAGGCCTTTCAGCACAAATATGCAGCTAGCTTCCACTTTCTCAATTCTCGCACAGCTTTGTCTGGAATGCTGTGGTTTTGCAATCCAGATGTATATGTTGTCGGTGGTTTTTGTTTTTTTTAAATGAACAAGGCTCATGGAAAGCAAAATAAATAACATGACTTTGCGTGTAAAAACACTGTTTTAACATTCGGTACTAAAGTAAGGTCATTAAAAAAAGAGAATGACTTTTCCTAACTCAAGTGCTGTTAACTGACAGCTCAAATATTTTCTGAAGGGCTATTCTGTCTGAAAATGATTTATCAGCAATGAAACATTTTGCAAAAAAGTGCCAATTACCACAAAAACTTGTTGAGAAAACAGTTGGGTCAATTCTGTTAATTTCAGAGTTAAAAAGACTCTTCAATTGAATTGTTCAAAACTTGCTAAAATCCAACATAAAATAAAACCAAAATTAGAATGCTGTATCTTATTCCAGTTTATTTTCAAGTGAATATCAAGTTCAGTAGACTAGAAGAGGTTGATTAATAAATAAATATCCAGTAAAGAGCACAGGTTTTTACCTCCGAACTTTTCAACCTTTAAAACTTTTCAGTTTGTGCCCCACTTTAGGCAGCTCAGTAATTCCAACGGAGCGTTTAGCTCGATCCTTCACTATGTGTGAAGCCTTTGATGTGTCATGGAAGCTTGTAAAAGTATTTTCTGCTCCTATGCCTATTAACATTGGTCTGCTTTCTGATTGTGGTGGGCCCTGCCTTTGCAGATCAGAGATTTCCAAAGAATATTAGTCACGACATTTCTGGGCCTTGCCAGAGGCCGAAAGTTCTGGAGAACTCAAAATGTGTTATTAGGCACTTTCCAACTCTGCTTAACACATCTCAGAAGTGTGGATAACCGCCATGCATTGCACTGAGCTTCAGAATATCCTTGGGTTTGCGTGGTGCCGTTATGCGCTGTGCAGGCATCAGTGAGATGGAGAGCAGCGGTCCATGGGAATACACAGAACACCTCCACACCATGCCACATGAGGAGAGAAAGTGAGCTCTCTACCCTGTAAGGCACTTTTCATTAAAAACTTGAAAATTGTATAATTTCTTCTTACTTTCTGCATTTATTTTCAAAGTCTTTTCAAGCCAAATCCATATATGTGTCCTTCATAAGATAAAAAAATGAACCACTCTTCCATTCTCAAGTATATTCCCCAAAGTGAATATCCACTGCCGTTGGCCTCAGAGGTAACACTGCCTCTCGTGTCCCATCCCAGCTAACAGAGCGGGTTGTTGCTTACTTGTGCTCCTTCTCCTTGTGCTCCTTCTCCAGACGCAGGTTTTCTCCTTTCCAACACTGGCCTTTGGTATCAGTCACTTTCCTCCAGTTGGCAAAATATAAGAGCAGTGGAGGATGAGGCTCGTTTGTGGAATGACAAAGCTGGGCTTCATATGCAACTCGCTCACATTAGAGGTCCCTCTGTCTGTAATTCAGTCAGAGGAGAACAAGGAAATTATGACGGCAAATTTTTTTGATCGCATATGTTTTTCACATCTCCCCACTCTTGGTGACTTTTTGCTACTCCTAGGACGTAGGCCTAAATCCTGAAATACTTACTCAGTTTCTGTTTAGTGCTTAAGTCATCAGACTCCCATTTAGGACAATGTCTGTGTTGAGACTCTTTATAATGAGTGTTAAAGATCTTAATTAATGATCAGTCTTGTTGCAATGTGAACATGCAGAGGATCAAGTCCAGCCGAGTTCAATAGGAGATTTTAAAAGATGCATTTCCTGTCAGTCTGACGTTAAGTTATTCCCCTAAACGGGCTACCTCTTCACTTCCTGACACTGCTATTTGGTGCTCATAAAGAGCCTTCATAATTGGCTTTTGAAGGCTGGAGCAGTGACTACAAGCAAGTTTTTCCTCCTTTTGGGGGTTCATTGCTCTCATGCAGCTGTTGTTTTAGCCTCTTATAGTAAAAGATTTAAAAAAATTGTAATAGACACTTCCTTACATGTAGCTGTTCACGGCATCTGGAATGATGTGGTGGGCACATTACAGTAAATGGTGTTTAGAAAGAAATGTTGTGAATACAAAGAAAGCCACATAGGAAAACAGTGACAAAACCACACAAATATGTGGCTTATCTATTTTGTCTGTTTGCTTTCTTTATGTTTGGAGATTTTCACAGAATGCATGTGGCCCTCACTTCCAGGCACACAGTATATATTTTCAGGAGTCTCCAAATGGAGAGAGTAGTCTGAAAAACTGTGAATATAATTAGATATGGAATACTTTTAACAGCTGGAGGGATTTCACACTTAGAGCCCAATTTACAAAACTTTGGGCTTGGCACGGTTTCAACACTAGCACTGGAAGTAATAATTTCCCTGGCACTTTTTTGGCTCCTGAAATTATTTATGTCTATACATATATCATTTTAAAATCACACAAGCACAAAAAGAAACCATCTTATTTCTACCTGGTTAGTGATAAATGAGCAACTTTAGAGGCAGCATCAGAAAAAAAAGTGATCCTGCACAAGGCCCATGCTTAAAAATTACAGCTAATTTCTCTCTTGTTTGTAAAAGGTCTCATGAAAGTTTCCTGTATTACTGAAAAGGCTTCAGACATTTTTCTGATACTATAATGGAGTTAATTTGTATGAGATTTACAAGGAAAACATATTAGCTAGCAGCCAGTACATCAAATATGGTAGTTAGGAAGGCAGATTTATCAAGTAGGTCATCCAGGTACCATTTCTGAGATGAGATCTAACAAGAAATTAGAACAATAGAAGTGCGAAGATCAGATGATTATAGTTACCATTTTCATGTGTTTTCTTAGATTTGTTTTAATATCAGTACAATAAGACTAAATAGACCCTGAATTATCTTATAAACTGTAATCTGAGTCATTCATGTTCATATAGTTCCTGCACATGATTTCCTTTCACTTTGGGGGTTCCAGAAGTTTAAAAAGTCACTTTATGAAGGTATGTTGAATAGGAGAGTGTTCCTTTTAAAGGAAGGTTTAAGAAATTGCAGGCCTCACTAAAACAGTATCACTGTGGATTGGGATAATGAGTGTGCAGCAATCGAAACTGACTGGCTCTTAAATTTATATTAGAAGAAAAATACATGTTTAGCTCTTTAATAGTCACTAGATCGCTAATAGAGATTCAGAAAAATGAGAGTATGCCAATGACTTAGACTATGATGATACTCAAAATAGCAGTTTTCAAAGCACAGGCCATTCCTGGAAAAACATGTAAGGTCCTGACACTGGCATATGCTTATGTTTTGCATGAAATAGCTGAGTAGTCCCAAAAGAGAATTAAGCCTGCAAGTTTTTACATGGTGATGCTCTGTTTGTGGCCAGTGAAGGGGAAGGTATTCATGTTCTTCTTTTAGGGTTTGCAGAATAGGTCAATGGCTGCAGACTTCGTGTAGATTACAGAGAATCTCCTTTTCAACCAAGACTGTAGAACAGGCCCCTGAAAAGAGTGTTATTATCCTGTAAAGGCTCCTGCAGATATAAGTTTGTGCACAAGAGTCTCAATGAAATTTGCAGTGAGTTTTTGCTTTATTTCCCTCCTGCCTCATGTTCTGGTAAGTCACACACTGCCCGACTTACTTTGTGGAGGAAGAGGGGCTCACTTGCCCCATCCATTAGGGCCTAACCCGAAGCCCATGGGATTCAGGCCTTTACCAAACATGCTGATAACAGGTATGGATTTGGTGACTCAGCTGCCACAAGGAAATAGCACTGCTGAAAGTAGTTTAATATCACACCCCAAGTAACCACCACATAGTGAAGCCTTTGGCTATTACAAGCCCCAGCAGCAATTGCACTAGCAACAAGGCGGTGAGAGGCTTGTGACTCCTTGAGCAGTGCCCCACTACATGCAGTGCCTGGGTTTTGTTTATCCTTTTGAAGAACGCTGACCTTTCCTCAGTCTTTCAATCATGATTGAGTTTCATTAAGCTATTGCATTATGAGTAAAAGGAGGTTTCTTCCCTA
Organism: Struthio camelus; assembly: GCF_040807025.1. Lineage (NCBI taxonomy): Eukaryota > Metazoa > Chordata > Aves > Struthioniformes > Struthionidae > Struthio > Struthio camelus. Next base: position 72,264,670 of record NC_090944.1, on the reverse strand, counting down.
AAGGAATAAGCATATTTCTGCTTTTCTCCCCCTCTCTCTCTCGCCTCCATTCCACTGGAAATGATTCTTAAATTTTATAAAACTGAGTGCCAAAGTGAAAAAAATTACCATTCCGATAGATTCCTTTGTACTGCCAAAACATCTACCTCTACCATTAATCATCACGAGGGCTTACACCAAATTCCATTTAATTGCAAAAACAAACATGGGCTGTAAGCATTCATCGATACCTTGAGTAGACAGGAAGGAAGGCATAAGGACAAAATCTTTTTTGCTCCATATGTTTAATATATAGCACGTATGTTAAGAATTACATCTCGACACTGTAGCTTGGTTTCAAAAATAAAAACTGTTCTGGGTTGCCTGAAAAGAGTTGTGTTTGAATACATATTGGTAGCAGGATATTTTTATTGCAAGAGGAAAGTTAGTACAAAACCGAATCCTTTAAGGGTTATTTGGGTAAAATAGATGGAGGAGTGAGAACTGGATTTATTTGCCCCCAATTCTGCAAAACACAATAAATAATGAAAGCATACATTTATAACTTTATGCCTGTTACATCTAAATTATTGAAACTTTCATGTATCTGATCCAAAGTCTTCTAGAATCCTTTTCTTATCAGCCTCTGGATCATGTGTGTAAAATCAAATGTATATATTTATCTTTGCCAAATCAGGATGTAAGTAACTAGACTTGCTGCTCCACCCCATATTTAATAGGTTTAATCCCTTTCCACATGCCTTTACAGACATCAGCTTAAAAACACACTCCAACAAACAGTTAAAAAGTAGCTCCCAAGGGCTAGAATTGGCTATGGCAGCTTGAAGTCATGTTTCTCCTCGCCTATGTCCTGACTAGTGTCTGACCGCTACAGGTATCTGCCACTACCTTGTTACCACATGCTTGGCATGGAAAATAGGCTAGCCTTGCTGAGTTTTCCCACAGCTTCGTATGCACACCCTTGTAAACTGTACTTCCCTGTTTCTGCTTTTATTTTAGCACCTGTGAGGGGGGAGGAGAAATACAAGATATTCATGTGCCAAACAAAGAATGGATCAGGTGTCAGCTGACAATTGTCTCCATTACGGAGGTAACGTCAGGAGCTGAGAAGATCAAACACGAGGAGGAAATATGGTTGTAATATTAATAAACACCTGTCTGGTATTACTGTACCTGCTGGAGTTCTCCCAGCAAGATAATTAATCACCTAAACCTGGCAAAACAATCTTGTAAACCCCATCACAGTATACGTTACAAGGTCAGTCTGAACCTGCTCCAAAACCTATGTTAGAGACACCGGAAACTGCAGACGTGGACTTTTAAAGGAGATCTGGCAATTTCTACCACTCCCTGTGAACTAGTTGAAAATGAAATGACACCAGAGGACATGAGGTTTTTGGGACCCAGCTGCAGCCATCCCTGTTGCTGTATCTGGGAGTGAGAGGAGCAGGGCACGGGAGGTGTTTAGCATCACAGTGTTGGAGCTGCCTGCCTCATCATTTATGCGCAGCATGTTCCAGTTTGGGGTGTTAAAAGTTGCTTGTAGGGTTATAGACTGCATTCAGCTCTCACCTCTTCCTCTGCGAGTTCCTGAAGGACTGTGCCCATCTGACTGGAGTGAGAAATTTCTCCTTATCTCTTAGTTTGATTTGAAGTTACTGTTGAGCTTCAAAAGTTTTAATTTAATGCATTGTGAAGCACCAAGCTGCATACAGCAGGAAGAGTAAATGCATGCACTGCAGTTAACACTACATAACTTTATTCAATTAAGACTTAACATCCAAAAGAAACCTGAATGACAGCAGAGAGTTTCCGGATAGCAATTAGAATGACAATCACCCAGCAGCATAGCTACTGATAAATTAAACAAGTTATCTCTCCAAAGCATTAAGTAGAGGAGATAGCTGTTTACCTTAGCCAACTGACACTAAAAATACAAAAAAAAAAAAAACAGAAAAATTCTACTTGAAATTCTCCAAGCCACACTTGGAGTATGCTGGTACCTTTCTCCACGTGCCCTAGCAGGCAATGGCATTGCGCAGCACTGCAAGAAACTATGCAAGGGTCCACACTTCTGGCTTTTCATAACAGATTTACACATACTGCTGGAAATATCATAGACTCCAGTTCCTCAGAGAAAGTCCGTGAGATGATTACTTCAACATATTATTTTGCAGAATCAGGGCCTGACTTGACTGCTCAGTCCTCTTCATGTACAATTGCTTAAAGTGGGCATGGCTAATGTGCAAAATGAAGGGGAGAAGGGCATAACTTGGGCAAACATACCTGGGCTGGCTTCATCTGGCTTGCCAGGGAGACAGCAGTAGTGGTAGTGCTGCAGAGTAGGTTTCTGCAGAGTCCCTGGAGAGCTTGTGGTTAGCAGCATATGCTAGACCCAGGCCACTCTGTTCACCTGGCTGCAGTCCCCATGTTACCCCAGTGCTGCCAAAACATGCTGCCCTCCCACTTTTATCTTGCTATGTGGACAAACCCTGCTTCGGTTACATAAATAATACTAATCCATTGGAAACCATCCAGCCGTTAAACCTCCTGCTTCAGAGTTTAAGCCCAAGATCAGGATGAGGCCTAATGTGTATGCAGTGGAGATTATCCCACATCTGCCAGCTGTGGTACGCCTGCATCTGCAGAGCACCTGGCGCGGGTCACGGTCAGAGCCAGGACACAGATCCAGGACAGCAATTCCTTTACTCTTTTCTCTTATTCAAGTGGCAAGATGTCATCAAATATGTATTTTTAAGATAGAGTGGCACCTTGCTGGATACAGCGCACAGCAGGCCAAGGTGAAGACAGTGTGTTAGCAAACGTAACTGTGCCCGATTCCTGCAGTCCACATGCAGGACTTCTGCTGGAGGTGCAAAGCCTCCAGCTGAGCTGTGCTGCAGAGCTAGGGTACGCATGGAGAGTGGATCTGGGCAAGATTATGTGTAAGGAGCATAAACAGCCTTTTGCTTTTGCTTGATACCCAGTCATTAATTCTTGAGAAATGGAATGAAAAAGGCATCTACAGGAATTGAAAATAGCAAAGCATGTAGACTAACGTCCAGTGGGTAACTCTCATTGCTTTGCCAGAGCTCAGACTTTATCCACTGTCTTAATGCAGCTTATCCCGTGTAAACAAACACTGTTACTCCTTCCTCCTTTGCTTTTCTTCAGCTGCACCTAGGAGTTGCACAGTAGCTCCACAGCAGAACATTCATTGACGCAGAGCTGGTATCCTTGGTATCCCTGCGTATGCTGAACATTTGTATGTTTCACTTACACATGCAGTCTTCCAAATTTCTTTCTGCAGGTTCAAGCTCAGAATAACTAACTCTCATTCATCTGCAATATAGTAGGCTGCAGCTATTGTAATAAAATAGCTGTGATCTTCGGCAACTGCAATAGAACATTGTCTTGAGATCAATTTCCTTTTACAATAAAGTCTTGATTTTGCCTCTGCCTTTATGAAGTGGTGGGAGGCCATTATCCATTGAAATTATCTCTTTCATATACTATACCATAAAAAAATTGCGCTCTATGTGTAGTGTTATAAAGATATTTGGCTGACTGACTGACTTTAACCACCCAAGAAGAGTAATAAGTTCAGTAATCCTCTGGAAATGCATAGCCTGGAGTGTGTTATTGCAGCTAGTATGCAGTGCACTCTACAAAAGCAAATCACGAGAACAATTAGGTTTATGCATTTGCAAGCCTTGATCGATACAGCGTTGACATAAATCACAGAGGTAGAAAAATATGCTGCTGGATTAGCAAACCTCTTTGTAATAGTGTGGCTTGAAACATTATTTTGTTGAGGTATTTACCATACCAATAAACCCAATGAAAGTCTTAAGTTTATGTTGTTGCATGGCACTGCGTATATGGACTATGCATCTAAACTTTTAATGTGTGCACAACAAAAGTAACCAGGTTATAATGTGGAAAGAGATCTTGAGACAGATTCTTGGACTGGTGTCTGAGGACTGCCAGCTCCAATGAGTTCTAAAATTGCACTTGAAGAAAAGAATCTTTTATGAATGAGCTATAGATGTATTCTGCAGCCAGCAGTGGACAAAGGAGGTATCTATTTTTGAAAATAGTATCTGTGAGGAGCTTATTTGTCTGTTATGGAGTAACTATTGTGTTCACTGGTCTTCCTTGCTCAGTGTTTGAATGGATAGGGAAAAAGATCTTCGAGCACGCAGCTTCACAGACTAAGATAAGTATAAGATGCAGATACTGGTGAAACTCCTGCCAGGCTTCACAGTATGTAATCAAACTGCTCTGGACATTTCACCATGCTCCTCATCACCACACAGTTAACTTAGCAACTGGGACACTATTTATCAAGGAAGCATTTCTGCACAGCTATTTTCTTTCACAGTGCACCTCCCATTGCCCACAGCATGATAGCTTTCTTGCGTTCCTGGTAAAAAACATATCTCTATAGAAGCAAACGACTCAGCAGAAGCACAGAGAGAAGGCCTCTCTTGACCCACAATCAAATATAGTGACAGTAATCTGCAGGGGTAAATTCCTCCTGAAACCATCATACCTAGACAGCTACAAACTTGGAGAGCAAACAATACCAAAATAGTGACAGAAAGACCCGTATCTGCCACAAAAATACTGTTATTATAGTTTATTGTAACCCAAATCACAGTATTTCATATCAACAGGTTTAAGGCTGTGAGAAGAGAACGGGAAAGAGGGGAGCAAAATAGTTTGTATGCTGATTTCAGATTGCTTTTTCATTACATGAGATCATTTAAAGCCACAAATTGATTAAAAAGATCAGAGAGCTTATCCTGAAAAAGTCGTCATTTACTCATCGTTGTTGGACATAGGTAAATCATCAGAAAGCTATTGTATTCAAGGAATTGCTATTTTCAAGGTCAGTTGTGTGAACCAAAGTTTTGCGGGGGTGATAAAACCATTGCTAGAAGAAATAATCACAAGGAAAAGCTCACATAGATGCTTGAAAGTTGGCAGTGTGTGAATTAGCAGGACAAGATGGCAGCCCATTTGAGGTCATACCATCTAGCTGATGCATAACCTTTAAGACCGTCCAGATCATCTGCAGTTCCCAGTAAATACCTGCTGTATGTAGATCAGTCATAGCCTTTCGACTCCTGGTTTTGAGGGCGAATAAATGGTTGTCTGTGACGAAGCTGTGTTAGAGAGGGACTGTGTGAGATAACAGATTGGCTTTGTTTCCACTGTGGTGGACTTCAGCCAAAAAGGGAAGGATTATCGCTATTAATACAGCATGGGACTCTGAGATGGTCTATCAGCTGGGGCAGAAGAAAATGTAATCCATACTGAAAATGCTAAAGGGAGGAAAATAACATGGCCTGACTTTGACAGTTTCTAAGAAGTCTGAGCAGTTCTGCTGGAGAAAACCTTGTCAAGCTTTTGCTCAGCTATTCTTTCTCCACAATTTATGCTTCAGCAGCAGGAAATGAACATTTGAAATCTGGCCTGCAGTTTGAGGTAAACTATGCACTTTCCTCCCTTCCTTTTGTCTGTGCCAGAGTATAGAACCCAGAGGAAGAGGAAGGATTTTAACAGTAATATTTATTACTGATTGAAATCTCTTCGTATTTGTACACTTCGAGGCCAACCCCTCAGCCAGCATAAATCAGCATAGTTCTCTCAAAGTTGCATTGCTTTACTCTGCTGATGATCCAGCCCAATGAGAATAGAAAGAGAGAACCAAAACAGACACAACTGATTGCCAGGAATCAAAGAACATTTGAGTTAAAAGACTAGAAGAATAACAAGCATTGCTTATGATGTTTGTATATTTTCTTGGTACTCATTTGTTACAGTAAAAGCCCGTAATCTGCAGGTCAGGTTGGAGATGCTGAGAAGCTGCTGCATGGGATCAAATAATCTGATACTGTATCTCTGGGAGTAGTTTATCAATGGCTTTTCTTTGAAAAATAGCCTGGCAACAATTTTATATTCAAGCCTCGAGGGCTAGATGCAGACCTTACTTCATACAAACCCATCCATTCCACTAAATCTATGTAGAATAGAAATCCTGCTGTGATCTTTGTTTCTTTCAAACTACTTCACTTCACTACCCTCGTTAGGAAGCCAATGACTGCAATGTATCAATGTAATCTAAAGTGAACACTCACTTCTTGCTGAAGAAGTTGTTCTTAATATCTTTTGACAGTCTCAACACATTTGTCTCTGGACAGTTTTATTATGTGAAAATGATCTGCATTGTAATAGGTGCGGTTAGCTAGACTGAGCATGCAGAAGATGCTCTGTGCAACAATTGAACATTGGCGTATGGCTGATGGAGGTGTTCTCTCACCATCCTCCACATACAGATGCGTCTGAGTCAGTTTTAAGACTGCAATCCAGATAAGGATGGAACACAGCCACTTCCTTTAATGTAACACATGCAAAAAGATCCCAAAGAACAGTTTTTATCTCCCATTTTTGTAGAAATTTGGCCTGTCTGCTTCAGTCAGGTTCTGTTTGTGGAGCTTTTTTATGTCAACAACAGCCTTCAGAGCAATTTCAGCTGTCTCAGTAATATTGCCTTGGGAATTCTGAAAGAGCTTCCAAATTTTGTGGAGACTTAGGCCATGAGCCCCTCAGAAACATGAGCTCTGGCAATTATCTAAGGAGCTAAAACGTGACTAATCTCTGGCTGCACAATCAGAGATTTTCAGGGCTCAGATATGCTGCATAAGAGGCCTGGATCTCATGATCAGGGATGTGATGGCCTCAGAGTAGCCTCAGATGTGTGCTTACTTGTGGGGCAGAGGACCTCCTCTGTGGGGCCAAGGCTGGGGGATCTAGCACCCTGTGGTGCAGAGGTGGGAGCACTCTTCATCCTAATTAAGGTGTGTAAAGCTGAGCAGGGGAGTTCATGAACGCAGCGATGCTCTTCAGAGCCATTGCCCAAGAACCGTGCTACTAGAAATGGTCCTTCAGGGTGCACATTCCTACACTGTTTGTCCACTGCTACTCTAGCAATATTTCCTTTCTTGACCTTTGATGAGAGGTATTTCCTGTTTTGCTCATCATCTTTGCGCGAACTTGAGAATTGTGGTCAGATATGCCTTAGACCAGGTTGGTATTCTTTCTGGCTGAATGAGAAAAGGAAATTTCTCCTATATAGACAGAATCTCCTGTTCATAGCTAAAGTCTGACTCATGCTTAAAAGCTACTTCACATGGCTATGGTCCTCAGTACTCATTTTTTTCCCCTATAGTAATCTCATGCTTTGCAAGAAATACATTCAGCATGATACTGCGTCACCTGAAGAGAAAGTTTACTTGGTTCTTTCAGAACTTGAAGAGATACTACTATAATACACTAAGCGCATGCATCTACATATACATTGTTATGTCAATAAATTAATGAGCTTCTATCCATCTTCCATGTAAAAGAAAAACCTCAGATGATAAAGTATCGCATTCAGTTTTCGGAATTCGACTACCAACTGCTGGTGTTTGCTAGAAATAAATGCATAAATAAAACAATTGATCCTCACGACATAAACTCTCAGTGAGGGGCACTGCAGCGGCCAGATGTTGGAACCTCACTGCTAGAGGAAGAATAAATTTCAGATAGGCTTTTATTACAAGTGAGGTAAACATTTTCTCCGTTTAATACAAATATGCAAAGCCTGTCTTTGTGTCACTTTCCTGCCAGTAACATTGAAGAGGTACCATTGTTTTATTGGATATTAATACCAGGCTGTACTCTGAAATGTGATGTTAAAAATAGAAAGAAAGTTAATTTTTGCTGGGAAATTTTAATTGAGGCTGATTAAAGGAAATAACAAAATATATTGACTACTAAACCTCACTTCTTGTTTTAAGTGTGACCTGTAACGGACTCCCCCAAACCATTACGTGGTCCCTCTAAGCATTCCAAGTTTTTCATTTGAAATTCATTAAATGTTTGTGTGTCTGATTTTTGGAGGGTTTTCTGAAAAGTTTTATAGTCACAGCTGCACTAGTTATGGATAGGTTTATAGTGCCTTGCCCATCAACTGGCCCACATGTCCAGTACATTTTGTTTGATACCCTACCTTTCACAAGCATTCAGCAGTTCTGGAGGTGTTCTTATAAAGCTGCCAATAAATGTACCAGCTGTACTCATTTATGTACATGAGCAGCCCTCATTCCGGCTGCCTTACAAAAAGCCAGTGGCAGTAAATCTGTGGTCAGTCCATATATGTACTTTAAAGTATTTTTTTACACTTCTGAACAGAAAATAATAAAATATCGCTAAGCTTTCTAGTTAGGTTATATGTGGTCTTCAGAAGAACTTGAATACTCCATGGTGAACAAACAACCTTCTGAAAGTTCCTTTTTCTTTGCAGTAAATTCTTTATGTCATGCAATTAAAGCTGCTACAAACGTCTGCTCTCTTAGAAGCAAACTGATAGACTGCATTTTTTGTAGAAAGTCAGGTGAGCAAATTGCTCATTATTTCCTTTTGTGACTGTCGCAGGTGCAACATGAATAAAGGACTTCTTGAAGACTGCAGACACCTTCTTTGTATTTCCCAGGGAGGTTTGGTGGCAAACAGGCCTGATTTTAAAAGGTTCAGAGGAGTAGCAGAATGAGAAGCTGCAGATGAGCCGCCATGAATAACACATGCAACAGTAACCTCAGGTAAAATTCTCATAGGTGAAAGAACTGGGAGAAAAGAGGAATAAAAAGAAATGGTGTGTTTGGCATCTCTGGATTTACCCTGAGAGAGATTCTCAGCTTAACGACAGAGGCAGTCATGAAAGTGGACTGCTTCCCCCGACCCCACTAGCCCTCCTGTCAGCATCAGGCAACCATGAAGATATTCTTTCTTCTCTTTTTCCAGTTAATGAGGCTCATTTCCCAAGGCGCCTTTTTCCAGATCTACTCACAGCTCCCCTATGTTGTGTGAATGTCTCAGTGCTAACATCACCTAGTGCAAGGTTTTGTTAGCGTTTACCTTGCAGGGATCCCAGTTAATCCCATCTGAGAGGCTGGTATATGTATAAGCTTCTATCTATGGAGGATTTACCTCAGCTCTTCTAGTATGAGCAAAAAGTCCCAGTTCTTCAGGATAACTAGAGTTTGCAGCTAACCACGTGTGTTATTACTATAACCCACTGGCAGTTTTTGCCAGAGCTAGTTCTCAAATTAGTTCTCTGATAGCATGTCGGCTGAACACAAGTTATAACTTCATGGCAACAGTGGGCTTTCTTGCTTTGTGTTTTACCACAGGAATACTTACTGCATGTGTCACTGTCCACCATACTATCCTACAGATCAGGCTCTGCAGTTTTTCATATCAGATAAATAAGTATGTTCAAGCTTCACTAGGTAATACGGTGTTAAGATTCACTCTGGGATCTTACCAGGATAGCTGGCTTCATTAACCTTTTCCATTTTAGTTCTCTTGCTGTAAAAACACACCTTTTTAGCAAGGAAGGCACAGCAAAAGGACGCTTGAGTTTAGCCCTTTTAAAATGCCTTATACTAAAACACATTATTGGTGGATTATATATCCTGTATTACAGCCCTAAGCCGATTTTCCTCTCTAAAGTGCATCTTGCCTTCTTCCTCCTCCTTGGTCTTCATGGTCACCATCAATTCAAAATAAAGTGGTTACAACATCTGTATGGTAGATCGCAAAATACAAGAAATAGCACCAAGAAAATAAGCTCAGAATTTCTAAAGCAACTTAATGCTCACTTTGATTTGGGGATGTATTTTTGACTTTGTTAAAACATATTTGCTGCAAGCAGCTGTCCCATGTTCTGGGAACCCTTTCCAATGTTTAAATCTTCATAGTAATTAACAGTCTCAGGGAACAGTCAAAATACAGTGCTGTCGACTTGTATAATCATAACTCATTCCTAACCCAATAGCTTGTAAGTCATGGAAATTCATGCTCTAGGAAGCTTGGAGCCAAGCTGACCTGAGGGCTTGGAGGCAACCAGCTGTGCTGCCAGTAAAAGGACCCGAGTCATGGGCTACAGCTGAGCTTATGGACCCTCAAGCATCTGCACTGATGTTTGTGCTTCACAGTTAATCCAGTCACCCTAAGCCTTGTGCTCATCACTTGTATGTCCAGGGACAAAGTCTTTTCCCCCTGCTTTCCAGATAAAAGAAGTAAATATTTCTTTCTGGTAAACTGAACGATTCTCAGTCCTTAAATAGCACCTATATCAATTCAAATTATTGCTACCTGCTTGCTTCATTAGAAGTGTAAGATGGGTGGCAGAGGGTTGTTTTTCTGTCAACTTTTGGTTTCCTCCCAACATTAGAAACGACTTGGCAACTGATTTCACTGGGGAGAGAATTCACAGCCTACAAATTGCAAACATCAAGTTGTGCCCTAACAGTTCAAAAATACTTCCGGGACTCCTTCTCTAGCATGCCTATTTACTACAGAGAAAATAAACACTCTCTCATTCTCGTTCACTTTCTTAAATAAAGCTTGATGCACTAACCTCCCTTTATTTACCATTCCGGTAGATTGAAAAGATTTGACCTGAGGTTTGGAGCTAGTCATTTCCTATCTTCTTACTAGTGCAATGTTGTTTAGGAACTAGTTATATTATCATAGGGAAATGCAATACAAACTTCACATTTATGATATTAAAGGGGGAGTGTCTAGACAGAGATTGGTGCTTCTAGACTTGTGTCTACTACAGGGATTGATAAATAAGTGAAATCTCCTAGTAAAGCTTTCCTAGAAAACCACATAAGCATTAATGGCTTTATATATGGTGCTAATATTTTAAGCATAACATAACTGTAACTTCAAACATTTAGTAGAGTAAATGAGTAAGGACCTGATGGATGACTCTGACAAGCAAATGCAATAGATTGTCTTGTTGTTGATTTTTTTCCCCTCTCTCTTTAAAAGAATACCTCTTAGTCTGCTTATGTCAGTAACAGAAAGGTCATTGACTGTGGCTAGTACTGATCTCTTATTCCTAGTTTGATTGTGGAGTTTTAAATGCTTATGTAGTGTGCAAACTGGCTGCTGAAGAGCAGCCAGGAGTGGCAGGTGATGGCAGGGGGTGTCAGAAGTGACTGAATTTTGGAAATGGACTGCTTTCTTAAAATAGATCAACAACATGAGTCATAAAGAGATTTCAGGGAAACTCTAACTCCTACTATTAGAGAGTGAGGTGGAAACCTCTGTAGGGTCCAAAGGCCAAATCTAGAAAATGGCAAAGTGTTGGAAATGTCAGTGGAATAGACTGTCAATGCCTTTGCACTTTTTACAGTACTATGGTTTATCAGAGTATAAGAAAATTCTTTGTGTAGCAACATTAAAACTCATTGCGCTAATTTATGTTCCTCATTCTTTAGAGGACAAACTTTGAAGAACCAAAGAAACTGTGCTATATTTGAACAATTTTGTTTTGTGTGGAAGTGTGGACGCTGAAAACATTTGTAAATTGGAGGGACCTAAAAAATGCCCTGAAATACATGTTTATATTTTGGAAATATTACAAGGACAAAGCAGGGAGCTGTCTGCCCAGAGGCTAGGTTTACAAAAGATAAACAAAAAAGATTTACAAAACTTAATATAAGTAAGATGGTTTACTTTCGTCTTGCTCTGAGGTTAGCATAACCTTAACTTAAGACGTTGGTGTGGTAAGAGCTATGGCCAGCATTTTCAGAAGGGGCTATTGGTTTTGGGTACCTTCAGAGCATTGTCTTGATATCAAAAGATCAGCACTGCAGTATGAGGCATCCCAAACCAGCAGCGGTATTAGAATCTTGGTCTTATTATCCTTTCAGAAAATTCATTGCAGTGTAGAGACTGTTAGATCATAGTCCCGTTCATCATTATTACTGACGTGTTAACATTTCTCTCATGCAGCTTCTGCTGTAGTGGATCTAAGGTTTATTATTATGACATAACCTGGAAAACATTTTACTTTTTTTTCTCCTCTTGGCAAGAAAATGTTCCCATTCTGGGATGAAAAGATAACAGAAGTGAAACCAGACAAGGATCATTACATTTGCTAATCTGAAGTGAGAGATTAATGTTGTACTCTGGACTGGTTCTAAAAAAAAAAAAAAAAGCAGAGTTTTCCTATGTTTTCAGAACAGCACCTGCATTTGCTGAGGTGTGGAGAGAGGGAAAGGATCAACACTAATTTTCCAGTCTCTTTTATGGAATAAAGGTAGCGCTCTCATGTTTTGCAGCTTAACGACCTAAGGATTTGCATGTCACTACATCTTGTCCACTGTCACTTTGTTAAAATCAGACTGCAAGAAAGCAAGAGAGCTCATTAATTACTTCTGCTCTTTGGTAGTAAGACATATCTTGTGGTTTAACTTTTTATTTAAAAATGTAGAGCAAAGTTACTATCTTGGGCTTGACTGAAAGGGCAAAGAGCTCCTTCTCACTCTGATGAACAAGAGACAGTGAAATATATTGAGCCAAAGCTCTCCTCATTATTACTGGCTGGTAAACTGAGATGAGTTCAAGGCCAGCCCATGGATACTTGCTCGTCTGCTACTCTTCAATTTAAATTGTGGTCCAGAATATATTGTGAGCCTTTCTGAAGCAGAGAGTTACAATTCAAACGCACTGTGTGGACGTGGGCATGCTTCCCACCGCTCTGCAGTTTGTGAAAGGCAACACTCCCAAAAGGAGTCTTGCATGACTAGTGCCTAAATGGATCTGCGTGACCTGAAGATTGTGACACAATAGCACAGCACTGGCTCTAGATCTTGAGTGCCCCTGAATGTGGGAGTGGGAACTGCAAGCATGGACCAGAGCAGAAGTGCAATGTTTCTGGCTTGCCAGCGTCACCCAAAATCAGCCCTCACTACACAAGCACTAAGGTAAAGAATTAATCTATATACTACAAGCCAGAAAACACTACAGTTCTTTGGCTTCACAACAGATGCAGTGAGCACTTCCTGTAAATGCAGTTTCATGATTAGCTTAAACTGATCAAAGTTTGCTTTGCTGCTGAAAAGGATGCCCTGCCTTTTTGCCTGTCCCTATCTACATCCATGTCCTCCATGGAAGGTTGTCTTCAGGCTACCATGTTCTCTCTGAATTACACTTAGATTTGACGTCTCTACCCCCATCCCTGTATTCTGAGCTTCATAAATTAGATAATTAATCAAGATAACTGTTTTAAATACTGCTTCCCATGAATTACCTAGTGTTTTCCATCTAGCCTTCAGAAGGCTGATATACTGTAAGCACAGCTAGGATGAGACATTGACTGGTAAGACAGTAAACAAAACACACCAACTACAGTCTAATACTAACTTAATTATGTGTAAATTGTTTATATTCTGTATCTGGGTTCTAACCCCAGAGTGTAAATTGCTGTACACTGAAAACTGTGTATCATATATAATCATAGGACCATTCAGGTTGGAAGAGACCTCTGGTCATCTGGTCCAACCTCCTTTTCAAAGCAGGGGTGTCTGCAAAGTTGGATCATGTTGCTCAGGGCTATATCCAGCCAAATTCTCAATATCTCCAAAGATGGAGACTCCACAGCCTCTCTGGCACCTGCCCCACTGCCTGACCACTCCTACAGTGAAATTTATTTTTCCTTGTATCTAAGTGGAATTTATCTTGCTGCAATTTTTTCCCATTGTCTCTAATCCTTTCTCTGTACTCCTGTTGAGAACAGTCTGGATCCACCTTCTGTATAGTGTCTTTTAGGTAGCTGAAGATAGCATTTAGAGCCCTGAGCCTTCTCTTCTTCGGGCTAGACAGAATCAACTCCTCACCCTTTCCTCATACATTGTGTGCCACAGCCCCCTAACCACGTGTGTAAGTGAGAAATTGAACTTTATGCAAGCACATAAAAAAGATGATGCAATTCATTATTAGCTCTTGAATGAGATTTGACGCAGAAGTAGATAAAGCCTTGGATTTAGGGTGAATGCTGCTGGACTGAGGGACATATAATAATGCAAAGGTAGAGAGCGCTTCAGAACACATTATCTAAGTTCTCCGGTCTTGTACCAATACGACACCAGGGCTCTCTGTCTTATTACACATTCCTACAGCACCTCGCAGCTATAGAAATACATTTTTGCACTTATCCACGGAAGAAGCTTTCTTTGATCAATATGTGGCGCAGTAAGATTGTCACCAATGTGAATGTCAGCAGGATGGGAGGGAAAAGACACAGAACTGCAGCCAGTTTAAACTTTTGCTGCTAACTACTGCTAGCAGGACTTTAAAATGACTATTCTGCAAGCCCAGCTTTAACCTCATTTAACCTCACAGGAGTGTTAAATATTAGAGAACTGGAAAACCCTGAACATCCACATAAGTGTTTTGCCTTTAATCTCTTGGTGGGTCTGATTTTATTCTCTTTTAAATAAGACCAGGTTTGCTGTATATGAGGAGCTAATACGATAACTAAGCCCATTTTCAGCACAAGGGTGCAAATATCTTTTTCATTGTCCTTTCCAAGTCTTCCAGAAGAACCACACTGTGCAAGAGGCATTAAACATTAGCATTTCAAGGGGTTCACCGTTAGCAATCATGGCTGTAGATAAAAGACTGGTTGGCAAGGGATACTCTGTCACCCACTGTTGTGTCATATCCAATATCTTACTCTAAGGAGGCTTTAGGGGAAATAAAAATAATTTTGAGGGGAAAAAAATTAATAGAAGTAGAGGTTTGGCAAAAATAAATGTTTTATCAGGAACAGCCCTTGCCAAACATAACATTTTCTCAGGAGCCAATCTTGGCAAAATGAATGTTTTATCAGGAGCAGAAGTTTGGAAAAAGTAACATTTTATCAAAAGTGGAGACTTAACAGAAAACACCTTTTTATCAGGAGTGAGGACCATGGCAATTTAAGGAGAAAAGGCTTGCTGAAAGTAGTTTTATCAGGAGTTTTGCTTGAGAAAAATAGTGTTTCATGAAGGGCAGGAACTTTCCAAAAATAATGTTTTATTAGGGGGAGGAGATGGACAAAAGTAACGTTTTATCAAAAAGGGGGGTGGGAAGGGATGGACTTAGTGAAAGTAGCGTGCGAACAGCTTTTACCTTCCAATATGGGGGGCGGGGGGGCAGGGAGGCTTGCTCCTGAAAAAACATTTGCACACTGACTGCTTGCCCAGCTAAAATGCGGTTTTGACAAGCTGTGCTGCTGATAAAATGTTATTTTTGGCAAGCCCATCTCTCAAAGATATGTTTTTAGAAACCTCTCTTCTGAGAGAAGATGTGCGAAGTGACTATAATACCTGCAGCAGAGCCAGGTATCTCTCTTAGCCAGATTTACATCTGTTTATTAGCTCTCCATGGCTTCCCTTCTGCCTTTTGCTTTGTGATGAGGATGTTGATGCACAAGGCTTTGCATCCTGAAACACTGTTCTGCTTCCAAATGCAGGCTTCCTTCATCATTTAATTTCCCTCTGCTACTCGCTGACTCAGATTGGTTGACTTTTCTCCAAGTGTGTGTTATGCATCCTTTCCCACCGGGACTCTGCTGTTCTTCCCCCATGTCTGGAAGATTGCTTACTGCTGTGCTTCTAGCTCATCCAATCAGAATTTGACACCACCAATTTGAGATACCCTTGAATGCAGTGAAGGACTCTGGGACAAAAGCCACATGTGAAAGCCTTCATTGCATCATTTTCTGGTGACAATAGGCTGATCACAAGAGATTGAATCTCTTCCAGTGTACACTCTCACAAAGAAAGAAGCAAGAGAGAGGAAGGAAATGACAGGTTGAGTCACTCAGCACATCTCTGTATCTCATCACATCTCAAAATCTCACTGTACAGTACATTCACTGGGCTCCCCAAAGGACTTTTGTGCAAGTACCCACGGCAGAAATTTCCTATATGTATTATTTGCAGGTAGCACCGCTATGGGGAACTAGGACTACAGATCGAAGCCTCTTAACAATTTGTTGCTTCAGTATAAAGCTGAGACGGCATGCAATAAACTGGAACAGGGGAGCATCAGTCACTAAGACCATATGGATGGGATTCTCCATGCACATTGCAGGAATTTGCAAGGAGTCATCAGAATCACTCACTGTTTATTTACAATGTCACTGAGCACCAGCAGGAAACCATGAGAAAGGCTGACTCAATGGCTATTTTTAAGAAAGGTGACAGGTGTGAGCTGGGTATCACAGCACACTTGGTTGTTCTCTCTTCCAGGTACTGTAAGACACTAGGACCAAGAATGAAATGGCTGGCTATTCTGAGAAGGGGGGGGTTCTATTAGAAAAACATTAGCAGCAGCTACTAAGAATAAATCTTTTAAGACAAATGTGGCCAAGCCCTTTGAAAGGATGGCTGCTACAGTGTGGGAATCCCCCTCGCTGTTCTCTGGGGCAAGAAAAGGTTACTGGAGAACAGTGCCTACTATCCTGCAACATCTGGCAAGAAAGCCTGCAGTAAAAGGTAGGAAAGAGCAGTGCCTCCAGCTCTCCTGAGAGAGGAGGGAACTTGCAGTGCCTCCCCAGGATACTTAATGATATGGCAGTCATGAGGGTGGGCAGCCCTGAAGAGAGAGCTTTAACTTCTTTGTATTCTTGTAAATTACATCAGATATCAAGAATGGGAGATTCTTGACTCCTAGAGTGCTGTTATGGAGGCAAAAGGCTGCTCCTCACTGAGACTGAGGAAATGATGATGAGAAAGGGGTGACTGCACTGTAATTGATTTCAATTTGAGCTGTTATTTTGAGACTGCAAGAGAAAATGTCCTGTTAGAAACTGGTGAATGAAAATAGACAGGCATACATAGTGCAGTATATTAACTACTTCAGCTGAAAATACAGTATGGGACAAGTGAAGCACATGGAGGACCCCATAGATCTAAGAGGACTATAATTTTCTTAGTGTTATTTGGAAGAAAGAATGTCCTCCACTATTCCAATATTTTCCAGTGCACATTGGCCTTTTACCCAGATTCCACTGGAACCCGCTGAAGCATTAGTCCATACAAATACTATAAGTTAATGTTAATTGTAGCCAAAGTCACTGTGATATGAGTGATTGACTTATTACTTGTTCTGTGTGCATCTGTATGTTGTTGAGTTACTGATGATTTGCCACCTAATAAAGCGTTTTGTCATTTTATACTTAGATTCTGCAGGTAAGAAAAGAAGGGCTATCTTTTAAGGGCACTCAAGTAAGGGTTAATTTTTCCCTGAGAGGATCTAGTTAGTGAAGGTTGGCAGGTTTTAGAAGAAACCCTGGGTGTTTGAATCCAGCTTTTGTCGCTGCCAACGGCAACTGGCAGGAATGCTACACATAGAGTGGGGTAAGGTGGGAAAAATTAATGTCTCTTCCTGGTAGTAAGTAGCAGAACAGGCCGGAGGCTTGAAGGTGTACAGTTTGACTAGGAAGGGTTCATGAAAGCTACATTTGGGTTCTACTGAATTTCACTTCAGGTTCAAATGAATCTCATACACCAAAGAAATTCTTACCTGAAACTGCTGACTAAATTTTGGGTTCAACTTGAAACTCTGGGAAGCCACTTTCGTGGAAATCTATTTGTATATCATTTTCATCAGAAGCAGTAGATTCTTTCCATTGTACTTGAGATTTTGCACGGGTGATACCGACCCAGATTTACAGCTGTGACATTTCTGCACTTTTCCTTCAGCCATAAAGTTTTGCTTAGTTCTTCTGGACACCCCGTCTGTGCTCTGACTCTTGCTGAAGGCAGAACATTTCTCCAGAGGCCTCGCCTACAGAACTGGGCTATTTCATGCTGGAATTATATAGACATAATTTGTCTCTGAAGTAATCTGCCCTACCTATCTATGAGGCTGGCTCAAGCAGGACTACTATATCCCTAGAGAGCACTCTCCTCTCCCTTCGTGACTCTGTTCACAGAAGCACTTACTCTATGCTTCCCTTAAACAGGCAAAGAACAACAGGTGCAGCAGCAAGAGGGCATATGTCCTATTTTTTCTGCTGGGCTTTTCAGTTATCACAAAGTACTTATTAATAACATAGAACTGTTGTTGATTCCAAAAGTCTGATTTGTAATATGGCTAGGGTGATCTAACCCTGTGCTCCCACTGAGAGAATCTGGAACTATTTGTTTCAGGTTGCACAAGTAGCTTGCTTGACCAGAACCAAAGCTGTGTTTCAGCTTCGTCACTGAACCAGGAAAAAAAAAATCAATCCTACACGTAAACCTAACACAAAACTTAAGTGGTTTATGTCAGTAATTGTCTGCAGGGTTTCTTCCTGGCTTAGGATCTTTTTGTGCATCCCCGACTGCAGGGCTATCGCAGTCTTCCAGGAAATATCATGACAGAAGGACCCGTGAGACCTTACACCTTCACACCAGAAATGACTCTCAGCCTGATGCTGTGTGTTTATTATAGTAAGCTATGTCATTGACCTCAGGGGGACAAGGGCTTGACTCCTAGCTATTGAAATTATCACTGGTCTCTGTCTTAGTGGCTGCTGCATTCACAGCTAAGCAGAAGTTTTCAGCAGCCACAGGAAAATGGAAGAGAGAATTCAAGGTAACATTAAAAAAAAAAATTGTCATTTCTTTTTTTTGAGAACAGATTAAAATTCAATATCTGCTTAATTTTATCATAATGGCATCTGGGCTGCTTTCAAAGTTTTCTGAGTTTCAAGTAACAGTAGCTCCTCCCCTCAAACCTAATATTTCTCAAACTTTTAACATAGTCATACCTTGAAATGCAAACATTATTTTCAGTTCTTTTCCTCTCTCTTTTAGGCCCTTTTGTCTCTCCGTCACCCTCCTCCCCAAAAAAACCTCCACCAACAAAAGTAGCATTCATGCCTTCTTTCCTGTACCAATATTTCTATCTCCAAAGGAAATTATAAGATGCATTGCTATGGCTGATAGAGATCTTGCAGCTTGGCCTGAAGCTTAGGAAAGACTTTTTCCTCTCTCTTTGTAAATGTTACTCTTTTTTTTTAAAAAAAAAAAAAAAAAGGAATTTTAACCACCAGGAAACTCCTTCAAGACAGGGGCTTACCATTTTCTGAGAAAGTTCAAGCAGTTTTCAGGCTTAGGATCTCTTGGAAATGACTTGTACAGGATTTATCTAGCTAACTGCACTGCCTTGTGTAGCAGAAAATTAAAAAAAAAAACAAAACCAAATATGTATATTTTTAACATGGAAAGATCAGCCCATGGATCGAACAACACTGTACACAGTTGGGCCTGGCGCTTCCCAGTGGTGATATCTCACTCGGGACTGCAATATCGCTGCATGCTCTGGTGACTAAAGAGAGGATGGCATTCTTTCCCCCTCTTTGTTTGAGTTCGCCTGGCTTTGGGGCTTTAAGTGAGACCATTAGTGTTATTGAACTTAGCATTTGGCGGTTTATATATGATAAAGGGGTTATTACACAGTGATCCCTGTATGTTTAGGTCAGCTGTGGCAATCAATCAATGGACACTTTGCCTTTTGACAGCACGTGCTTCCATAAAAAAATTCTCTGGCAGAGCCCTGTTAGTTAGTAATGACAGAGTAACCTCTGTCAAGTAATATACTTGATAAATTTTGCATGTGCTGTTGACTGACAGAAGCTCTGGCTTCCTGTCTGCCCGGCACACACAGGCTTCAAAGAACACAGAAACGTCTTTCTTCTCCCTCAACGAGACGCCCGAAAGCCACGCTGCCAGCCTCAAACCCATCTCCGGGCCAAGGGATAAAACAATACCTCAGAAGGGAGAGCGGCTTTCGTGAACTTACGGAGCCAGACCTGCCCTTTCCCCTTCCCTTGCATTTCCCTGCCGCTCACAATTACCCAGAGACGTCCTCGCTGCGGCGGCGCAGTGCTTCGCACGTGCCGTCGGACAAAGCCGCAGCCGGCAGGAGTGGCCCCGCAGCTGCCAAACGGGGACGAGCCGAATTCCCGCTCCCACCCACCGGCAATCTCTGTCTCTCTGGCCACGCTCGCCCTCTGTTTAGGCCGGGCGGATGTGGTAACTGTCTCCAGCTGGGGCTCCTGCTTTTTTGTTTTCTTTGTTGGCCTTGGGTGACTTTTGAGGTAGGGCCACGGCCCCCCGCGTTGGTTCCACAGATGCATCCCAAGGCTTGGTAACGCGCCATAACGCGCGCTGGCGTTTTGGCGTTTGAAACAGCAGGGTAGCGATGCGCGGCGTGTAAAACGCCAAGCCCTCCGCCACGGCTGCGAGGGCGCACAGGGCGGAGGGCACCGCTGGTTAGCCGAGCGTTAATTGGCTTATTTAAGGCCGCCAGAAAAGAAGACCGAATCCATACAAAAGTAAAGGAACCGCTTGCCAAGGAACATTTCTGACTTTATTTCTTTTTCTGTCGTCTGAAATATTTTAAGAACGTGCATTTCTTTTTATTTTTGTTCTTTGTACCTGGCAGAATGAGAGTTTCAGACAGGGAAGCCCACGGGGGCGGTGGGCTACCCCCATTGATCCTCCAAGGGCGGATTTACCCCAGGTCAAAGCCGGGCCCTGTCAGCGGTCATGGCGGCGGGAGGGACGCAGCGCCGGGCTCAGGCCGGCGGCCCTGCCCCTCGCAGCGCAGCCAGGGCCACCGTGGCCGTAGCCCTTGCCGGCCGTCCCTGTGTCGCCGGCCGTGGTGCCGCCTAGTGAACGAGCCTACCAGCCCCTTGCTCGGAAAGCCCCAAACAGGGGCAGCGAGGCAAAGGGGGGCTGGAGCCACCTGGGCGGCTGGGGCCTCCCTGCCCTCGTGCCTGGGCCAGGCGCCGCTGCGCCAGGCGCTCCTTCCGCACCAGTCTGCGTTTCACCTGAGGTGAGGGATTAAGCCTGAAAACCGCTCTGATCCTAAACACACCAACACCTAGAGACCGTCCAGCGACGGCGGGCTCTCAGCCGCTACGGCGCCTCGCGGTGCGGACCGGGCCCAGGAGCCCGCAGCTCGCCGCAGCACAACGCTGCCAATTACCCGCCCCGGGCTAATTGGAGTGTGATTTGAAAGGATCCTAAAGCTCGCGTGTCAACAGGTGCTCTTTACAGGATATTAATCAAAACAATCATGTTTAAGGAAAATGTTATTTAAAACCAACACGTAGGCTGCAATAATAAAGCGGCACAGTTTCTCAGTTGATTGCAGTGCCACTCGGCAAAAGTTGGCCAGAACGAGCAAATACAAACTTGGAGCCCAACTGAATCTGCACGCATGCCTTCACACTGCTGCATTTAGAAAAGATAGCATTTTTTGTCTCTAAAAGGCTCCTTTGGTGTTCATATAGCCATTTCCTAACACAAGCTTGTGGTACTCTAGGACGATCAGAGCTGAATGTATAGTGAAATACAGTATAAAAGACTGTCAAAATGTGAATTTTCTATATCCATATTTTTGCTTTGTTAAGAGCATAGTTTAGGCTTTCAAGCAGAATGCAAAATGATGATGCAGGCAGTTGAATAACACTCATCATGCAGCTGTCGTTCATTTGGTAAAGGACCACTACATAATTTATGATATAATAAGTCTTTAAAATATATTCCCCCTTTCTTTCCCTCCAGTTTAAACTTGGAAATCATATCAGAGAAGTTGCACGTGGAGATTTTAATTATGAACTGAAAAGAATATCTCCACAACGAATAACCATAATGAAAAGTGTTAGACTCTGGAAATGTAAACAACATAGCAATTCAAACCAGCCTTAAATCTTCTGAGATGCACAAGATTTAAAGATGAATATCTCTTCTAGTGAAATCTAGAAATCTTGATGAGATCATTTTTTGTGGTGAAGTATATGGTTGCACAGTAGTAGTGCTTCATTTATTCACAATGGGAGATATTTTATTACAGGAAATTTAAAAATGATCACTTCAAAAATATGTTTAAGGAATACATTCATAGTCAGCTCAGAAATAATATCTGATGTAGACATATCTTCTGGAAAGGTTCATTTCAATTATTTTCCTTGCTATGTAAAATGTGGAATGTGTATATATGTCTGCCTTTTACAATGTTGGTTAATTATGCAACTGTTCATTATGCAGAGTTTGAAACTCTGAGGAAGGATTACCGTAGGAGAACTTAAACTGTCTTTTAAAATATAGGCTTGAAGATAGAGTTTTGATTTTCCTAAAAAGAGTGTCAGCAGCATGAAAAATTCACCCCATGTAAACAAAAGCGTGTTGCTGAGTATGTGCCTATTCTCTCTCCTGATGCATTTAACATCTTACTGAAGAAATTCAATTCAGTATCAAGGTATCCTCTGGTCACAGCAATCTTAAGCAACATTTTGAGAGTTATAAACTGTTCTTCCCCATCTTCAGCCTACAATTGCAGTTAGAATACAGTTTTAAGCAGGATGAAGGATTAAACAAACAAAAAATAATGAAAAGTCAAAATATGCACACTGTGCAAAAGCATGGTCAAATACATTTTGCCTTGTATAAACTTCACCCAGTCTATGTGGGTTTTAACATGTTTCCATGACTTTAAATAAGAAAACATCTTAAAGCACAGCCCATGGGAAACCCAAGCTTGATTAGTTTTACCTTTTACTGCAGCCTGCAGAGTGTAAAACACAGCACATCAGAATTGAATTTGTCATTTCCAGACCTCACAGGAATTTTAGGAACTAAATAGTTAGGAAGCATCCTGGTACTTCTCTTTGCTTTAATCATAGTAGAAGTTTCAATTTAAACATTCAGGAAATCTCCCTTATTTAAAGCAATCAACTCATTGCTGACAGGGTCTGGCTTTACTGCGTTTAATTTTTTGGCATCATGCAAAACTTGATTGGTTACAGCCAGTGCACGAACAGGTCCTCTCCCTCCCCCTCCTCCCCAGAAAAAATAAATTCCCAGATCTTTGCTGTACCATTCTCAACCCTACACATGCTAGTATAGGTGCAACCAGTAAGACATTAGTGCAAAACCTCAAATGGAAAATGTATATAATGCCTAAAATAGCCAAAGCAAACCTTATTGCCAAACAGCTCTCCTATGGCTTTCAGCTGCAAAAGCTTAGAATCCAATTTTTTGGCCCAACAACTTAATATCTTTTTACCCTTTTTTGAGTGTGCTTTTTCTCATGTGGTTGGTCGCAGATTCACAGCACATTTATAAGATTCCAGCCTACTCTGGATGAAAGAAGAAAGCACTCACCTCCTCTGCATCTTTGAGCTGTGGTGTTGGTATTTACATAAATTAGGTTGCACTCTCAGAGAATAAGCCTTTTCTGAGCCCTAGATTTGGCTGGCAGATCTAACATTTTAGCATAAGCAATGAATATTGACCACAAAGTAAGATGTAACTCCTGATAAAAGAGTTTATTGGTAAGCTGGAGTAGATTAGAGTATGTCACATCTATGCTTACTTCAGCCAGTCAAGGATTTGTGGTCAGATCTCACATGGAAACCATATTAATTTAAGAATCAAGATCCATCAGACAATTTGGGAAAAAAAGAAGAAAAAGAGGTCATGTGTCAGCAAGCATATGGACCATATGAAGGGATAGTGCTGGTTGGTCTCTGCTACCCATTCTGTAAGGCTGCAGAAAACCCCAGCTACCAAAGAGGTGATCCGCTCCCATCTAGCTACAGCGTTGATTTCTCTGCTCATACAGATTACACCTTACATGGGTCTCATCTGGCTCTGATTTGCACTTACAAGACTCAAGCCTATGAGTGTGCGTCCATCGCCGCCTGCGTGTGTGCAGGCTGGAACAACTCATACCCAGGGTCAGCAAACGATACCTTAAAACTAACGGCAAAAAAACCTAAAAAAGCTTTGAAGAACACCAACTGGTAAAACAAGCTTTAGCTGTCTTCCTTGCATATTTTCCTACAAGACAGGGCAAATGGTTAAGCCACAATGCACAGCTTTTCCTAAAGCTACAAATATCAGTGGAGTCTGCACAAAACTTCTGCTCACAGATTAAACAAGTGCCCTCAGTCCTTCTCCACACTCTGCTTCCCTGCCCACTCTCCCCCTCCATCATCTGCAGCCTACTGACCCACACATTCACAAAATACAGGCAGGGGCATCTTTCTCTATTACCCCCGTTCCGTCCTGCACCTGCGCTCACACAGTTGTTTATCGCTCACAAGCTTACGTGCACGCTGGAGTAGAGCTACAGGCAGGAAATCACAGGGCTGTGGTCCACCAAGCTACGTCAATCTCATTTTTCCTCTTTTCTTTCACGACGTTTTAATTTTTAACATGAGTTCAGGAAAGGTGTTGAGTCTTATGCAGAGCCAAACAAGGATAAGCACAAAACTATCCTGTTTGTGATGACTGTACAATTGTTCTATCAGACTCTTTCTCTCTTTCTTGCTTAATTTTACTCAGGTTGCAACAAGGTTCAAGTGGGAAGGCCGTTCTTTTTATCTGATGGGTTAGGAAGGGGTAATTAAATACAAAAATAAATTTTATTTTTTGTCAAGAAGTATGTTTGTTTGTTTTTCCACTCATTTTTGTCTGTTTTTATGTGGGTTCCATGAAGCTGTCTAGACAATTGGAAAGGTATTTGGGGGAGGGACAGAAGGTGCTGGGAAAGGGATCAGAGTAGAAACATACTGGTTATCTGAGGAAAAAGTTTTTTTTTTTTAACCAGCTAATGCTAAGTAGAAGTGGTTCAGTATTTACAGATATATTTTTCACTAGATGACAATGTACCAATAAAAAAGGCTTACAATTTTTAAGTCATGTATAGTCAGCACAGACTATAAAAAAGTATGGCTTTTACTTGCCTCCTTCTCAGCTGTGAACATACTTACCTCAGAAAGCTTCATGAATAATAATGGTGCAGTCTCCTTAGGAAGCAATGTTTCCATCTTCCCAAATATCTGTGAACACTTCTGAAACCCACATTACTCCAGCAAGGCGTTACTCTCAGTCTCACAAGTACATCTGCAATCAAGATGAAAATCATTATTTTTTGTACTTGTGCTCAACTTTGTCCAAGGTAGATGCATATGCAAAGTCTAAAACCATGGAATGTATTTGCTTAATTCCTTGAAAGACTTAAATTTATAAACTAATAAGTATCCATGGGTTTCTGTACGCCTGAAAGCATAGAAAACTTCTTGCTTTTAAAGGAAGGAAATTTTTCATTATTTAGCTGTGTTGGGTTTCTTACATTGGTATGTATTCATTTTAAAATGAATAAATATTGTTAAAGATATAAAACTTAACATAAAAAAATCTATAAAACATATAAATATTGGTAATCTTAGCAAATGAAAATACTCTAGACCCCAAATCAGGAAAAGTTTTCAGCACATTGACTAGTGACACTTATTTCCTTGGTACTACTTTCCCTGTTAAAAGACAGCCTTGATGCTGCCCTGAACTGGGGACCTCTGATTGTCAGATCATTAATAAGATTGTAATGTGAACCAATTAGAACAGTCATTAAGTTTATATTGAAGAGCTGACATTTCCTAATGTGAAATTGTGATGCATTTCTCACCTTGCTTAGTAAGTCTAGCTTATAGCTCCTGTGGATTATTCCTTGAGGCTGAAGCCATAGAGATCACAGGCTAACAGTTCAGGTCAGGCTGGTTACACCTGCAGAATTTCACTGTTGTGAACAGCATCTCCTTTCTTCATTTTTTTCCTTTGTTCTATTTTCCTGTAGTCACATGCACAGATTCTCACCTTCTTCATTTTTTCTGTGCATGCTCTGCAGGTTCCATGTATACCATCCTAAATGTAAGGTAGCCCAGTTGTCTCTTTCCTGCAATGCCCTTATCTTCCTTCCCGTGAAAGTCTATTAAACAGAACGTTACAAATAACTCCAGATCATGCGAGTCTCCTGTTAGCTCAACACAAGTAGAATGAAAGAGTGGCATAAAAAACTGTGCTACCTCTCCTCCTGCTGCTCTGAAAGCATACTTGTTAACTGTGATTTGTTCAAGTACTTCTACTGCCTTGCGCATCTCTTCTCATATAAGCTAGCTCAAATTAAACAGTAGCTTGCTTAACTACTTTTTCCAAGCGTTGGTGAAAAACAAAACAGAGTCTGTCCTTCAAGGGCAAGCTTCATGTTTCAAGTTTAGATGAACATCTCAAAAACCAAGGGAAAGTAGCAGTTCTCAACAAGTACCTTGGCAAACTGGGTC
Source organism: Struthio camelus (assembly GCF_040807025.1). Classification (NCBI taxonomy): domain Eukaryota; kingdom Metazoa; phylum Chordata; class Aves; order Struthioniformes; family Struthionidae; genus Struthio; species Struthio camelus. The sequence continues at coordinate 72,238,650 of NC_090944.1, read as the reverse complement.
AGAGTAAAAAGCAAGACTAGTGGGCTGGGGAAGCATGAGGACTCGCTGGTATATCTCTAGTACCTATTTGACACAGATCATTGTAAAAGAGTTACCTTACAGGAGGGAGGTAGCATCAGAGAGAGTTGCCTCTAGCAACTTATGTGGGGTGTGAAAAGCTGACTCAGGTGTCAAGAGTCATGCTCCTCAGGTGGCTTAAATCAGCAGAGCAGATAACAGTTAATAACGTTAGGCTGATTTACATGAACTAAGTCCAAGTCTGACCAATCACATCATGGTTGTGGTGCATCTAGATAAAACATTTAGTGTGTTATGCCTCCAATTCCTCTTAGAAGCTTAGCATATGCTAATAAAGCTGAAAAAATGGTTATACTGAGTGAGTATCGCTGTATTTCTGGGCTAGATAATATTTCTCTATTTCAATAGCCACAAACAGGGAATGAGAAATGGGGACCAACAGTAAACAGTCATATTACCTGAGCAAACAGGTGGCTGGCATAACTGAGTACTTGTAGCTCAAGCTTGTGTAGGTTGCTAAAGGTTACTTACTTTTCATGCCAAGGCCTGATCCAAAGTTGAGTGAAGTCAATAAGAATAACTTCAGAGCGCACTGATGGGATTGTTCATTGTTGTGGTGTGTGTCTTGTTAGGCACAGTGGAGAAACCCATCTAGATTAGATAGAAATCATGGGGCTGTTGTTGAAGAAGAAACTGTACAATGATACGCTCATATTTGTCTCTCAAAGTAAACTACATATTGAATGTTTTACAAGAACACATGTGAAAATTTTAGCCAGAGAAAGACTCATGTCTATCAAAGCAAAATTAATGTTAGGTACCTTAAGTCCTCTCATACTTTTGGAATGGAGGTGAACACCCTGTTCATGATGCTGCTGACAAGTGTTGTGTAAGAAGCCTGAAATTAAACACAAGCTTAACTTAAGTTCCTTTTTTCAAGAGACTTAGTCTGTCTTTCTTCACTGAGCCACTTCCTAGATCACTTTTCTTGCATCTGGATCAGCAGTCTTTGCCTCAGTATCCTATATAGGTAGCCATATCAAAGGGGAAGGTGTGAATCTGATACAGTATAACAATTGTGGGTGGAGGTTATAAACAGAATATACATAGTATTAGGGATTAAGCCTACGTGGAATGCAGGTTTACAATATGACATTTCCATGAAGAAATATATCCATATTAAATAACATGAGCTTTAGGAAAACAAAGCTGGAGTCTTAATAATAGCTAAAAAAAATGCACATTATAAAAATGGAAATCTCTCAACACCTAGGATTACAAGGCCAAATTCCCATGTGCTCAATTATTATAATATAAATCTGGATTAACTTCCCCAAAATAAATGGGATTCCTCTATTGGTACAACAGAGAAAAAAAAAAAAGGTCCATGGATAGTTGATGTTAATGAACATCTATCTAGGCAATTTCAGGATGCAAGAAAGGTCTGAGACATTAGATGCAATCTTGTATAATGATTAACATGCAAGCAAATTGATAGGTCCAAATTTCCAACTGGGATACTCCATTCAGAGTCCAGAACAATATCCAGGGAACTCTACTGGAAATATGTAAGCTTTAAGAGAATGTTGCCTTGAAGGATACCTAGAGAATAGTAAATCATGTTTTCAAATTATTTTATCGTATTCTCTGCTGTACGGGAAAAAAAGTTTCACATATTAAGCAGGGAACGTCAGGACTCCACACAGAACATGTCCAGTCTAAAATTGTCAGAAAGGAACAACAAAGAGCAGAGGAAGCAGATAAAGGGGTAGCACAGTGAAGGGATATGTAAACAAGATCACAGCATAACTGTGTGATCCTATATCATTGAGAGTTTTACTGTGAAACTTTGACATTTTTTTCCTTTTGTACATTTCCTTAAAAGAAATATGTATCACTATTTTTTGTGAATTATCTAGTAAGTATAGTTTAGTTACAATAAAAATACAAAAAATCCATTTGAAACAGAAGAGAGTAAAATACTTTGAACAATAACTTTCTGTAGGTGTCATTTAAGTGTAAAGGATATCAGCAGTTTTTATTTATGTACGTGGCTGTACAAGTATTGCTTGGTGAGAGCAGAGAGAAATTAGAAGCTCTTACTGGATAATATATTTGGTTGCCTCGGACTTTATTTCTGAAAGTAATGAATCTCTGTTTAGAATTCAATTCGAAAGCAAAACACTCCCTACCCCCACCCCAACCCTCAGGAGTTTATTTTATATTTTCAGCCTGTTGTGGGACAGTTAAAGCCAATTTTCAGTGGTCTTGTTCAAGTCAGTTCACCTTGTTGGATTTTCCACCAACTTCAGGTTGCAGCGCTCAGCACCTCTAAAACACTAGTTCTGAGGATCTTGCCTAAATTTAGCCACCTTCAAAAGGCAGGCAGGTAAGCTCCTTCTATGAGAAATGGAGACTTTTTAATGGATAAAATTAATGAGAAGAATCCTCTTCATTCCCTGCAGTACTCAATTCCCTTCAGCTCAAGCTGTAATAAATGAGGTCCTAAAATCCAAAGATTGCAGCTAGTGAAGGATTTTTGTAAGGAGCTGTAAAACTGCTTTCTGAATCCCCTCAGAAATGAAGAAGACGGCAGGGGTACATAGAGAAGGTTTGTGGGAACAAGGCTGGTGTGGGCACTCCTTTGCCCACGGGACAAGCACCGAGGGCTGTGCTGTACCCTGGAAGGCAAATCTCCAAAGATTAAACCTCCTTAATGGCACCTTCCCTGCCACTGTTTTTTGGCCATGAGACCTGTGCTGTGTAGCTTACCCTCTGTGGTGAGCTCAGAAAACAGAGAGCCCAAAAGATTTAAGAATGTAGGTCATGTTTCTCTGAGCGCTGCCCTTGGCCAAAGGGGTCCATATACTAATAATTCACTTTGTAGTAAGACAATCTTTATTAAGTTCAAAATCACACTGGAAACAAATATAAATCTTCCTTAAACTGAAGAATAATGTCAAATTCAGGAATAAATATAAACTGACACATAAATTACAACCACAATATATGTATAAAATCAGTAATACAGTGTGATTTATGAGAGTCCAGCCTGTGATCCCATGATTCAAGATACTAGCAAGTCCAACAGTCAGTACTTATAATAAAGCCAGGTTTTCCATAGTGACCAATTTGGAAAACATATTGTTACTATTAGTTTGCTAGTGCATTGCCTGGGTGTAAATTAATCTCCTTGCTCTAGGTGTTGATAGTGGCGGTTCTGAACATGACAAAACTTTATGATATCAGAGTATTGGCAGCCCCACCTGCATCATTCATTCAGTATTCTCTATTTATACGTTTGGTTCTGACCAAGGCAACTCTGGAAGATGGTAACTTTCTGCTCTCTCAGTGCAGTCTTCCCCTTGTTATACAGCCGTTTCCTTTACTTATCACTCTGTATTAATTACCTGCTGCTTTGCATGCAGTTAACTTGGCTTATTCCATACAGCATAAATTTGCAATCAGTTCAAAGGACAATTAGTCCTTATTTTTTACTGGCCTGAGAGGCTGCGGAATTGTTAGCTGACTTCAAGGCAATGAAATACATAGCCCTGCTATTTTATTACAGTGAAGCCTTACGTTATGTTCAAGAATGTCTTCAGGGAAGATCAGTGCCAACAGTCATCTAAGTCAATGATGCAATTTATTCCTAGAAGGCTCCCTTTTACTAGGCTTATGAACACTCAGCAAGGACTGAAGTTTAGCCAGTTCCGACAGCTCAGCTCACTGAGCTGAGCATCCTCAGCTTGCCAGCGTTATAAAGCTTAGGTAGCGGCTTATGGAAAGGTGGAGGCTCTTTGTGGCTCATTTTCCTAAGCGAGGTTTGCAGAGCAGACAATCAGCCCAAATACACATCAGTTGGAGGGGTGAGGCTGATATGCAGTTTAGCTATCATTGGCCTGATCCTCATCTACACTAAAAGCTTTTAAAATTATTCTGATGACTTGCCAAGATCTTAATGCTTTCATAAGTTACATTTATCTCTCTACGTAGTGCTATCCATGCTGTTAACACTGCGTAAGGTTTCCCTGAGTTTACAAAAGGGAGTCAAGTCCTGCATGTGTGGCAAAGATGTTCTGGGTATGAGAGCACCAAATGTGCATTCTTGCCAAGCCAGGTACAGGAACCCTGCATACAAGACCCCAGGCATCAGTCATGTCACCAGCATCATGTAGGCAGAAAAGAACAAAACACAGTCTGTTTCAGTGTTCAGGCAGGTAAGGCTGTTGTCCTAGATATCTCCCTGTATAGCCTAGGAAAGGGGCAGCAGATGCTCTCCCCTACCTTGGCTTCCCAAGTCCCTTAGAAGAGATCAGAGACAATTTGGTGAAGCTGATGTTCCCTCTCCCATTTATGCACTCCAAAGGGGATTTACGTGCTCTTTGTCTCTTTTTGCTCACCTGAACAGGAGGGAGCTCCTGGGCTTGTGCTGGTGACTCCCAATGAGTTATAAATGGAAAAGAGAAAATTAAAAAGGTCAGCAGGTATTACTTTTTAATTCTTCCGAGACTCTGGAGTTATGTTATTGTGTTCATGCACTACGGCGAATGGACCCAGTAAATAATTTGTGCCATAGCCTAATGAGTACTTCCAAAGGAGGCCGATTTAATTAAATTAAAAAATAAAGACATAAAGGGGACCATACTACTCCAATTCAGAACAGTTATGGATTTTGTTAGCAAATTCTAGAATGGTTTATGTTCTGTGCTTTCATTTTTAAGTTCTGGACAATGTCCAAAGTCAAAAGTTAAAGCCATTTTCTCATTCAAATACACACTCATTTCAGCTTCCATTTGCACATCAAAAGATCCCAAAATTTTATCTTCAAAAATTTACATTTTCAGATACAAAAAAAATACCTCCTTCTTCCCATACCCCCATTTTATACACCCTCTACCTGGCTGCTTTGCAACTTGTTTCACTGCCCTCCCAGTATTGGGATCAGCTAAGCAAAGCAGGGCAAAACACAGCAGCTTGATTTTGCTAGGGGTCCAACAGGCGACCCATCATCTGTATTGCTTTGCATCCTTTCTATTTAGTTCTGAGGTTCAGATGGAATAGCTACAGAAAAAGAAAAGAGAAGGAAATGAAAGCCTGGGGTTTCAGTGATGTCTTCCCTGAGTCTTACTCAGGATCAGACTGTTAAACACTTCCAAACTATTTTAAAGGCCAGGATAGGTTTCAGATTTATGTTGAAAGCATAGAGTATTTTAACTCAACAGCATACAGTGCTTGGTCCAATGTCCAGCGTAGCCAATGGTCTTTGTTTTAGTGCAACTTTCCTTTGACTTCAGCAAAACCCTCATTTCCAATGTAATAACCTATTTTTTTCTGTAGTGGTTCTCTCTCTTCAAGCTATTATTTTTGGGGGGGAGGGGTTGCAGTTTTGTTGTTCCTGAAAGTTTTCACCAGTGACACAAAGTGTGAACACAAAGTGAATGAAGCTGGAGATAAAGCAAGCTAATAAAGAAAACCCTTAAATGGCCTCAAAGAAACTTCATTAGTTCCCCTAATTCATGTTTTTGTCTTGTTTTATCAAATAAAAGAAATTATTTCCTTCATTCTTTAGTTTAGAATGCTTTTAATTTTTTAAAAGGGCAGCTGTTTGTCATGCTCTGAAGGTTAAAGTTGAGCTTAAGCAGCTTACCATATAGAATGAAATGTAAAGTGAGGATTTTTTTCAGCACATAGACAAGTATTTTATATACTGTGATTTTGGTAGAAGGTTATTTTTTTTAAACAGTTCATAAAGAGACTGAGAAACACTGTGTTGTGACCGGAAATTATTTCTAGAAGTCAACTACTAGCTACTTTATCCCTTGTGCTCTCATTTATACTTTCTTTATAAGTTGAATGAAATAAATATTGCTGAAAAAGATCTTTTTGAGTTCACTAAGAGGAACATAATAACAAATTAACTAAAGGTTAGTAAATTTTCACTGTGTTACCCTTTGCTATATCACTCTTTCTAGTCTTTGGCTTTTCTGTGTATTATAGCTATTGCCGTTTTATTTCCACTATCTTTTAAAACTTTATTCCAGCAGCACAAAGTAAAAGCAAAGGTGCAAACCCTTGAATTCCCTGTGAATAAAATCATCTTGTTTCCATCTTTCTTTTCTTGCCTAATGATGATGATCTCACTCTCATTCTGTAGTTCAAAACCACATTTGTGGCTACCAGTCAGTCACAGGCTTTCAGCCAAGCGACACTCATGTCTTCAGAGCTCTGTGCCACTAATGATCCTTAAAATCCCTTTGAGGTTACAATATTTACACCTTCACAACCAGATAGCTGAGGAAAAATAAAGTGGGCAGAGCCTGCTGAATTATTTTGGCATTTAAGCTACTTTACTACATTGAGAGTGCAGGCATATCAATTCCACTTAGAAGTAAGTTACTCAGTAATGAAGTCATCAGAGTTTTGTATCAGTGCAACGCACTAAGCCATCAGAAACTGCATGGTGGCTCTTGTTCCTCTCTTTTTGGCTTACCTTGTCACTGTTCTTTTGTGTCTTCCAGCTTTTCTTTCACTCTGACAGACAACTCCAGGCAAAAGGCTGTTTCACAAACTCTAGTGGTGCTACTGGGATGTTTAACATCTCAGAAATTGAAGTGGATGATGATGTTCAGTAAGATAACAAAAATGAGTTCAAATCACGGCAGAAACATGTAAGAGAAAATATTGGGGAGGCAAAGGAAAAGGGTGAAAATTCTTAAGGTTGAAAATATTTGCAGCTGAGAGGCACACAACACTTGCATACAATCCATTTTTCTGCTTCAGTCAAAATCTGGTTTAGGGCAGTCATAGCTTCCCGTGATATTTCTTAATGCACAGACGCACAGCTGAAATTATCTCTGTCAACCTAATCTTATATTTTCCTTTTTACTTACAGCAAAAGAAGGCAACATATTTGCACATCACTTGACATCCTTTGAGCTTGCATTCTAAGAACTCACAATCTTAATTAACATCACCAGAGAAAATTTGGAGAAATAGTGGACAGAAAGCAGAACACCAAGATAGAGGGGAGGAAAAAAAATTTGAAGGGAGGAAAGTGATTGGGGAGGACCTATTGAAGGAAATTCTTGGTCACTCTGGAGTCACAGAACCACAGTTGCTGAGGTGGGAAGGGACCTCTGGAGATCGTCTGGTCTACCCCCCCTGCTTAGAGCTGGGCCAAATGGAGCAGGTTGCCCAGGACCATGTCCACTAGGGTTTTGAATATCTCCAGGATGGAGACTCCGCAACCTCTCTGGGCCATCTGTTCCAGTGCTCAGTCATCCTCTCAGGGAAAAAGTGTTTCCTCATGTTCAGAGACAATTTGCTGTGTTTCAGTTTGTGCCTCTTGCCTCTTGTCTTTTCACTGGGCACCACTGAAAAGTCTGGCTCCATCTTCTTTACCTCCCTCCACCATGATATTTATATACATTGATAAGATCCCCCTCAGTCTTCTCTTCTTCAGGTTGAACAGTCCCAGCTCTCTCAGCCTTTCCTCATATGAGAGATACGCCAGCCCCTTCATCATCCTTGTGGCCCTTTGATGGACTCGAGTGTCATGAGCCATTTAAGAGCAGCAAAAAAGATCCTGTTCAATAATTTGGACTTGGCAAATTACTGAGTTTTGGAATAGGGGAAGCAAAAGACATGGCTAAATGATATGTTTTAATTGATGTAAAATTAACTGACTAAGTGTTGAAATGAGAGAGACTCACTTGCTACCTGCCTTGTCCATTGCATTTCTCTAGGTATTCTGTTCTGAGAAGGAATCAAAATCCACATGATGGTTTACCATCATAAAAGAAAAGCACAATTTGACACAGATAGATACTCTGCTGTTGCCATTATATCATTAAATCAATTCATAGCTGATGTAACCCGCTTTGCCCAAGGAAGGATGTGTTTTTCTGAAAGACTTGTTTCCTAGCTTTATTAAACTGTGAATACAAGAATCATGCATGACCTGCAAAGGGTATAAGGTCAGCTGGGTTACATCCCTATTGGTATGTGAACCAGCTGTCAAAAATGCAATAACAATACACTCTGGGAGATTATGGAGCAAGAGAAGTCTAACATATGCAAAGCACACGGGGTGATTTTTCAAAGAGGTGTGCGCTGTCATCAACTGCGGAGAGCTGAGCAACTAAATTCCTTCAGTGGATTTTCAAAATGTACCTTATAACACTAAGACACACGCAACCTTGTTAATTCAGCCATTTTATTTAAAAAATACATTTTTTTGTAGCAAGTTATTGACAGTTTCAGCTTTGTAAGTAACTAAATCTGGTAGACAAATTCTCAATCTTTTTCTTGTCATATTAAGCCCTATCTCAAGGCTAATTAGAACACTCTACTTTTGCAACTCTAACACTGTGAAACAAACTGCCAATGACTCACTATTAGTCCACCCAAAATGTGCGCCAATGTGATGCATTTGCAAACTGTATGTTTTGATTGTCCAGATAAGGACCCTATAACTATATAAAATAAGAAAACTCCTCCATATTATTAAAAAATTCCATATAGTAATAATTATCACATACCACAGTCAATGAAAATTAGAAGAAAAAATGGATAGTTGATATATTGATTAGACTATAACTGAAAGTATTTTGTGATCCTGTGTTTATAATTGTCACTGGCCCATCATATAATTTCAGTCATCAGTTTTTGCCCAAGAGAGCACTAGAAGTGGGTGCTAAGACTCCAGGGTGGCTTCTCAGAGTTATGTGTAATTTTTTGAAATGTGATTTTGGTACATGTTAGCTATTGCTTCAGAATGAGTGGTATTATTTATGCCCTTAATTACCCTCTTGAAACAGCGCTTTAATTTCTTACTGCTGATGGACTCCTAATTCAACTTTCTTCCAGGAAGTTTTCATTTTCCTTCCAGTTGTAGCCTGCTTCATCTACCTGGTATCTTGTAGATTTCTCTTTCTAAATACAGTGACAGCAAAGACACTGTACACTGTACCCTCAAGTGTTATCAAAACTCTATTGAACTCTTAATCTTTTAGTATAGAGTGCTTCCTGTACACATATGTACTTCACTAGCAGCTGTTCCCAAATACATTGAAGTTCCTTATTTTCAGTTTTTCCCACTGCTTTCCCATGCCTTTGTTTTTTTTTTTCCTACCGGCAACCATGTCATATAAAAATGTTGTCAGATTAGCTTCTAATGGCTTTGAAATGCATCGCAAGAGAGGGAAAAAAACATTTCAAGAGACTGACTTGTTGCTTATGTTAGCCTGGTACTCTTTGTCAAGCAAGTTATGAAAAAACATAAGTCTTTCTTTGAATTTTTACCTAGTGAGTGACACAGGTATGAACCTTTATAGGAATTACATACATTAATTAAAAATATGTTTGTGTTACAAAATGGAGGTAGAAGACTATACATGAAGAAACAACACTTGTTAGCAAAAACGTGAATTGGTATTAGTGTATTCAGTGTAGAAAGATTATAAAGATAAATAAACAAATGGTTATTGTTCCATTAATGATTTTTTAGCTACAAAAGCTACAATAGGAGAAATAAATGCTAAGTACTTTTCCTATATTAACTTACTAGGAATTTCAGGTCCTCCATTTGAGTAGCAATAGATGAATGATAATAAAATGTAAAGCATTAGTCATACTGAATAGTTTGTAAATACCACGTAGAATCAACTGATATCAACTCTTTGGTGAATATTATAAATGAGAAATGTATTTGTAGAAATTAGGTTTGACTTACTGGCAAAAAGAAAGGCTGCATCTGTAAGTTTTATTTGCAATAATTCAACCAGCTGTACCATGTATGTATTGAATATTAACATATTTCTTTAATGTTCTATAGCAATAAGTTGTACTATGAAAAGAAGTCTTACAAGACATTTTTCATTCAGTTTTCTTCATCAAATTACTAAATTTGATTCATCCATTTTAACCACCAACTCCTACACTTGAAAAATGTGGTTCTATTTTTCAAAGCAGTGAATTTCAGACTTGGAGTCGGAGGATTGTAAAAGATGACTAAGGAAACCAGTCTAATGACAGAAGACTCTGCTGTGCAGAGGTGCTATATTAAAAAACTTTTTAGAAAAAATCAAAGCATCAGACAATAGTAACTATTTCCAAACCAGTGAGACATAAAATTTAGCTAGATCATACTGTTGTTTATCATGAAAATACAAGATTAATTTTAGAAAAACTAGATGCATAGTTTCACCATGGAACTCTGGAGACATTTATACAAAGTTGTGTACCTCAAAGGTATTTTCCTCATAAGCTAAATTATCTTTTTCTTATTTTCATCTCATTCTTCCTGTTCTTCCCTCTTGCATCATCACAGTGTCTGCAATTTCTTTAGCGTTATCACCTTTCCAGCATATACAGTGTGTTATTGTGTCCCCTTGTTGATATCACCTAGACAAGCCACATCCAGATAGCTCTTTTAGGAGAGTCCAAAATTTGTCACTGTAGGATGACTACCAGGTTCTCTGACCAAGAAAAAGACTTCAAGGGTTAAATCTGGACATGGTTTCCAAAAACATTTGCCTTGTCCCAGCTTTCAGTAGTGCAACCACTTATCCTAAATACTACCATCTTTATTGATAATTATAGACAATAAAAACTTTAAACAGAAACTTTCAGACTTTTCAGACTGGTGTCCATCCCACATGGCTTGGAGAATATTTTTCACTAGAGAATAAATTCAGTGAAATATATCAGTGTTTTTGCAGGATTATGACAAGGTTAGTATCAAATTAGGGGTCTGATTTTGGCCAGATTTTTTGTTGGGAAAAAATAGAAAATGTTAAATATTGAAAATCTTTCTTTTGCATAGTTAGTATTTATTTTTATTTTCAGAATTGTCCCCATATTTAAAAGGAGCTGATAGGAAAGAGGAAAAGATTAAAAAACCAAAAAGCGATGCAGCATTTTTCATAGGAGACTGAAGAATACTACTATAGTTTCTGATTTGATGTCATTTCAGACAAACAGCTGAAATACATTCCCCAGGTTCCCCGATGAGGGTCTGATATAGCTTACACTCATGCATCTTTTATACCTGCGCGCCTCAGAAGCAGAAATGTGTCCATCCTCAAATGTCCTATGGGAAGCAGAACATTATGGCCCCGTTTTATGGATGAGCTGGTGAGGCATGGGAGGACGGTGACTCCTGTTTCATAAAACGTTGCCACTGACCTAGAAGAAGCAGTCATGCCTTCCTCTCATCCCACCCTAAAATTATCCTTTTCTTTCTGCCACCAGAAGCATTAGTGCCACCACAAATCAAATCCTAAAACGGAGACTTGTTTGTGTTAGAATGAAATATTTTCTTCTTCCTCTGCTGACTGCTGCTTTTTCAGGGAGTCCTAGGTGAAAGGACTTCCCTAGCACGGTGGTGGTGGGGGGGGGGAGGGGCCTGTATTAAAGCCCATGTGGGACTGTGGCCTGAGCGTTTTGTGCAAAGACATCTGCAGTAAGGCAGGAACCTGAAGCTGCATCTCCCAAACTTGGGGCAGTAACTGATCTCTGGATCAGTCTTCCTCTCAGCACTGAGCTGGGAACCTCCCTAGCTTAAAGTATAAGCTTCTAAAGCTACAGAGCACCCCGCAGTAGCCAGCAAAAATTTATTAAGTGCATAGGTAATATGAGTATTCTTATTAATATCCTTCCAGGACTAACTCTAGTATTACTAAATTTACTGCATGCCAGTAATATTTAAACAAAGATCCTTAGCTGATCTGTCTTTTATTTTGTCTATAAAAGTAAAATAAACCTAAAGGACAAAAGGAAAAATTGAACCCCTCATAGGAAACCTAACTGGAACAGTTTACGAATAATTGAGTATGTAGCTGTGGGTACATACAGTCTATAATGTAAAGTAGCAGCAATTTTAACATTTCATCTCTCTAAGAGCAGAAAGAAGGTAGAGATACATTTTGTTGGCAGATACCTATACAGAGGCACCTATCCTATTCTATATTATGTTGAAGTTGTGGACATTTTGGGACAGTGACCTGGCTGTATAACAGCCCCTTGCAACAGCACATCTTCACTGTGGAGTTATTTTTGACTCTTATTTCAGCTTTGCACTTATTCCATTCATCCTGTCCACATATACTCCTTGATGCTTTTGATCTCTGCCGGATGATAAGGCTAGAAAGAGAGCTTAAAGGCAGCTTTTCACTTTCATTCAAATCTGTGGTCTTTCCCAGTTAACAGAGAAAGACCCAGCTCATAGACACGGAAGGGTTTTTGGAAACACCTGGAACCCTTTAAGGCATCATGAATGTCCCTTGGCCATTGGTTAGTGACCCTTTGGCTGGAGGCTCCCTCCTCCATGGCTGCGCCATGCGGATGGGTCCTACAGGCATTCCCACCCCCAATTTGTTGCTACAAAGCCAGATTACTTTGCTTGAAGTAACTGAGGGCAGGCTACGTAGGTCAGCTGCTGGAAGTTACTGAGGTTCTTCCTTTCACCCCTTCCAGCCTCCCACCATGCGCCCAGAAGACGCCGTTCCCCCAAAGAGTTATGGAACAACTCCACTTTCTGCAGCACAAAAGGATTAAGGAAAATGCCCTGAGAAGTCTGACAGAAATATCTAGGAGAGTATAGAGCTAATGAGGATTCATTAGCTTGGTGTGGCTTTGCAGCCTGGCTCCTCACACCTCGTCTGGGCTAAAGCTAGGTACTCAAAGCTGAGGGCCAATACACTGGCTGGTTCTGCAGAGAGGACAGGCTTAACGGGACTATTACATTTTCCACATAAGGGAAATCCACCACTATTTATATCTAGCTTAGTACTTCAGATTCAGGCAGAATACTTCTGAAACTACGTTCAACCAATATTAATAGCATCTGTCTCGCAGATTAACTATCACACTGTGTTTTTATTTAAACATCATCACTGAGCAATCACTCACTAAATTATTTAAAGGAAACAACAAAAAATTGTTTTAAGGTCACAAGAAAGATGTCAGCGGGCCAGTATTACTAAGCATTTTAAAACCTGCAAGATTTCATTTTAAGGAACTGTAATAATGCCTTTCTTTGGCATATGTAATTCTATATTTTATATTTATGAAGATGGACATTTCTGAAGTGTTTAATGAGCAGCAATATAGTTTCTCAGTTAAAATGCAGAGCCTTATACCTTTTTTAATATTATCCAGTGAGTAACTCAGTGCCATATGCTTCTGTAGCTCGACTGCCAAAGAATGTAGCAAGTTGCTTTGGAACCTGCCTCTGAACTCTGCACCCCAGCCAAAATCATGTCTGTGGGACAGCGCTGCTGAGGTCTTACCAACTTAGAATGTAAAAATGGCCCCACAGAAAAGTTATACAAGGGCTCTGCTAACTCCATTGAACAGGATGTGGCTTGGAGAAATGTATGGAATCAGGGCAAAGCCTCAATACTAGACATGCTACACTGGAAAAAAACAGTATGATCTTGCAAACAGCGTGCTTACTCTTCTTGGCTGCCAGATGACCTGTGCTCCCCGAAGCATAAGCCACATACTAAACTTTCATGTACCATTTTAGGGTACATTAAATATGCAATAGAGCAATAGAACCCTTCAGTTCTAAGTTCTGTCACCTACCTCTACTTTTAGCGGGTATAGGTTACTGAACTACAAAGGATACATGAAGTGGAGAGAATGCAAAAGGTAAAAAGAAATTATGAGCAGCAATAAAGGGTGAACATGCACGCAAACTGAAGAGATCTGTATACTGCGAAGGTGTACTTATTTTGTTGTCTTGCTTTGCACTGTATAGGTTATTTTGGACAAAGACCACTTGTTTATCCATTTTGTTCAGGCTCAAAATCTTTTCTTTTTAGTAGTTTATCGTACCGGGTCAAGATTAAGCTCCCATTTTGTACTGCGTGAACTGCTTCTATAACCTGTAACAACTAAGCACTTCTATTCTCAGCTTATGTTTTAACAGAGCACAAAATATTTCTGTTTGGTAATCACAAGGAGCCAAAAAATCAGTATTTTCATTCAGCATCTGGGTACTCACTGATCAGCCCTCTGCTAATGTGAGCTGTGGTATATTCTAAAAACCAGCCCCAAAGATGGATACAGGGACCTCCTCAAGATGCAGTTCCCCATGGCACTGTCATTCTGCAAGAAATGTAGTAATCAAGAGACTCACTGTAATAAAAGATTACTTCATTTCTAAGTCAATTCATTTTTCTGCAGTAGCGCTGATTTGATGGTAGGAGAGGTGTGATCTGGTAAGGGCTCTGAGCTCAAAACATTGTTGTGTTTTCTGGCTGTATGAGCTGGTCTGTAACAGAGGCCAGCATTTGCTCTGTTAAATGAAGACAGATAAAAATCTTCTCTCTCCTGACAACAAAGCGACTGAACCTCCTGTGCTTAATATCATAGAAAATAAAATTAAAATAAAATTTACCTTACACACACACACCGGTCTTAACCTATCTGGACATTTGCTATACAATTTAATATTTTTGGCCTAAAAACAATAATGATTGAGAACGGACATAAATGGAAACAAAAGAGCAACAAATCTGAAACAGATGTTAGGAAGCACTCCCAGCACAGATGAGCTGATGTGCTGAAAAGCTACCTAGGTGCAGGACATTAAAGGATGCCCATGAAGAAACCAGGTGAGGATGAGCAGAACAGTGGAGGAAGGCTTGATCCAGATACCGCCTCATCCTCCCCATCTCTCACTGGGACAGCTCAGGGAACACTGCTTTTCTTATAGAATGCAGGCAATTTTGTGGCCCATTCAAGTCCACTTTAGACTTGAAGGAGGAGTAAAAGGGTAGGAGTAAAAGTGTGAGGGAGAAGTTATGAGTGGATTCCAGATGAAAAAGACGAAAAAGGAATAAAAATGCTGTTATAATTTTGTTCCCCTCTGACAAAAATGGGCAAGTTTGGTTCTGGTACCATTGCCTCAAACGCTGGAGGGATTTGTATCCACCATTCCAGTATCTGTCCCTGTCATTAACCCTTCATTTGTCGAGCAGATGATTTTCATAGTCTGAAAGATGCTTGGGAAAGGTTATAATGAATCTTTAAACAATGTCGATGTGCATGTTGATAGCTATGTAACTTAAGGTGAGTTTTTCGGCACTGTTTCTGAAACATTGTAATCACTACCTGTTGAATAAAATGCATAGGGGACCCACTATGATTAGCCCCACAGAGCCAGTTCAGTTACCCTTAAGGATAAACACTTGAAACATTCGGCAGAGTGCTTTGCAATCATTCGCTTATTAATCCTTCAAAACCAGGGGAAAAACAAGCCGAACAATAGGGACACTGAGTCAAAAAAATTAAATGAATTTTTCTATCAGGGACCTCAGCAGTCAGTCCTTGGTTCTCAATCTCAGTCTCTCAAGGTTACCTTCCTAAAGAGGGGATTGATATGTTTCTGTCCCGTTCTATACGTGGACAGAAAGACATGGAGGAATGTAGTCTTCTGTCCTCTTAAGAAACCAGAGGGTTTGTACTGGGTCACTTAGGGGAGGATTTTCATTTCTCCATGCCCCTAAATCCCATAGGCACTCGCCAGAATCTGTTTGTTAGTCTTTATGGGCTCATGCGAAGAACGGCTGTGATGAGTGACAAGGAAATGAGCTCTGCATTGCTGAATCCAGCCGTGGTTTAAATAATGAAGCCTGAACAACAAGTATAGCACTTGTGACGTATGATTAGTTAACAATAGAGCTTTAAAAGAATGGTCCTTGATCTTCACTGCAAAGGACAAAATTCAGCTGCTTCCCAGACAATGTTCACCAGTTTAAACCGAGCAAGACAATATCACCAGTCCTCAGCTCCCCTCTGCACCTCAACAATTTCTCATAACAGGTCTTGGTAGGTGGCTCCTCAGGCAGTCAAGTTTCTCCTTGCCAAAGAGGCTTATTGGTATTTCTGTAGTGACCAGTTCTGGTCCATCCATCCCAACTAGTGACAGCAGAGAGCTGTGCTTGCTTGGGATCGAGTTTTAACCAGTTCCTAGCCCGAGTGTGTTCAAGGTCTTTTCATGCCATTATAGGACATGGGAAAAATGCAGAAGCTACTCACTATCTTTTCTTTTGTGAAGAATTTTTGGGCATGCCACCTGCCATTGGACTAACTCAAGGAAGAGATGATTTAGGGGGCAGAGGGTGGTATGACTACTTTGCTTGCAATGACTTCTCTTTCCATCTGCCAGATGGGTGCACATGGTTTTAGATCAGACGAAGATAGAGAGCAGTGGTTTTTGTCCATGCATCACTCCAGCTTTCTGATGCAATGTAGCAATTTGCCATAGAAGGCGGCACCTATGCCAAATGTGGACTGACTGTTTTAGCATTTCCTCCCCTCTGCCATTAGCTTTGGCTAATATCGTGGGTGCTTTGATAACATAATGGCCAGATAACCTGTCCCCTTCAGATTAGGGCTGCATCCTCTCCTAATTACTGCAACAGTTTGCTAGTCTGTTGGTTTGGGCTAACTCGTTTCTCATTTTATGTTTGTATTTTCTCCAAATGCATTACTTCCCCCTATGAGACTGGGCAGTAGAGAAATGCTACCGTAATAAACTAGAACAGCTGCTAAGAAAGTAGCTAATTTTCTGTAGTAGGTTTAAAGTCTAGTCTCCAGTGTGTAGAAGCTTGGTCTGTGCTAAACTTCAGTTTTGGAGAGAGTCTGAGTACTAGATGTGATAGTGTGCCATTACTTTGTCATTAGTATGATAGTACTAGGTGTTTAGAGTGATTATTGGCATAGATACTATCTTAAATTTTCTAAATCTATCCCTACTTTTTATCTAAGTAAAAATATTCAACCATGCTCTGTAGGTGTAATATTTAATACAAACACATAAAGGCTGCTTTCTTCCCAGAAAAACTTTTGTCTAAATTGTAAAGTTATTTGCTACAGAAGTGAAGCAACATCAGAATTCAAAGCCAGAAAAAATCATATCCACTAGGAAACCCAGTTATTTTCTTGTTGAGCTCATCCCACTAAGCAAAACATTTGCACTACTCAGAAAACAGTAAGCAGCCAACACGCTTTGAAATGAATCAAGGGTTTGTGTCAAACCCTTCCGCACATCCTTGCTTTGTGGCTGTCACTGCAATAAAAATCCCTTGCAGCTGTCATGTGAGTGGATGACACAAAGGATGCCTGGAGGGGATATGGTTAAATTATAAAATATTAACTTTTTGTAACAGACAACACACATGTAGCCAGTCAAGCACCAAGGGTATATCAAGAAGACTTTTTGCATGTACACTATACGATCCCTTTTCAGTAAACAAATTCTGGATAATGAATGGAATAAGAAGGCTCCTAGTTTCTAATAATAAAATTTTGTCTTATTAGGAGAATTATTTACAGAGATTGTGTGTGCAGCTGCCACTCTGACAGTGCACATTCAGATTGCCTTCTTCCTATCTCCTACAGACTCTTTCTTCTGGCAATTTATACTCCTCCTTTGAAATCTCATGCAGGTTCCTATATCTTTCTCTCTACCAGTTTTCATTGTTGTTTTGTCTTCTGAGCCAGATTTGCTGACTTGTGGGGCAACAAAAGGTTATTAGGCCATAGTTCTTTACGGGGACAAGATTTATACTGCTGTCCTAGCGTGGCCTGTTAATCTCAGAGATCATAACACATTCTGGTCTTCAGGCCAGCCTCTCCTGCTCTTTGTATTATTTATTGTGGTTGGGATTTGCTTCACATTTGTTGCTGCCTTCATTTGTTAGATGCTTTCCTGTTGAGCCTCTCTACTGTTCACATGCTTTGTTTCTTCTTATTCCACAACATGGGGCCAGCAGCTGGTCCAGCCATGTGTTATGGTCTCAAGCTTCTGGCCTTGCCCTATTCCTCTGGGAGCCTCCTCTTGCACTGCCATTGTCCTGGTTTTTCATCTCTACAGCCTATCCTTAGTCTGAGCAGTCTGCAGAACTTGAATCTGGCTGAACGTCACCATGCTTGGCATGGCTAATTGATGGTTGAACTAGTTCATCTTGTAATTAGTCTTTTATGTTGGACACTGGCTTATCATTGTTTTGTGGGGACTCAGGGAAAGGTGTCCTTTGTTCAGACTCACACAGGGTGCTGCATTCTTTCTAAGCATTCATTAATGCAGCATAACCTATCATGAGAGGTCTAAGTCTATCAGGTATGCTAGGCATTGCAAAATGTTTCTTTGATTTCCTAACCCCAAGACTTACTTTCATGTTTTCCAAAGAGGCACTCCCAGGCACTGGGTGGTAAGTGGCTGTAAATAGGTAGCCTTTGCCACTAAAAGTGAGCCATGAGGGCCCACGCAGGGCATGACAACCGCTCTGGACAAGGAACAAGGAAGAGAGGATTTAACCCAAGTTGAAACGATGTGGTTGCCCCTTTATACCAATGCACATATGCTATCACTCAAGCATGGTTACAAAAAGTGTTAAAAAAGAGAAAGATGGAGAGCTGCGCTACACTGACAGAAAACGTACATCAGTCAGGTTGTAGGCTAATTCTTTGCTGAAACTATCTATGGAAAAGACTATTTGTTCAAAATGCCTGGGTTGGAATAAGGGACACCTTCTTCTCCCTTCCTTGCATGTACAAGCTAGTTAAATCACTGCGTGAATCACCAGCAACTCTGGTAGGTTTCTGCTCCTTCCTCTAGGGTAGGATGATGCAGGGATTAGCAAAGGTAGTGTAGGAATAATCTGCTGCTCACATTTACAAGTTTCTAGCCTCTCTGTAGCTTCAGGAAGCCCAGAGTCACAGGTAGTCCCTTGGCTTCTCTGTGCTGTCCTTTCCTCCCACAGAATCAAGGCTGCAGTCTAACCATAAATTAGTATTTTCAGTCTGAAACACTGCTAGGCTGCCTGAAAACACACCCTGAAGCTTAAATAGTGAGGGCATAGGGAAGGAGGAAGGAGGGAATGAAACGAGCCCCAAATAGACAAGCAAATAAGCAAGCCAAAAAGCCTATCAAAAAGAAAACAACATGCAATGCCCTAAATCCACTTGCTAGCACAGGTTGATCAGCGGTCTCCAGTTTTCATGCTCGGTGCCACACTGCATATGCTAGTCATGATAAGACTTTAAGGAATCAGGGAAGCTGGAGTCTGGCTGGCATATGAAATCATTCTTGAAGTGCCACTGTGTGTGACATGAGGGATCGTTCCAACATCTTTGCTTGCCTTCAGGACTTTTTTCTAACAGGTGCAGCAAATGAACTTCTCTTACAGCCTTCCTTGCATGTACGAGACCAAATCGCCGCCAGTCCTGGATGCCAGATGACGGAGGAAGGTGGCTTCGCTCATGCTATCAGGACTCCCAGCATTCTTGTGAATGAGCAGCAGGGACGTGTTCTGCTGCAGAAGGAAACCCTGAATGCGCGGATTTACTGTCACTGTGCTACTGAGAGGACAAAAGGCCTTGCCATCCCAGGGACACTGTTCCAGGAGCTCCTCTTAGCCTAGAAGCTAAAAGCCACCCTGAATTGTCATGCAAAATGCTGCAGCTGGCACCAGAAACCTGCCCCAGCTTCAAACTGTTTTATGCACCTAAAAGTCTGCAGTGATCTGAATGATTGTAGTGACTAGCTACAGCTCAAATCACATCTCTTGCAGGAGGAGACACGGAGGCTGCCCAGGTAGGTGAGTTCAGATGGTGAGAGTCACGTCCCAGGCACTAGTCTTGACTGGGCAGCAGGGAGCAAGTGCCGATCCTGCAGTCACTGTCATTCGTGTCCTCATCCCCAGCCTCAAAATGCCCCATAGCAGCCTTCCCAAACCTCATCCCAGACATGGGCAAATGTCCTTCCACCCTGTGAATGTAACCAAGGCAAATTGTCCTGTAAAGATCAGATAGTGCCCTGAAATGATTTAAAGTTTAACATTTTAAAAGGTTGAAGTAAAAAGGACAAGATCTGTCCTCTCCAGAGGATGGGTAGTAGCATTCCTTAGGAAGTCCTGTGGTCAGTTTAATAAATGCTTTATCTGCTATTAGTTGATTTATGTTAGCCACTCTGGTTTACAATAAAAATAAATAAAAAAAATTAATAAAAGCATTACAAACCATTTTCTTACTTGGTTTTTTGACAAAACCTAAAATTCAGGATTCTAATTTTTAGTCAGAAAGAAGGAGTGATTGTGAAGACTTTTTAGTTTAGATTTCCCCTTAAGAATAACTTGCACCAGAAGCAGAAGAGGAAGGAAAATTTGCCTACATTTCCTAGCTGGGAATAATATCAACAACTACAAGAGAAATCCAGAAAGAAGAGTTTCAGTCTCAACAGACTAAAAAACACTTATCAACATTTAATCACAACCTCAGCAAATCTTGGATGTGAAAAGCAGCTTTCATTATCTGAATGTTGTCTAGCATTTTACAGACTTAGTAGTTTATTTTTTCCTGTCCTGAGATCCTTCTGAATTACAATAATGGCTTGTTATTTGGGCAGAGAAACATTCCTGAAAAGTGTTTTCTTTGCTTTTGCTCATGAATTACTGATGGAAATGAACAGCTGGGAAATTAAGTCACCCTGCTGCTTAAAAAAAGATGCCTTCAAGTTTAAGATCTGTTTACATTTCTTTGGAGAGAGAGTGGCTCTTCTCTCAACCCTTATATGCCAACCTCAATTCAGTCTTCACCAACTGCATTTGTCCTTTGGGGCTCATCTGCATTGAACAAAAGGAAAAACAGAAAAGCCAACAATGTTGGAGGATCTGGTTACAATATATTTTGTTTTAATAATTGTTTAAACATGGCTCCATGCTGTAGCATATACTGGAGCTAACCTGGTTGTGGCTTTGAGGCTATGACTATAGTTAGAGGTCTTAGTTACAATAAAATATTTAACTTATGCTTTAATTGTGCTAGGGAGATAGCGGCCACATTGAGTAGCGGTATTAACCGTGATTATCTTCTGCAGTGCAGATAACACTGTATTTTTAACATATGTAGGTGTCCTTGTTTAAAAACTGAACAGGTTTCACGAATGTGCCAGATGCTTTGCAGTTTTTTGGTGGCACAAGCCTATTAAGTATGTTTTCATTTTAGCCATCACAATATTAGTGCTGACAGTGCATTTTTACAGTTTTTTTCAGCAGGACTGAGTTTTTGACAGGCTGCAAAGGAGTGACAGCAAGACACTTGACTCATAGCCTGAAGGTAAAGCTGAAACCATAACGTCTCTTTCAAATTCAATAAAGGAGTCTTCATTAGCAGATATTAAAAACTGTTACAAAGGATACAATCATCTGGTAATACTGACAAATACTTACATGGGCCATCAAATAGCATTAAAGTAGGTTTCATTTATAAAAAAGGCAAGCTGTGTTGTGACAGAAGACTTAACTCCTTAAAGTGCCTTTACAACCCCTTCCCAAAAATGAACATGAATTTGAATGATACTAAATTCATTGATGTTAATGACAGATCAGATTTTGAAAAATTCTGAAAATTGTTGTTGTTGTTGGTTTTGACCCTTGCTTTTATTACATACTCATGTTTCCCATGGTGAGGTTTAGTGCTTCCACTATAAAATAAGACATCATGGTAAAGAGAGAGGAAAAGGAAGAAAGAAAGAAAAAAGGCTTTCCTGAACTCCTTGTAGTATTCCCAGAGGACCTCTCGGCATCAACTGGAAAGTTTCACAAGCTGTCTGTGAACACCAGAGAGTAAAGACTGATTTGGGCTGTGGCTCTGGTGAGTCAATCTGCTCACACTTCACCTGGAATGTTAGGGGATCCTGATAAAATGATAATGATGCTGTGCACTGAGAAGAAGGGAACATAAATAAGCTACCTAATTCCATTTCTTTCAGTATTTTTTATATCCGTATGCTCGAATCATATCACACCAGCCCAGTCTTTGTGCTCAAAGAGTTCCTCTGAACTGGATTATGGAAAGTTGTATTTCTTGCAGCCCCTTTGGGTTTTGTGTGTATGTGTGCATTCTTTCTCTGTGACAGTGATTTTGTACATACAGAAAATAATTAAAAGCTGCTTCTCCCTTCCATTCCATTAGAAATCAGAGTGATCCCATGGATTCATTTTCTATAAAAGATTGTGATGAATATATGAATTTATGTAGAAGAAAACAAGAGTAATATGGAAGAGTTACGTATTTTTTAATGTAACTGACAACATTGACTAAACAGTTGGCAGACAGAGCACTGCTTTCCCCAAATGAGAACTCTATATTAAATCAAAGTTTCAGGACATCTCTTCTTTCTTACTGGAAAGAGTGCTACTGAGGACTGTCAGTCCCTGCACAGCTTCAAGCCCCTGACCAGATGGCATCGCAGGAAGCCCTGCATATCTGCGAGTACACAGGAAATCACTAATGCACATTGTTTCCGCTGTAGATAAAGGCATCTAGTTTTATTTAGCTTGCCCAGATAATGAGCATTAAAGCAAAAAACCTAAATGACTTCAAGAGCAATACCTTAGGAAAGAAATGGCTCCCTTTAGTACCATAAGCCATGTTCCTCTTATCCTTTACAGGATGGCAGACATATTTCCTAGACGTGTTACATTAAATATAGGAGCTCTTCCTGGAAGGCCTGTTTTTCTGAGATATCTGTAAAGCACTTGCTGTACCTTTGGTACATGTTAGTGAATTAATAAGGATCATTTTTAATTCCTTCTCGTTACTGCTGGTTACCAAGGTACAGGCAGGGACTGACACTATGTACCCAGGTGGTTTATATACCAGGCAAATGCCAACAGACCCAACACACTGGACATTGTTTACCGTTCTTATTTAGCTAGCACAAGTTTTTGCATGTACTATTTCATAAATGTGTACTATACAACTGACTTCAGCATTTCTTCCTGGTCGTGTTTGTAATACTCGTTAGCTGGAGGTCAGCTCCTGTGCACAGCTCACTACAGCGGCTTTTGTATGAAGTGGGATTTGCCTACCCCAAGTCTCAATTCCAGCCCTTCTTCCCGAGCAAAGCTGGTCTCTGCTCCACAGCTCTGGCCTGCGTCCTCGCTGCATCCCAGCGAAGCAGCTCTCTCCTTCTGTGCTGTGTGCCCAAGCAGAGCAGTCAACGAGAGGAAACAAGAGGCAGGCATATTGCCCTTGCTTCACATACTTGGAATTGGCCCTGACCTTGAAAAACAGAGGAAAGAAAAAATAGAAACATTTTTGTCAGCCTCGCAAGCTGTTCCGTAATTGTACAGTTGTTAGATCTGATGCAAAGGGGGAGTTTAGAGCTTGCAGTTGGGGATCCCAGAGAAAATGGGGCCATTGCTTTTGGGTAGCAGCCCACAGTTAGATCAAATTATGCTGATCATGAAACTGTATCCTCAGACAGGAACCCACAGCTGCAATTGCAGGGAGTCCTGGAGCATGCGCAGAGCAACTGGAATCTTCTGGAAACGCAACTGGTAAAATTCAGGAGTTTGCAGCTGCGCATGGGCAAAGCGCAGCGAGTCGAAGGTTTTTCACGTTAGCATCATTTGGGGAGATTTTTGTGAGGACACCAAAACGCCCACTTCTGGGACAAACAGCCTTATCACCACCAAATTTTGAACTCTTGTTCCAAAGTATGGGACAATGCAGTGTTCAAAGAGTAGACCATGAAAATATCTCAATATGGACAAAATAGTCTATACTCTGCCTGAGGAATATCTAGGAAAAAGGGGAACTACTTGTACTGCCAATTTCCAGAAAAGCTCCTCCTGATGTCAACTCTCACAAAGGAAAAGTTTTATGGCTAAAGACATGAGCAAGATCTGCCTGCTTTCAGTTTTTGGATGCCACCCGCTCCCCTTGCTGTGTTTTCTGATTACCCCTGACTCCACGCCCTCCTCAGTGGAGCTGCCTTGACCGGCGACCACCAGAAGTGGAAGCTGCCACGATGCTTACAGACTTCTTGTACTGTATTGGAGATAACTGCAGAAGGGCCAAGCACCACAACTGATTCAGCGTGTTATAATGCAAAGTTATCCCCCCTTTCAGGTGATGAAACAAGTCTAACCACAAGTCAGCTTTTGTCAGGCTGTATGTTTGTGACAGCTATTTTTTTCCTGATCCACCTTCTCCGTTCATCGTGCCCTCAGGCACTAGTCTAATATTTTTTGGCCCTGACAATGCAGATCAATAGCAATGGAACTGAGTATTGCCTTTTAACTTAGTTACAATGTTCTTAATTAAAGGAAATTTAAAAGCCCACAAAAAGCTATTCCATGATACTTTAACATACAGGGATATGCAGGAAAGATTTACTCATTTTCACTGAAATAGTAATAAGGAATCAATTGTCTTCTCCCTCACAGAAGAGGAATTAATTTCTCATTGAGCATCTTACCCTCTCTGTCTTGTTAATATATTGCATTTGACTTCATGAGCAACAGCTACAGCTGTTCATCTTATGTTTTAGGTATCCATCCCACAGACTGAGACAGCCAAATAGTCACAGAGGCCTCCCCATGACTATGAACACACTGAAATGGACTCCCTGCTCAACGAGCTGAGGAAAGAAAGACAAAGAGTAGACTTTGCCACTTTTCCAGAAGTATAATGAATGTTGGCCATTGCTGGCCAAGGAGACATGGTAGGACCTAAGGCAGGAGGGGCACTGGGAGAGAGCCTGCCAGCCAGTTCTCCTGGCTCTCTGTACTGTATTCCTAGGCTGAATGCACACTTAGACCTGTGTGACTCAACTATTTCAGTGTCCTAATAGCAAGAAGAGAATTGTTCCAATTTGTGAGGTTTCCTTCTTCCAACCTGAACTGAGCAAAGTAAAAGGAAATTCAGGAGAAGAAATCTAGAAAGAAGGTGAGGAGCCACTACAAAATGTCTGACTTTCTGCATCCCATTCTCACTTACAGTAGGACCCCCTTATGCTGTCCTGCACGTGGAGTGAATGTGCTTGTACAGAGAAAAGAGGCCTCATGGAAACAGAAGGCGGGTGATTGTTCCTCTTATTTTGACTTAAAGCATGGTTAAATGACATTTTAACACACAAACTTATGTGACTATTCAGATGAAGCAGTATGGAAGAACAGACAGATATAAATGATTAGAAGGTTACCCCCTTACCTCTTGGCATTCAGGAACTGGTTCAAGCAAAACAATGAAAGGTACATTTTTACAAGCCATTTCTCACTGTAGCAAAGGCTCCATGACTTAATTGTCAAAAAGTTGGACCCCGTAATGCCAGAAATTTTGGGCAAGGGCCACATGATACAAACCTAGATGAAAAAATCAGCATTCAGGTGGATAGGTGAATTGCATGTATTGCAGGAATAGTGTGGTTGAATGCTATTCCTACAACAAGCACTGGCAGGTGAATTTATCTGGGTTAACAATAACATAGAAATGGAGTCTGATCCAGCGTTCAGCAGTTGTGAAGTTTCCAAATCTACAGTAAAATTTCTTTGAAACACCAAAACAGTTTAAATTCAATTCTGCCACTGGAATGATGAAAGAATGTGAAATATGAGCTTGAGGACTTCAGGATGTCTGTAGGTACTGTCATTTGAACGTTACCATGATCAAAATCCTCACGGATGTCTATAATTCTCCTACTGCATATTGCATGTCTAGTATTTGTAGTACTCGGCAAATTTAGCACTGGTATATCCCTAGCATGCAGGCTGAGGTTTCAAATTACTGATGAGGCCTTCTGCTTCTTTAAACATGGTATTAAGAGTACCTTAGAGTTCTGAGCAATATCACCCTTTTTTAGATCTGTCCATTCATCATAATACTGTGCCAGGGTTTGTTAGGTAAACATGATTGACAGACACCCATCTTTATCCTCCGCATGGCTGGAGGTCAGCACTGGTGGAAGGTAATGCTTTTTTAATTAGCTGCTAGGGTATTAAATTTCCTTTGTGTGGATTGCATGTTGCATTCCTGTGGGTCACTATCTGAAGAGGCTGTCTTTGCATTCACTCTTCAGTATAACGCAGAGAAGCAGAGAAGAGTCATAAAAGATTCATATCAAAGATATTTATGAAAAGTACCAGATCTGGACGACCTCCAGCTTTTTCAGCAGTGACTGTAAGACAAGAAATACAACAGTTTTAAAAGAAAGTGATGATTATAGAACTCAATTCAAAGACTCACTTTACACTTTACAGCAGTAACCCCAAAGCCCACATACTAGCTATAAATTCTGGGCACGGTCTCAAGAGCATCTATCTCTATAGATACTGATTTGTCAGCTAGAACAAAAAGGATCAAAAGATTTGTTTGCAGATATTGACAAAAAATCATGTGTTCAAGATGACAATAATTCTAGGGCTTCATAACTTATAGCTGGATCTAGGTCTTTCTTTACCTAAATCACCCATTGAACGAATAGGTTGTGGCAAGAACTATAAATAATTTCCAACGATCCTTAACAAAGTACGGGTATTTGTTTGAGCTTATGTCAGAAGGTCTAAGAGGAAAACACAATACATACAAAAATGTATATACGGCTGTTTCTAATAATCTTATAGTAGACTAAGAAAAAGGGAAATTGCAGTAGAAATGGCACCACTGGGCACGCACGTAGAGATTTCATATGGGTGGGCAACAGGTTCTCCATGTCATTAAAACTTATGTGTAGTCATTTACTATTGTGCAAAGTAAATGTATGTGAAGCATTGTTACCTAGACTAAGCAGGCCTTACAGTAAAAATTAATGTGAGAATGCAAAACCTAATGACTTCCTTAATAGCACTCAATGAATTGCTGCTTAAGAAGTGATAGCAGGACCACTAGTGGCAACTAGTGCTGATGATATTTACTCTTCAAAACGAGGTTTCCTGGAAACATACAATGTACTCAATATGCGCATATAGCAATGAATTTTTGGAAAAATGACGCCTTTCTCTTCTGGTTGGAAGTTATACCTATAAAAAGTCATTATAACTAAATACTTGCTCCTGCAATTCGTTCAATAAAGGTGCAACTCAGGCAGGGACTCATTTGCACTTAGATTATCCCTACAAGTCAGAAAGAAGTGAACAAAACAAGGCCATACATTCTGTGCATACAGCCATGGAGATCTGGCCTCAATCCAGCTAACGCTATATCCCATAGCATGTATAAGTATGTGCACATGTTATGTGTAAACATACATAAATATACTTGTGCTTTCTCTTCAATAAACTGATTCCATAAGTGTTTTCACTTGAACTGGGGAATTGCTACTTAGAGTAACACTTCCTAAGATAATGGCTCAGTGAGAGAGAGAGGCACAGACTCATGATAAATCTTACTTGCACAAAATTAGTTGGTCTGTAAGGGAAACGGCACTATAGACAGGACTGGAAACATTCTGATCTCCAGCTAACTCCAGGTGGTTTTAGCCAACTTGTTAGCTATGGTGCAGAAAGCTAAACAAAAATGTGTAAGAATGTCTGGCATAATCAAATAAAATTGTAAACAGGTTATTTTGAATCAAAACTACAGGCTGTTCAGAGAAGCATGTAAATAAGTCTCTCTGTTTCCCCATGCATTTTCTATGTGAATAACATCACCTACTAAGTGTCATTTGTGAAACAAAACTTCTGTAAAATATTCAAAATTTTTATCTAAAGTTGAATTCATTCACCTGCTTTTTCTTTCTTTTCACATACGCTCACAGAGGCATAACACTTCTTAGTAGAAGCTGTGTGCAAACTTACAAGTAAGTTTAGCAAGCTAATTAGTTGTGATTTGCAGGTGCACATGATGAAGGGAGAGGTAGATGGAGGGGGGAAATAATATTTATGGATGATCATTTAATTTTAAAACATATGGACTGCATAGTTTTCAAAACAAGAATTAGTCACTCATGAAGCAGGAAAAACAGACACAGCTGTTATGAAATTCACAGGACATTTTAGAATTTAGAATTTCTTTGTGGTGGTTTTAGTTATTGGTTTTATTGATTTTTCTACTGCGTGCATGTTTCCTTGCTCTAATCTGCTTCTGTATAAGAAATAATATCTGCTGCACCAGTGTTCAGTGATTTCTGGACCCTTAGTTATTCTCAGAATGTGTTTTCACTCAATAAAATTGGGTAATAGACTTTTTCTCTGAGGGTGATCATAGACTCAAAGATGTAAGGCATCCTGTCAGTGATACAAAAGTATATTAGCTGGAATTTTTTACCTGTTCTTTCTGTAATGATTCTAATTTGGGAGAGAAGAAAAAGAAAAGTTGTCTTTACTTTTCTATCAAATTTAATTGGCCTGTGGAAAATGCAGGAGTCTCACTCAAGTTTTATAAACAAATACACCATTATGTTTCTCATTAGTTGGAAGAATACCTGTATAAGTGGTAGCTGTCAGATACAATAAGTCCCTCCCTCCTTTTTAGGTTATATAATAATCCCAGCATTCAAAAGACTAATCACTACACGCTGATCTACAAAGCATCTTATTTCCTCATCAAATTTCCCTACTGGGCTTAGACATGCTTGTCAACTTCCCAGATCCCCTTTTCAATAACTGGTTTATTCTTAGCTTCTTGCCAAAATGCATTCCTAGGAGTAAACCACGGAAGAATGAAGTTCTAATTTCTTTATCTCGCTCAAGAAGAGGTTTCTGCCCATGCTTATGGGAAAGGTCACAGGTAATTTTGGCTGCAGGTTCACTTTAAAGAAGCAGGCGTGTACAACACATTGGGCCTTTTGTTTATGAATTCAGATGACCACCAAAGATGACAGGGGAGGGGAGGGGAGAGGAGAGGAGGGGAGAGGAGGGGAGGGGAGAGGAGGGGAGAGGAGAGGAGGGGAGAGGAGGGGAGGGGAGAGGAGAGGAGGGGAGAGGAGAGGAGGGGAGAGGAGGGGAGAGGAGAGGAGAGGGGTGGGGAGGAGAGGAGAGGAGAGGAAGGAGAGGAAGGAGAGGAGAGGAGAGGAGAGGAGAGGAGAGGTTATTTCATAGTATAAGCAAGCAGAATTTTCTTATCTAAGTATAATTTACCCTTGCTCAAATTCAGTTTTAAAAGAAATGTTAAATTCACTGTTTTTTTCCTTAACATCCCTGGTTTTAGGTCCTCCAAAGCTTACATACAGTTAATGGGATGTCAAGTGCCATCAGTGGTCTTTAGATCAGAGACTTTTTTTTTTCTAAAGAAGGGACTATAATTCTCATGAAAGTTGTCACTGTGAAAGCAACTGAAATCCTATATTTAAAGATCAAGCAACAACAAGGTCTTCTACGCTGGCGTAAACTTCAGCGTTTAGCTTCAGCTTCTTGGTAGGTGCCAAAGTCAAATTCAAGGACAGAAATTGCCTCACCCTTTAAAACCTTATCTGCGCTCTCACTGTTGAAGCTGGTCCTCTGTTAACATGCTGGAAAGAGAACAAAAGCAAAAACTGACATCACCAGCTTGAACCCAACAAAATACAAAAGGCCAGGTAGACACAGATAGGTCATAATTTCTATGTTCTATGGATAAATGTGGCTTGTCCAATACAGCAGTAAAGCATTATTCCCCAGATCTATGCTCCTCTGTAAGTTTAAACAAATCTGTATTGAGTTGAATGAGTACCTCCCCATGGAGCAGGATCTGAAAATGACCAAGTACTGTTTTTCTAAGCAACAATTAAATGAATTAGGGATGCATTTTTAGATTCACTTAATGAGAGCCTTACTTGTCCTTTCTCGTAGAGACAAAGTTTATTGATTTCACAGTCTTCCCTCTTCTTATTTGTTGTTTTATTTATTATTAAATACTCATTTTTATTGTATTGACTTGCATGAAGTAAGTGTCACTGAAAATAAAAAAATAAAAGGATAAATAAAATAAAATAAAGTAAAAGGATGGCTTTTCTATGTAGTTTCACCTCCTGCTTGGTGCATGGGTTTCACGCAGTAAGTCCTGCATCAAATCAGTAGTCTGGAGCAGAGCCTTTGGAAAGCTATTAATACAACTGAAAGACATCAAGTGATCGGATATGAGGCCTTGTTCCAAGGATGTCAGTGACAAAACTCTTAGTGAGGGCAATGGGGCAGGATTTCAACAAAACTTGTTTTACATCTTTCCAGTAAGGGCCCTGATCTTACCTCTAGACATTAAACATTTAAAACATACACTTTCTCCCTAGTTGGAAGCCTGCTGTCCTCAGTTTCTAATAACTCCACGTTGTTATGCCTTCACTTTAGTTCAAAAGCCTTCAGAAGTCTCAGATGCCTTCCTTACCCTTAAATAAATCTGTGGTAAGTCGAGACCCACTTTCCAGGTGCATTTTAAGCGCACTGCATGAGTTGTCCACTTCTCAAGAAAAATACTGATTTCTTCAGATGACAGTAAATGAAAGATAAAAGATATTGTGCTGCTGAAATTTTTTGTTCTCTAATCTTGACATTTACCTTGTTTGTTTTGTCCTAAACCCCTAGGTAGGTCCTATGTACTATTCTACTCTTCCAGAAACTAAATAACTAGTTTTCTCCACCTGATAAAAAATAACCGTTCTCTGCAGCTCTGATTTAAGTCTACTAAGGGAAATGGGATTTTTTTTATTTAAGCCAAGTAAGCCTTTGGATCTGAACTGTTTTACTTAGCATGAGTCAACATTATACTGTCTATAAACCAGTGACCTGCTTAGAAAATGAAGATGACAGTTTTGGCATGACCACTGGCTAGTGGTTTCCTTTATAAAAATGCTCTCATATTTTAAAATATTCTTCCTCAGTAGGATGAGTCTAACTAACAGAGAACAAGGAGAAGAAATAGGTTAGAAGAATAGACTTATTCACAGTCTTTAGACTATGTATGAGTGGATAATTCTTCTGGCTGCCAATCCATTTTAAACGGAGGAGACAAGATATGAAGGTTGCTTTATAGTTGCTGAGGTTGGACAAAAGAGCAGTGCAGAAACAGAACATCTCCTTCACAGCTAAAGAGCATTTCTCTCTCTCTCTTGTTCTTATCTCCATCTCAGGTTACTGTGTTTTCTGTTCCCCTCATGCCATTGCAGTAGCACTGAGGAGAAGTGAGATAATGCTTGGCCCAAATCCAGGCAATCATTTTGGAGTAATTAGTTTAGGTACTGCACACCCAACCCATACTTTTTTCAGGTAGGTATCAAGTGGCTCAAGTTACCAGATTACCTGCCTGTATTTGGATGGCCAGCTCCAAGGTTCAGTTAAAGCTCATCCCTAGCTAGCAAGTGAGGGTTTAATTGAATGTGTCAGTTTGTTCTGGGAAATCTGTTTCTGCTACACTGAGTTATTTTCCCTCCTTCTGCTGTACATGCTTTTTTTTTTTCTTTTGCTATTCTGCGTCTTTAGCACTTGTAGCCCAAAAACAAAGCCAATGCTATAATTACCTTGGAGCTGCTGTTAACATTGATATTGCTCGAGCTTTGTGCCATTTCTTTGGAAACCCGGGGAAAAGCAAAGTGCATTGTAAGGGCTGAATAATTCTTCACCCTGAGAAACTATGAGGACAAGTTGCTAAGTGTGTGTTTTTCAGGTGGGTGCAAGGATTTACAAGCATACACACAGCAAGCATCCCCTGCCTTCCCACTGATCTTCGCAGAAATTGGGGAGCTGTGCTTGAGAAACACATTTGTGTTACATTCAGTCCTCACAGGAGAAATGCTCTAAGGGGAGGAAGGATGACTGCTGTTGAAATGGACTGTATACAGACAGCTTCCTTGGTACAGTGATGTTGTCTTTGTACTACTTGCTCTGCCCCCTCCCCTGCTCAGCACTTTCAGCGGGGAGCGTCATTCCTCCCCACTCGCCCCTCTAACCCACGGTCGTTCTGAGCCAAATTCCTCTCCTGGCCACACACATACCAGCAATGCAGTCTTTCCCACACCCCTTCACCAGTGCATCTCCTCTTTGGCCAGGGAGAAAACTCCGAAGGGCAGGAAGGGAGCAAAGTCTCTGTGTTGTCTCTTACCTTGGCTCTCTGTGACTGTGAACAAGGCAGCTACTTAATGCCAGTTGTGAAGGTGGCTTTTGTGCTGTGGATATTTATGCACCAGGAGTTGGGCTGAGACTGCTAACTGTTTCACAAAGGCTACAGAATAGCTCTTAGATGCTGAAAACTTTCAGCCAGTACTAGCCTGGATCAGATTCATATTGGCAACCTCGACGTGAATGGCTCCAATTTCCCATTACCAATTCCCCTGAGCTGTTCAGTCTCCCATGGTGAAAGCTCTCATTTAGGAAAGATCCTTTAAGGCTACGTTGTTCTTGTCCTCTCTGCTTTGTTTCTAATTTTTAGATGCTAGTCTGTCAAGTCTTGCAGCTGGATGCCCACTGGCTCTCAGGTGAATGTAAGCAGATGTTCTGAGAGTAGTTCAGCTCAAGAACTAATGCTGTGGTCACTGTTTATATTCCTTGAAATTAGAGCAAATACCAGTATTTCAGTCCCATTTCACCTAAAAGATTAGCTTGGCAATCAGTGCATGAAAGAATTTGAACTCATCAGCTACTCAAAGCTTAGAATAGCATAATGCAAGCAATGGTTAAATACCAAACAATGAAAAGACAGCTTTTTTTTTTTAATTTGTTGCAAGGCAAAAAAATGGAATGTATTTGCAATTAGAGTGTGATTCTTATCTGAGGTAAGAGTTGCAAGTTATTGTTCTCAGAAAAGAGAACTATGCTAATACAGTATCAGCCAATAGAGATGTTGATGATTTCAGCACTACCTGGTTTCTTTAGAAGGCAGCCAGATTCTGAACTGGCATAAATAGATTAGTCCCTTGGAAGCCAAAAGAATTATGATGATTACAACAGCTGAAGATCTTGCTTAGCACTGCTCCAGTATT
Source organism: Struthio camelus (assembly GCF_040807025.1). NCBI lineage: Eukaryota > Metazoa > Chordata > Aves > Struthioniformes > Struthionidae > Struthio > Struthio camelus. The sequence goes on along the minus strand of NC_090944.1, from coordinate 72,205,940 downwards.
ATTACTATTACAGTTTTCATCCAGTTAAACCAAGTAGATCAACATAGTCATGGCTGTCTCCAAGTTTTTCAGCGGTGTAGGAGAAATTGAATTTCACTCTCCTGTGGATGAGGATCCAGGGACAAGCTCCTTCCGCCCCAGGAAAGACAGTAGGAGGAGAAAGGCATGGTTAGGCCAGATAAATGCAGAGACCTTTTTCTGCCCCTGCAGCTCTCAGGGGAATAAGGGGGTAGGGCAGTGGCTGTTCTAGTAAGCATTTTAGAAGTGATGGACCCTACCTCTTTGCTGGTGATAGCTGAAACCCCCCACACCCTTCCCCCAGCCAAACAGGCCCCTGGGACAGGGCTGGGTGCCCCAGGGTAGCCAGGGTAGATGACCAATTCCTCTGGCTCTGGCCCTGGGCCAGCCCTCAATCTCCTTACACCGGAATAGCGCATGCGGAAAACAAGGCTGCATGAACATAATGTTTACTGGTGCTTTTATCCTGCTGCATACCAGCTACGAAATGAACCTACTCAGTGCATAACAGATACCACCTTCTCTTTCTCATAAAAGGAACCTTGGCTTCTTGCTGGGGAAGCTCTGCTCTCCTCTTTTGCTGTGAGCACTGCCGTGTCTCTGAGCACTGTGTCTCTTCCAATAGCTCTACATTGCTCCTGTCAATCAGTGTTATTTTCTTTCTGCAGTTTCTGCGTAGATATTCTGGTCAACTACCAGAATCATGCCCCAAAAGCTCAGTGGCATGGGTGAAAACTATACCACATGAAGCGGGATGGGGAACATATGGTTGCCATAGATTGCTTATTTATTTATTTACCTGACCAAAGAAAGCCTGTTGAAGAAGCATGTCTTTTCTAATTTAGTAGTAGTCTTTGTATTAAGAATGGGCAAGAACCCAGGGACTAGATCTACAGGAGGAAAAGGAAGGTTTTAAGTTTAAAATGGAAAAGTTCAGCTTGATACATGTTGATTTTTCTGGGTTTTCTTTAGAGATGAGACACAACAGAGAGACAGACTCCCAATGTTACAAGCAGGGCTTGAAATTTATGAAATATTTCCACTAAAATAAAAGTGGATTATTTCATTATTCTTTTTTGGCTCTCTTTTCCGAGCCCTTTCAAAGCCTTTAAGAATCCACAGGAACTAGAGACTTCTTTTCCCTGGAAATCAGGGTTGTTCATGAAATCGCTAAAAATGAAAACTGTGGTGCCTGAAGAAAAAACAACTATAACGAGGCTCTGGGAAAACTCTAAGAGTCAGCAATGCTGCATACTTCCTCAAATTTCAAAGACTTTTGATGCTGAGAGACCTTGCCCTCACACGACCAGGTTTCATGAATTCAGATGCTGCTCTGACACAAATGTCATGCACAGACTCGCTTGTTGCTAGTCAGATTGCAAGAGCTAACTGTTCGTGTCTCTTTGTCATAACAGAACTGTAAAATATTCATTGTTAAACAAGTAACCTTTAGTGTGTGCATTAGGGGACAGAAACTTTGAATATTGACCATGAGGGTTAGCTTGAAATAGTATTTGAGACCTACTGGGAGCTTTGCCTTTAGCCTGGAAGCCCTGTGAAAAATTTGATTATACTCATCAATGCTGGGGCCACTCATCCCTCATCCTATCCCCTTACTTTGTGATTGGAACCCACCTGAGAATAAGAACTTTGCAAGTAACAAATCTGATCTCCAGGGCTTTTGTATGATACATTCTTTGTATTGCCTCAAAGCAGGTAAAAGTGGCCCACAGACACAGCTCCACTGGCACACAGGAGCCTGATGAACATCTCACACTTGAAAAGAAAGAAGCATGTTGCATGTGGCTTTGCAGCCATCTGCCAGGTCAGACGTAACAGGGAAGGGGGATTCGTATGGCTCAGGCCAAGAGACGGTGACCTCAGCTTTGACTTTAAATGTGAATGTTGATAATAACAGGGACTCAATGTCATCAGCCAAATCTTTGGATTGACACACTCCTTTTTATATCGGCAAAAAGCCTCCTTGACCATCATCAGGAAGCCTAGGCTTCTTATAGTACACAGAACCAGAAAGCAACTTACAGAAAAATGCATAGAGTGGTAATTTATTCCTCCCTGCAGCAGACACACACACACACACACACACACACACACACACACACACACACGCACATACATATACTTCTCCAGCCATTGCTGTAGTTTAACTACATACAGCGCAGGGAAAGCAGCTGAAAGCCTTGCTGACTGCCAGGCTGATCAGAAAGAGGAAGAGGAGCAGAGAGACAAAAGCAATCTGGTTTTCTCCTGTCAAATAGAAAAGGGAGCTACAAGTTTCTTGGGTGCAAACTGTACCAATTAAAAGAAAGCCACCATTCAAGTGGTTCTTAATAAAGAAGTTTCTATGACCTTTTAGAACTAAGGTTTTAATGGACAATCTTCTGCAGTGAAAAAATAACCACCATAAAATGATTAAAGTCAACTCACTTTTGCATCACCAGATTACTTTTTCTCCACCAAATCAACAACCAAACAAAAATGCACGGCGTTGTTTTCAACCAGATCTGACTCTTGCAGCATAATAGTTTAAGTTTATAATGCTTTTTCTTTTTTTTCCAGAAAAGTAGAAAATGTTTTCATCTGTGGAAAAATCAGTGAATCACTGTATTAAACTGCAGTACAGCATGGTATGCATTTATTTAACTTCCAAAAACTGTCGATGCCATCACCAGAATGTAGTTGAAGCAAAACCAGAAATAACTTTTGATGGATGTGGTTGCTGGCAGAATGGTTAAAAGATAAATAATGTAATTGTTCACTTCTCAAAGAAGGGTTATATACCTGAAGCATAACCAAGAAACCATTAGGAGGAGATTGTTTAAGTTGATGAAAAAATTCTGGAAAAGCCCATGGAGATGTGAAGTAGTGGATCACCTTGTCATCTAATCTGTTGCATATGGCAAGATGGCAAGTTAAATTAGTTAGAAAGGGAAGACCAGGAGCTGTAGTTTAAACAAACAGAATTAGCTGTGGATAATCCAAATCTGGCCAGTGCCATTAAGAAAATTATCAATGGAAATATTATTCTTTCTTGTCAAGAATACTCTCAGACTATGGGGAACATAGATAGACTTCTTTCCAAGTAGTCTGAATATGACAAAGACATAATCTAGTCGTTATTTCAGACATTAACATTAATGGCATTTCCACTGCTTTTAAGGGCACAGTCACATAATGGAATTAGAACTCGCAGCAAGTTTCATGGTCTAAGAATGTTATATTACATTACATGTATTTTTATTTTTGCTAAACTGCTATTCAGTAGAGAGATCAGAAAAGGATGTAAAAATCATCAGGCAGGTCTGACAAACCATTCATCTCAACACCCTGTAAAGATAATTCTCAACCATCTAAGATGGATATTGAAGAGGTTCTGGCAGATAAACAGACTGGCAATAAAAAAACCTCTAGGGAAACATTGATTTCCCATCATTTCTAAAGAAAGAATAGATTGCAAAAAACAACTGACTTTGCAGGTGTACTATCTTCAGTACACTATTTCAATCTCTCTGTTGCCGCTGGACATAAAGGATTCTGTTTTTTCACAATAAGGGAACAAGTGTAGATTTGGTCAGGCAAGGGCTAAATAAAAACTAATGTTTGTATTTTAAAACCATACCAGCAATCCATTAGCAAAATGTCTTGTTGGCTAGAAATGTTCAGTTAAACAGAACTGAAGATCATCAACATTTTCCATAAATCAAATCAAATAATCATATTCCTCAATTTCACTTTGAGTCTTGATAAAGAAAAGAAGAGGATACTCATTTGCATCATAGAATCACAGAATTAAACTCTGGTTTCACTTAATCAGGAATTCATCCATACAGATTTTAAGACCAAAAGTACCCCGGGGGGAAAAAAACAGCAAAACAGGCACCACGGAATTTCGCTCCATAATCCAGTATCAAAGCCATACAGGCTGTCCCCACTAAACCTTGCAGCATTCAATTAAAAAAAGATGCAGATTTCATTGTTTTAAATTTTCCAGTAAAGGAATTTTTCCAAGCGTCATTGATTAACGACCAAAACATCATGATTCTCCAAGTTGGAAACGTTTCCAAATCCTAAATTTAAGCTTCCAAGGAGAAAATAGCAGAAGATAATCTTCTTATGAATGGCCTTATACAGCTTGATGAAGTTGCCTTCAAGTTTGATTACAACTTGTGTTTCAAAGGAGATTCAAGACACAGGCATACAAAGAAGCTACTGCTAAATAGAGAAAGATCTGAACCTCTATCATGTAAGCTCCTCTGCAGTAAGAGGTTGTGTGCACAATCTTATGTCCGTGTGGGAAAAAAAAGATTGTACTCCTTACATGAAAGAATGAACTGCCTCAAATTATCTCATGTTTGCTGGAGCTAAGGTACACACCACCACAGACTAGGTGGTGCATAGGAAGCTCACAGCTCAGTTTACCCTGAGGTAGGGGTCTCCAAGTACCCTTTGGGAGTTACATCTCCAACTTGGACAAGCGCAGATTCCTTTGAAAATATCATCTGAAATATGCAGAGAGCTTGGAGGCTTTTATTTGTCTGGTTTCCTCTTAGAGCATTTGTTAAGGAAATGAAATCTTTAACTCATTTTGGGTATTTTTTTTTGTTTTCTCATATATTGTTAAAAAGTTGGAAGAACACTGAAACAGCTTACCATGGATATACCCACTAACACTACTTAGCAAGAAAGTTTGCATCTGCAGGCCAGTATTTCAGTTTTTCAAAGGCTTCGGTAAGGGTGGAGTACACACTAACATTATTAACCAGATAAGACAATGTGAAACACCAAGAAATTACTGCTGTCACTGAAACTTGGAGAAAAGAAAAGAACTATGACTAGACAAACTTATTGTGAACAATGTCTGGCACACCATTAATCCCTGGCATCTTCATTTAATAGCCATACTGGGTTTGACTGTAGCTGTACCATATACCTGGAGAGGGTATATATCATGCATTGGGAGCTGCATGGGGGAAAAACTGTGACCTTGAGATGTACAGGTCGCTCTCTGTGTTTCCCACCTGCTGGAGAGAAGACCTGACTGTAGTTTGCTTATGGTACACATACTGAAGATGGGATGGGGAAGGAAGCTCCAGCAGGTCGAGGGAGGTGATCCTGCCCCTCTACTCAGCCCTGGGGAGGCCTCACCTGGAGTACTGTGTCCAGTGCTGGGCTCCCCAGTACAAGAGAGACATGGCACTCCTGGAGAGAGTCCAGCAGAGGGCTACCAAGATGATTAGAGGACTGGAGCACCTCTCCTATGAAGAAAGACTGCAAGAGCTGGGCCTGTTCAGCCTGGAGAAGAGAAGACTGAGAGGCGATCTCATCAACGTGTACAAGTATCTGAAGGGGGAGTGTCAAGAGGATGAGGCCAGCCTCTTCTCCGTGGTGCCCAGCAACAGGACAAGAGGCAACGGGTATAAACTGAAGCACAAGAAGTTCCATCTGAAGCTGAGGAAAAACTTCTTCACTGTGAGGGTGACAGAGCATTGGAACAGGTTGCCCAGAGAGGTGGTGGAGTCTCCTTCGCTGGAGATATTCAAAACCCGTCTGGATGTGATCCTGGGCAATATGCTCTAGGTGACCCTGCTTGAGCAGGGAGGTTGGACTAGATGATCTCCAGAGGTCCCTTCCAACCTAAACGATTCTGTGATTCTGTGATTCTGTGATTCTGTGATCCCTTTCCCACTCGCTCTATTGGAAAGCAACAGGTTCATAATGCCTATCTACTGCCCTCCTTTCTCTACTTGCTCTTCTGGACCTACTTCCCATATGGCTTGTGCAGGGGCTATAATGGAGCTTTCTTTAGCATAACATTTAGCACAAAGTTCACCTATGGTTAGAAAAGAAAATGGATCATGTTTTTGTCCATTAATATGTAATAGGGAATTTTTGGTCACTGTTCAGTTTCAGTTCAGTTTTTAAAAACTCGGAATTAATCAGGAAATTTGTGAAAAAACAAAACCAGGATGCTTTGGAGTTATCTCAGTCATCACTTTGACAACCAAGCAGTCCCTTATCTGACAGCTTCCTACCCCTTCTGTCCTGAATATTTTGTCTACTGTCTTTTCCTCAAACAAGTCATCTCATTTCATCAACCCAGTATAAACATGACTTCTCCCCTTCCTAGGTCAGAGAGAAGTATTTAACACGCTGGAACTCACCAGCACCAGTTACTTTTGTCTTGACAACTGAAATCTTGACAGAACAGAGAAATGGAAGAATTCCATGAATGTCTGGAGTCATTAAATGTACAGCCAAGCACTCTGGTAGCTACTATTACCAATTAACCAAATTCTGGCAGAGTGCTGAGGAAACTTGCGATACAATTCTGCAAATACTTACTCACATAAGAAGGGCTGCAGAGCTAAGTGGCCTCTGTGAGTTTACTGCCAATGCCCTCATGTGTAGAGTTACTACTTACTTAAGCATTTGCAGGAATCCTAATCTTTGCCTGTGCTCTTCGTAAGTGCATGATATGAAGAACAGTTCTGGGAGTTTTCATCACTTGTGATATTTTTGTAAATTATCCTAAGCATGTTGAAGTTTTCATTATTCCAGTAGTTACCATGTTTACACATAGACACACCAGATAGGTCATGGTATTTGACTCTGGACTTCTTTTTAATTAGTTTTGCTGACCAGGGACCCACTGTTGTTGAAACAGATGTTGCAGCCCAATAATAGCTCTCAGCTGCCAACAGCAAACTATGGAACTCAGCACTCACCATGCAGAACAAATGAGTGTAACGAGGGGCAATTGGAATCCAAACAATAGGGAGACTCCACAACAAGTGTGTTTACCAGCTTTATCTTAAGGCACATGTATTCTTAAATGTACTTCTTATTCTCATCTAAAATATAGCAAAAGAGCAATTACTTCTCCAAAATGCATGTAATGCCACAGAATAAATGCATTCTATTCATTCATTTGTCCTGCATATTTTTAACTACCTTATTACTTTTACCACGAGTCATATGCAGCAGAGATCAAATAGGCTCTTCCTGATTTGAAAAGGAGACCTAGTGAAGCTTAATCTGAGAACTGACTGATTTGGAAGTGAGGCCTCCAATAACTAATGTCCTGTTTAGATGGGTACAGAAGGCAACTATGACACTTCTTCGCTAAAGGCTACCTTAGCAAGAAGTAATTGACTTCCTGCAAACACTCATTGGCTCTTCTTCAGAAGGACTGAGGTTCTGAACCAAGGTGCTGATGATTCTAAATAAATATCCTTTCCTATATTATAAGTTCTTTATTACAATTGAAAGGCATATATCTATTTTTTTTTAACCTGGGTACTACTCTTTTTCACCTATATCTATGTCATTAAGTATCTGAGAGACAGATTATTTAATCTCATATTTTATTTTTTGTCTTGTACAGTGCTTTCTTACCAGTTTGTGTTTATAACTCTCCTAGGTCCCTTAGGCTATTTCCTTGACCTTAGTAATAGCACTTCAGTATCATTAGCCTTTAGCAAACTTGTTATGTATAACTTATTTTCTAACATTAATAAAAATATTACATAGATCTAGTACAGTGCTGATCTCTGGACATTTCTTTGCACATGATTATTTATTAACAAGGGCATGATTGTATTGTCTTTCTTAAATTGAGTGGTATTTCAATTTACTAGCAGACACATTGATATTGAAGAAATGTGTTTCTGTAAAGACTGCTAACACGCAACAGTAGGATATCACTTGGCATGGCTGTTGAACAACAGAGGCAAAAGCACTCTTGAAAAGTAATGATGTTTATGGCAGCGTTGGGGGAGAACAAATTAGATAACAGGTTGTAGTGTAATATGGTGTACAAGAAAGAAAAACAACCCATAATTCACATGTTTACACAACTACAGAGCTATGAATAGCTCTAAAGCCGTGAATAGACTCTAAAGCTCAGCTTAGGAAACTTTGTTCATTTTTAGTATTTTAATACCACAAAAATGTCAAAAAATTAAAAAAGGATTTGGAAAAGAAACCGTATA